>NC_061511.1:112169018-112273593 GCF_022539505.1 Lolium rigidum
CCACGCCAATAGAACCTCCTAGGAAGAGGCACGGGGCAGAATTCCCGGAGAGAGATTGGGGTTGGAGAGGAAGAGCTTGGTGAGTGAGAGAGAGTAACAAGTACTAGAATCTCAATCAACAAGATCAAAGTCAACAACCAAGGTGCCTTGATTACAGAGGGATGATACCCAAGGGAGACTAAGCTCAAAGGTAGGTTTGAGTTCAAAACAAGTCTAAGGGGTAAGGAAGGGGTCCAGGCTACTTATATAGGCATACATGGCCAGCAAGGGCGAACAGGTACGCGAATGGATAACTTAGGCAGTTTGGTGGGTCATTCCCGTCAGATCCGGTTTGGGTCCGGTCTGACCGGGCCTGTGACCGGGCTGTCCGGTCCTGGGTCCGGTCGACCGGGCGCAAACCGGGAATCTGCGAAGTTTCCGGTCTTCGTCCGGTACGAGGGAGCTGCGCCCGGTTGGGCGCCCGGTTGACCGGGCCTGGGACCGGACGGCCCGGTTGTGGGTCCGGTCTGACCGGGTCCTGGACCGGCCAGGCTGGGCCTCTTCCTCCCGCCTCTTCTTCCTCTTCCTTCTTCTCTTCTCTTCCTTGCACCATGGGAGTTCCTTCTCTCCTGGTCCTTGTCGATGTCGGCACCTATAGACACAATGATGATAGGCATGAGGTAGCATACCATTCAAGTTGGTGTTGAGGTCGACCATAGAGAGGAAAGGGTTCACCTTGACATATATGGCGGGGGTTTGTGTTGTTGGTCCACTTGGGGGACTCCTTGGCCATGGTGTAGCGTCGACGATAGGCGGGGCTGCACTTGACGGTCTTGAGGTGGAGGTGTCCGAAGGCCACCCCGCATCATCTCCCCCCCCTTGGGGAAGAGTCGTCCTCGACTCTTGTTCCTCCTCATCGATGAAGTAGACCATGACGGGTGTCCCATGTTGTGGTAGAGGGATAAAGTCGCGGTCGAAGAAGAACTTGGGGAAAAACAACTTGCAAATGGAAAGCTTGTGGATGCCAATTTTGTGATCGGCGAACAAGAGGCTCTCAATAATACACGAAGCATCAAGTCGTTTCTCCAAGAGGCATTTGGCAAAAATGGGAACCAAAAGAGTGTCGATGTATCCAAAATGTGGTAGGGCAAAAATTTGTGCATGTAAGAGTTGTAAGGTGTCAAAAATGTGTGGTGTAGCATTGTACCAAACCAATGGAACAATCAAAAGGCAAGTATCGGCGGCAAAATTTTGGGCAAAATTGGTATGTGCAATGGCAAAGAGATGGAAACTTCTAGCTTGGGAAAGTATGGTTGGCGTGAGCCAAGTATGGGTATCCTTAAGTGTCCAAGCATTCATTTCAATTGCTAAAGATGAAATGAGAAATCCAAAGAAGAGCAACTTTTTGTGTGACATGTGGCACAAGATGCATAAGGTGTCTCTCACATGTATGACATGGTCCTTGAGATTGTCGGAGTGTATGATGAAAGCATCAAGACATACAACAATCATTGTGCCAACAAGATGTGTCAAGCTATGTTGCATAAGAGGCCAAAGAGGTGACGAGGAATTGGGCCAAACCAAAAGCTCGACAAGACAAGTCGAAAACACACGAGGGCGAAGGCTTTTGGGAACATACCCTTTGGTGTGAATCCCATGGGTAAGGCCCTTGTTGGGGTAGCTCTCAATTGCGCGTTTCATCAACTCATGTTCCGTGGCGGTGGAAACGGTCGTCCGTGTACCTACACATGGAAGAAGCAAAACAAAAAGCGTGTGTGCATGGTAGAGGAACACATCATCCATCATGATGTTCCATGTCTTGTGCACATCACCATTAGTGTCAATCAAGATAGTATGAAATGCATGGCGATGGTGCATATGGCAAGAAGGTGCATTCATGGCATGTGGTAACTCATGATCATCAAAAAGTGAGAAGGCTATGGGTGCCATCTCGTGGACAATGAAATAAGCATTCTTGCATACCAAGCATAAGAAAGAGCAATTGTTCACAATCTTGGATGCAAGGATCATGGAATGGTGCAAACATTTTGGGCAAAGCATGTGCAACATGTTATCATTGTTGTCGACAACCCTATGTAAAGAGCAAGTGTTCATCAAGGGTGGCACAACACAAGTATGATCATAATCATTATCATTGCAAGCAAGCGGGGAAAAAGTGAAACTCTCATAGCATGGCATGGTCATGGTATCACAAGCACTCACGTCCACATGATCAACAATGTTATCAAGCAAAGTATCGCATGGGAAAATGAAAGTAGCATGTGATGTAGCAATTGTATCATCAAGATCATGCATGCACTCATAAGTCATCATGTCCACTAGTGGGATCATGGCATCACCAACACCTATGTTGTTACCTTTGGAGGCAGACTCATTTGAGGTAGGTGTTGTGGAGGTAGGAGGATCCATGTGGTCGACATGTCCGTCTTGAAGCAAGCATGGTGGGATATCATCATCTTCATGCACCATGTACATCTTCTCCATGATCGGGAACTCGTCCTCCGTGGAACCTAGTGCAACATAAGAAGACACAAACGAGGGAGAGGTTAATGTGTTAGCCAATGCGATGTCCTCCATGGACCTATCATCTACCTCTCTCAACTCACTTAGTGTATCACTCATGTCCTCCAAACGGAAGCACTCAAACTCACATATGGGGTGGAAGTCACTCAACTCACTATCACTCTCACTCAAGTGGGCTAAGTGGCTCTCATGCTCACATGGGATTGGTACCAACTCATCAATGAAGCATAGGGGAGTAGGCTCGACTTCCTCATCTCCATGCGCCTCCTTGGTTGAAGGGAAATTCCCATGCTCAACCATCTCAACTCCATCGCCTCCCAAGTCATCCTCAAGCGGTGGCGCCGTAGTGTTGATGAGAGCTAGGCTCGGCTCAATGTCACCCTTGAGTTCACCTTGGCGATCTTCATCTTGAAGTGTTGGCGCAATAGGCATCTTGGGGACTTGTGCTTGTCGCTTGTCGAAGTAGAGCGTCTTGGCATTTGGCGTTGTGCATTGCCATGCCACGTGACCCTTGGCCTTGCACACCTCACATAGGAGATTGGGACATTCCCGTGGAGGGTGGCCTTGTTGCTTGCACTTGTAGCATCGGAGTCCATAGGCACGTGACGAGGTAGAGGCCATTGTGGTGGTGGCACAAGAGGTGGAAGTCATCTTATGAGGAAGGTATGCGCGATGTGCACTTGCCATCCTTGGAGTGGTAGGCACCCTATCATGGTGTTTGTCGCCTTCATGTCGAGGCTCTCGTCTTCGTGCATCATCACCATGGCTTGAGTGGTGTCGTCGAAGACTCGTGGAAGATGTTGGTCGATGGCGATCATGAAGTGGCTTGTGGCGGCGAAGCTCATGTGGTGACGTATGTCGATGACGGTCCTTGCCATGCCGAGATGATGGCTCATGCGACTTGGCATGTTGCTTGCGGCGCCTTGTGGAGCTTGGAGAAGAGTGTCGATGACGCTCATGATGGGGACGCTCTTGATGCTCCATATGGTGTACTTGAAGTCGACGATCTTGTGCATAAGCACTCTCATGGTGGCGCCTTGTGGAGCTCGGAGAAGTGTGTCGATGACGCTCATGATGGGGATGCTCTTGATGATCCCTATGATGGTGCCATCGTGGAGGTCCTCTATCTTCATATGTAGCTCCATTGGCCAAGTAGGTGACTAGGTGAGGCTCCGCCATGGTTTCGATGTTGTAGGCGTGGCGTTGCTCCACCATGTCGTCCATGCTTGATGAGCCATTGTCGATGTAGAGCTCGTCAAAGTCGTCCTCAAAGTGGTGCTCCACCATGTCGTCCATGTCGATGATGCTTGGG
The DNA here is from genome assembly GCF_022539505.1 of Lolium rigidum. Classification (NCBI taxonomy): domain Eukaryota; kingdom Viridiplantae; phylum Streptophyta; class Magnoliopsida; order Poales; family Poaceae; genus Lolium; species Lolium rigidum. Next base: position 112,172,854 of record NC_061511.1, read on the forward strand.
GAGCCATGGTCGTTGTCGAGCTCCTCGATGTCGGAGATGTCGGTGATGCTTTCGGAGTCATAGTCGGAGTAGAGCTCCACATGTTCCTCCACATCCGCGGTGCTTGAAGAGGAATCCTCCTCGAAGTGCTCCGTGTACTCCTCCGTATCTTCTTTGTCGCTATACATGTTAGCATGACAAGATCTATATGGTGTATGTTAGTGGAAGGAGACTACCTCGCACTCTTACCTAGGTAAGATAGTATTGAGGCAATCCACCAAGCCGAAAGCAAGATCAAGTGTATCGGGAACACACGCAAAACCACACGCAAAAGCTAGCAAATATGGTGTTAGGCGAGTATGGTGGAAAGCCAAAAGACAAAATCCGAGATCAAGTATTTTGTCAAAAGTGGGTGAGGTCCAAAAATCCAAATGTCAATGTGAAGATCACTATAAACACGGAAAAGTTTTGGAACACACACACGAGATAAGCGGGGTTAGTGCAACCAAAAGTGAGCTTAAAAGTGTATGTACGGATGCTCGGTGTCACACTAACACAAGGAGAGGCAAAGCTTCGGTTGCAAAGGAAGAGACAACTAGATTCGCACGCGGCCTCTCTTCTCGTATCTCTCTTTGCTTAATAGCTTTTTCTCTTTTGTATATGGTGGCACTTGCACTCGTTTGTATCTTTGGTGGCACTTGGACACTTTTGTATGTATGGGCGTATGGATGTATGGATGTATGGATGTATGGTGCTACTCGCACTCTTGTTGTGTTTTTGGGGCTTTTTCACGCACTATGTTAGCGTTAGCCTCGCTTTTGCTATCTTGCCACACGAGTGTTTGCTTGGATGCCTTACTCAACACGACACACACACCTCACAATGCGGGGCCACGTGCAATGTCTCGCAACACTAGACAAGCAATGCTCGATGGGATAGATCGCAAAAGGAAGAGGGGTTACAAGGTGACAATTGCAAGTTATACCTGCGATGGTGGTGGTGGTGGTGGTGGTGGAGATCGCCGGATGTCGAGGTCGAAGGGGGCGCGAAGATGCGCCCGGTCTGGGGCCCGGTTGGACCGGAGCCTGGACCGGCGTGTCCGGTTTGCCGCCCGGTCGACCGGGTTCTGTGCTGGCCCGTCCGGTCTGTGGCCCGGTTGACCGGGTTCTGTGCTGGCCCGTCCGGTCTGTGGCCCGGTTGACCGGGTCCGAAACCGGGTTTCACGATTTTGAGTTTTCTCTCTCCTGTTCTTCCCCAAACCAAAACCAAATCGACCAAAACGAAGGGAAACGATGGAATTGGAGGCTCAAAGTTGGGGAAATAGTAGATCAAGCACAACAACACCAAATCCACGGACCAAAACCACTCAAAACGCAACCAAATCACAGATCGGTCAAGAGGCAATTTGGGGCTATTTTTGGGGATTTTTTTGGAAAATTTTCTAGGAACGAAATCGGGTGGGTGGAGGGTCAAATCCGCGGTAACCAATAGCTGCTGATACCATATGATGAGGTCTAAGACCCCGTGTGTGGCCCGATCTCGCGGATTGACTTCGAAACCAAAGAGGAGAGATGGGAGAACGCGAGGAACACGAAGAACACGACGGGCACGAGGAACTCCGAGACTCACGCACGCACACCAACCCGATACACCCGATGCTTACCTCCGTGGCTCGATGGACCACGCCAATAGAATCTCCTAGGAAGAGGAACGGGGCAGAATTCCCGGAGAGAGATTGGGGTTGGAGAGGAAGAGCTTGGTGAGTGAGAGAGAGTAACAAGTACTAGAATCTCAATCAACAAGATCAAAGTCAACAATCAAGGTGCCTTGATTATAGAGGGATGATACCCAAGGGAGACTAAGCTCAAAGGTAGGTTTGAGTTCAAAACAAGTCTAAGGGGTAAGGAAGGGGTCCAGGCTACTTATATAGGCATACATGGCCAGCAAGGGCGAACATGTACGCGAATGGATAACTTAGGCAGTTTGGTGGGTCATTTCCGTCAGATCCGGTTTGGGTCCGGTCTGACCGGGCCTGTGACCGGGCTGTCCGGTACTGGGTCCGGTCGACCGGGCGCAAACCGGGAATCTGCGACGTTTCCGGTCTTCGTCCGGTACGAGGGAGCTGCGCCCGGTTGGGCGCCCGGTTGACCGGGCCTGGGACCGGACGGCCCGGTTGTGGGTCCGGTCTGACCGGGTCCTGGACCGGCCAGGCTGGGCCTCTTCCTCCCGCCTCTTCTTCCTCTTCCTTCTTCTCTTCTCTTCCTTGCACCATGGGAGTTCCTTCTCTCTTGGTCCTTGTCGATGTCGGCACCTATAGACACAATGATGATAGGCATGAGGTAGCATACCATTCAAGTTGGTGTTGAGGTCGACCATAGAGAGGAAAGGGTTCACCTTGACATATATGGCGGGGGTTTGTGTTGTTGGTCCACTTGGGGGACTCCTTGGCCATGGTGTAGCGTCGACGATAGGCGGGGCTACACTTGACGGTCTTGAGGTGGAGGTGTCCGAAGGCCACCCCGCATCAGAAGTTCATGAGCTACTTCTGGAAGACACTTTGGGGGAAGCTGGGGACAAAGCTACTGTTCAGTACTACTTGTCATCCCCAAACTGATGGTCAAACTGAGGTGGTGAATCGAACCTTGTCACAACTGTTGAGATCCATGATCAAGAAGAACTCCGAAGGAGTGGGAAGAGTGTTTGCCGCATGTGGAGTTTGCTTACAACGAGGCGGTACACTCTACCACGGAGCTGTGTCCTTTTGAGGTGGTGTATGGTTTCAAACCCATTACTCCACTTGACTTGTTGCCTTTGCCCATACATGAGAGAGTTAATATGGAGGCATCCAAGAGGGCAGATTTTGTGCGTAAGATCCATGTGAAGACTAAAGAGTTGATCGAGAAGAAAGGCAAGAGCAATGCTGCAAGGATGAACAAGAAGCGCAAAGAGATGTTGTTCAAGCCTGGTGATACGGTCTGGGTACATTTTCGCAAGGATAGGTTCCCGAAGCTGCGGAAGTCTAAGTTGAAGCCTCGTGGTGCTGGTCCTTACAAAGTGCTTGCTAAGATCAATGATAATGCATACTCGATAGATCTTCCAGAGGATGAGTTTGGTGTCAGTAATTCTTTCAATGTTGCTGATCTGACACCATATGACGGAGAAGACCTTGGAGCGTCGGGGTCGACGCCTTTTGAAGGGGGGAGATGATGAGGACATCCCTACCTCACTACTACCTCCGTCATTACCAATTGATGATGAACCTGCTGTGAAGCTCAAGTCCAATGAAGTTAGGATTGGACCAATTACAAGGGCTCGTGCGAAGCTACTTAAACAACAGGTGAACTTGTTCCTAAATGATACTTTGCTTGATGAGAACTTTATACTGCCTAAGTCCTATTACTTGTGTATCTTCAGGTATCAAGAGGAGACGAGCATCGCACGAGGAGTAGAGGAGCAGCTAGACGTGAAGACGGACGTGAAGCTGGACATGAAGATATCTCATGGACGCGCGAGGGAGGAGCGGGAGGAAGGCGCGAGAGGAGAAGAAGAAGTCCAGGCCGGTCCAGCGCCCGGTCAGACCGGCCCCCACGCCGGGCCGCCCGGTTACAGCACCCGGTCGACCGGACGCCTGACCGGCCAACCCGGTCCCTGGTCCGGTTGACGCTGCCTCGTACCGGGCGCCAACCGGACGCTGTTTTGCGAGGTTTCCGGTTTCCGACCGGTTGACCGGACCACAGACCGGCCCGCCCGGTCCACAGCCCGGTCGACCGGATCCCAGACCGGACCAGTCCGAGTCTGTCTCGACCAGATCTATTCTGGGTCGGTTTTACTTGTATTTTTTCGACCAGAACTCGTCCCGGACGCCTATATAAGTGCCTTGGACGACCCCCTAGCTGTTTTAGACCACGTTTAAGATAAACCCTAGTTCTTAGTTGTTTGCTTTGCAAAACTATTGAATACTACTCTCCAATTCGCATCGATCTGGAGTTTTATGCTACTGAAAGTTTGTGTGTGATCTGCTGTTCCATTGGGGATTAGAAGATTGCAATTTACCGCTTCGTGGTCGGCGGCTACGTGCGCAAGTGTGTGGAGTTGCGAATATCTTGCAGGGTTGAGATCTGTTGCATTGGCTACAGGAATCAATCGAGAGACTTCGTCGGCGTCATACAAGTTATCTACACCATATCATCGATTCCCTCCGCTGCATCCATCCATTGTGTTCATCACCACCGTCGCTTACTGAGAAGATCGGGCAACCCCTTATCAGTTTGCGATTTTCTTCTGGTCGACTCAGGTCAAGAAAATGATTGAGGTTTTCTTCTTAACAAAGGTGGACGTACCAGGTTTCTCAGTAATTTTTTTAGATGAATTTCTGGAGCCATAGAGGGAAAACGGGAGAGGCTCCAAATCAAGTTCATATCAAGTCTCGAGGATTTAGTTTTCAGTCTTTGGATTTCTATACGTTCCAGCTGTTTTTCTCTCTTTTCTGAAGACCAACTCAGAAACTCGAAAAGAAGTGGAGTTTGCTGGAAACTGAAAAGGGATGCACCAAGTTTGCAAAGAATTTTGCAGAAGATAAAAATAATTGGAACAGAGAGAGATTGAGGGACTCAAAGTTGATCATTTTAAAGATGATCTTTGAAATTTCAGAGTTAGACAGACTCAGGCCTTAGTGTCAAAAGTTAGAGATGCTAGGGCTAGGGTTTGGTGTGGTGTAGCACATAGTGTTAGTGTCGATTAAAAAAAATGATCCAAGATCTTTTGTGGATGTTTTTCACAAGTTTCCACTTGCTAAAATTTGAATATTTGACTTAGGTCAAATTATTAATACATTTATGCACTAATGCAAATGAGTGGAAACAAATATATTTAAACCAAGAGAATATTGTGTTTTTTTTATTTGGAGAAAGGTTGATCTCACTCACATATGGTGGTTTATTGATCCCCTCAAAATAAAAGTCAGAAATGCATAGGAGATAAATTAAGCACTAATATGATCATCAATATGGAAATGTTTTAATGGATCACTAGATCCTACATTGTCCACTTGAGGTTTTTGTAAAAATTATTTTTGACAAGTAAGGTTTGTAAAGTGGAGCAGCTGAAAAAGATTTTTAACAGGAGTAAATAAAAAGGCATGATCCATAGTACTTGTCATGTAAATAATTTTAGAGACTTGAACTTAAGAAAATAATTAGAGAGTGATTCTCAAAAATTTCAGCATACACAAGTATGAAAATGCAACATTGTTTTGAAAAAGTTTTTGTTACCCCACATTTTTGCTAACTAGACACTACTCTAACACAGGGGAAACATGGGGTGTTACAGCAGGCGATCGAAAGAAAAAGGAAAGTTGATAGGGCAAAGGTGTCCGATCTTTCGATGAGAGTATGCTAACGTCGATTTGTTGGTGGAGTTCGTGCTTGACAATCCGACTACACGTGCAAAGCTCCTGCGCCAATGCAATCGCTAGGACAATCTCCGGGAGTTACTGATCTTGCGGATGCACAATCAGCCTGACCAGCGAGGGTCTTAATTCCTACCTGAAATCGAGAACAAGTAAGAACTAATAATGCAACCAGAATATTGCGGATATAGATGAAAGCTTTATTGAAAAGGTAGGATTTGGAATAGTCGGTCTTGTTCTGGGCGTTGGCCTCAAAAGAAGTACACGAGAGTTGCAGCAATGACTAACTTTTAGTCTAATCAAAATCCGAGTCTAAACGTGACGGCTATGGGGGTATTTAAAGGAGGAAAAGGTGGGGTTTCGGCCAGCCATGCATATGGTGGCCAAACCAAACCCTAGAAGGCCTTTCCCCCTTCAATACGGACTCTAAAAAGTGGCTGACTTAAATCCTGCGAAAATTACATGGGCCTAGCCCAAAACTAATGGTGTCGCAGCACCCTGGACTCATATGGACGAAATTATGAAGTGAAGAACTCTATATTTCGTCCATGTCTTCATCTCCAATTATGGTGGCTTCAAAGTTCTGAAATCTCCACTCGCAGCGTCCTCTTCAATCCTCACATGTTTGCTGCCATCTCCTCCATGTGTGATCATGCTCCAATGCTTGTCCCTCTCATCCATGCTAGGTCCATCATTCGTAAGAGTAAAAAACACATCTGATTTAGGCAGCATCATATTCTCATGTATGTGAGGAATAGTTCCAAGAAACGAAAGTACCTGATAGTTAAGTTGTTTGGCACGAGCTCGAGTGATTGGTCCTTGTATTTGTGTGGCCATAGGTACAACGGTTGTATCAATAGATGGGATGTCCTCATCATGCTCCCCTTCTTGAATTGAAGTCGTCCTCGACGCGATATCATCTTCTTCACCAAAGTAAGGCTTCAAATCTGCAATGTTAAATGTAGGACTTACCGGACCCAATTCTGCAACAAGCTCAAGTTTATATGCATTATCATTTATTTTCTCTAACACCTAAAAAGGACCAGTGTCACGTGGTATGAGCTCAGACTTGCGCAATGCAGGAAAACGATCTTTGCGCAAATGCAACCAAACAAGATCACCAACATCAAACACAACATGCTTTCTTCCTCTATCCCCAACAATTTTATACTTAGCATTCATGCGTTCTATGTTGTCTTTAGTAGTCTCATGCCGTTTTAATATCAATTCAACACTTTGTGTAGCATCCAAATCATTTTGCACCGAAGATGGTAAAGGCAATAAATCAATAGGTGCACGTGGAACAAAACCATACACAATCTCAAAAGGGCACATCTTAGTGGTAGAATGCAGCGAACGATTGTAAGCAAATTCAATATGAGGAAAACACTCTTCCCATAATTTAAAGTTCTTCTTCAAAACAGCCCGCATCATAGTAGACAATGTTCTATTTACTACTTCAGTTTGTCCATGTAGCGACCTCACCTTTTCAAGGTGCCGATCTCTGTGCATATCTGTGCTAGTCCCTGGATCAATCGCTAGCACACACAGTACAAGATGTAATACCAAGAAACAAGGGTCTTTATTACATCGTATGATCCAGAATTTACATAAAGGATTACAAATTGCATAGCACGAAGCTAGCATTCACAACGAATAAACATAGACAACATGGAGTCCTTCGTCTTCATGTGCCACAGGCGAGCATGTTGAGGATAGACTCGTAACCCTAACCATCGTAACTCACTCGTCTTTCAAAACATCTGCAACATGAAAAGTTACAGCCACGAATGGTCAATACTTTGAATGTATTGGCAAGGTGACACTCTAGTGGACTCAAATGGCGACCTATCACTTAAGTGTACATTTGGCTGGTAGAGCTCGGGCATATTTGCGAAAAGCCGGTTTTCTCCTATCATTTGTCAAATCATTTTCTTTTATACTAATTAAGCGGTACCATTGATAGAAATCAATGAACCTGGAAACCACCGGTAAAGCCCCGGTGAATCCTCCTACCCATGATCAACTTGGTTTGGGCGAACTACCCCTGTAGACTCAGACCATAGACATGGCACGGGACCTACTAGCCGATAGTCACTTGCACCAATTGTCATAACCCTGTTCACCCATCAAGTTTTATTTAAGAAGTTGGGATGAGGAGACTTTCGAACATTTGCCTTGTCAGTTCGCTCAAATTGTCCGTAACCGGGGACACGGCTAAGTACTTAGATTTAACACTCTGCAGAGGTTGTACAAATTTACCCACGTGACCTAGTCTCGCTCTTCTTCCATGATGCGCATTTTGCTCAAATGGACAGATGTTGACTAGGACGAGACTTTTCCGAAGTAATCCCCCGAGACCTTTCTCTACGGACCCGTACCAACCTACAATCCCCTACATCATCTGTCACGTAGGATCCGGGTTCTCACAACATACTCTGTCAAGCCAGAGCCCATATAGCATGTGGTTGTACGGTAAGCTAATGAGCAAGGTTGTCTATTATCTCTTTGTTCCTGGGTGGCCGTCCACAAGTGCGATACACCTGGGGTTCAGAGGTTCGACGACATGACCCCAGAGTAACCACTCAACATAACCCAATCCAAGCCACATTCCACCCGGGTAGTTCATTGAATTTAGTTGTTTTTCCATAACCACTACTAAAACATTTTCATAGCATAGCTAAGCATCAACTAAATTCAATGGCGACAAAATATAGTCAGGTGGAAGTAGCTATCTACTGGGATTACAAAAGCAAAGCATATCCCTAGACTTACTACAAAAATCACTACGGTGCATGAATAAAATCTAGGACATTCGTGAGGGTGTGTCACTTGCCTTTTCGGTAGTCTAAGAGGGTTCACTTCTCTCAATCAAATCACGTAGCTCTCCGTACGAACTATAAGATAAAAGATGGCACAACATAAACACACAATTCATAACAACATAATACAATCAAGACAAACAATTTGGAAAACACTCTATGATACTAAGGTGTGGCATGAGGTTTGGCTTGCAAGGTATGGTCCTGAGGTGTTGGAATGACGAAGGCATATGGTCATGGGTTGTTTGCTACACCGGTATGAATAAATGGAAGGATTGATATGTTATACTAATATGTGGAATGATCCATGTGAACAGAATCACACAAGTCTCAAATGCAATTTGACATAGTGTGACAACACTTTTCAAAGTAGCACACGAATCACACATAGTATTGAGTATGAACTAATGATATATTGAATTAGTCAAATTACTCATTTGTAAGTTGAATAGTTCTAAACTAAGTGGAAGTTTGAACGGCATGAGGTTGGATAGACATGAATGGCATTGGATTTGGTTCGCGGAGCCTAATGGATAACAAGAGTTTAACACATGTGATATGGGGTAGAGTATCTTCACCGTACTAGAGCAAGGTAAAAATAGGACATGTCACACTTTACTCAAATAACTCAATTGTTATTTCAATAATATGGACTAGGATAATATGTTATAGAGAGATGTGATCATGGAACATGATGGATGTGTCTAAAAGATTTTCATAGTCGAAGAACGATATTGTGGATCCTAAAAATACCCCGAAAATAAAGTGTGCGAAATCAACATGCAAAATGTCTAAAATAATCTACGCATTTTACTGATTCCAATGATATAAAATTTGTCGAAAACCGAGTGTAGAACTCTTGATATGGATTTTACCATACGCGGTTAAAATCTAGTGGTGTCCGAAAAGTTGTCTGAAAAAGTTTCTCGGATGGAAAAACTTCCTACACGAGAGTTGTAGAGAATAATTTTGTAAACTTAACGCAAGAACCAATATTTAAAAAGAAGATCTAGATTTAAAGTTACGGAATTTCAAAGATTATCATGAGCTAGATCAAACTACGAATTTAAATGGATCGATCCGTGTGCAGCTAATCCAGCACACTTGATTTAGATCATACGGTTCTAAGATGCTCACCATTCATCTACTCTGATGAATGGAATTACCGCGGCAGAGCTGAAGGACGTCGATCGGCCCTGCGGTGTCGTGCTGCTGCGCGTGTGTGCAACATAGAGAGAGCAGCAGCTGTGCAGAGCTGCGTGAGGTAAAGAGAGAAGGGCGTCGAGCGCTTTTGGTGTGAGGCTGAGGGCCTGTTTAGGGGATCTTTATATAGGGAGTAGGAGGCGTCCAGGTGCGGTGCACAGGGCCAGAAATTAATTCACGTGCGACGATTACGCGGGTGTAGGCGGGAGCTGGGGGAGGCGTCGTGCGGGGCGGGCGCTGGCGAGCGCGGGATCGCGCGGGAGCAGGGGCGTCCGCTGGGCGCATGCGCTAGGCCGCGGAGATGGGCCTGGCAGGGTGGGCTGGCGGCAGGGAGGTGGGCCGGGGCGCGCTGGGCCGTGTGGCGCGAGCTGGGCCGGCCGTTTTTTTTTCTTTTTTCTTTTAAACCAGAAATTGAGAATATATTTTTGGAGTATCAAAAATAATCGGAAAAATGCAATGAGGTACCGTTGGATCCGCTATGGAAAATACTTTAATATGAGATCAAATTTGGGATGAAAATATAAACTTTATAAAATCAAAATTTGACATACATGTCTATCTGGCTATAGTGCCTTTTTAGGGTTTAAATGTTTTCAAAAAAATAATGATTTTATAATTTTCAAAACCACCGAGAAAAATAGGCTATTATTGGCAAATCTTTTGAAAACCAAGGTTTATTAAAACTCTATTTTCAGAAATACCTTTTTAATAAACACAAAAGTTTTAATTCCTTGTGAAATTTCAACTATGACAAACAAACAAATACTTGCTTTATTTTTATTTTCACATTCCAAATTTTTTGGGATGTGACAGACTACCACCCTTAAAATAAATCTCGTCCCCGAGATTTGAAGAGGCTAGAAAGAAAATAGGTTTGGCATATGTCGAGGTGAGCTACCATCCTTAAAAGAAACTTTTGTAGGTAGTCTTAGGTATTGGTTTCATGGTCGGTTCATCCTAGGTATGACTTGGCATTGGGTCATCTCTTGGAATATATGGCTTCTGACCTCCAATAGGGGTTGTTTATTCACATATAGTGAATAACAAAATTCTTCAAGGTAACTTGAGTAGGTTTCCTCATAGTTGGGATTCTAATCTATATGGGCAGGTGGTTGAACTACTTTTGACAGAACGGGTCACTCTTTGGGTCAATCAGGAAACCAAGGTGAGGGGACTTCACGACATTCCTCATCCCTTGCTTGTTGGGGCCATCGACAATCTTCCCCTACTCTTCAACTAGTGGTTGGACCTACAAACTCACCATAGTCCTACGCTTGGCAACACTTGCCTACTATAAGGGTATAATATTTATCCACCCTAGGGTTTAGGCTTATTCACCGAAATATCTTTTGTAGGTGTGTCTCTCTAGATTCGCAAAGTCAATATTACGAAAGCGAATAATAAGAGTAGTAGGAATGGTGATCAATCCATCCTGCACCCAAATCATTACTCCGTATTTGATTTATTGAATCTCGTATTCTAACTCTTGGTCAACCTCACAAGTTTGATAAAAAAATTCCATGGAGAATTGAATCAATGTTTCAGTCCCCATTATTGAACTGTTTTGAAAACACTTCTATCGATCCTTACCTAGGGTTTTGCGTACCTCACACTCTAACATCTTCATCTTGATTGGGAACATCAAGGTTGGTTTTGCTTGAGGTTGCCTTCATGACGATATGTCGAGAAGACACTTGCTGGGTTGGATATAGATGAGAGTAGATAGAAAGATTCTAAAGAAGATTCCTACCCAAACACAACGAGATCAAAACAATTCAGCAAACAACAATCATCTAACAAGCATCAAGTAACATAGCCCAAAACACAACCAAACTAGTATGGTCATACCACGGTTTGGTATGATCAATGTGTTATTACTATATCGTTGGTACGATGAAAGTTAACTCATGGTGGTCCGGTCTATTTTCTTCTTTGGATGATTCAAGTTTCTATTCTACTCCTTCGGTATATCTTCGTGTATTGTGTAGTCTGTATTGAAGTATTTCTTCAAGTTCTTCATTGGTCTTCTATGAAACCCATCTTGTTGAGTCAAAGAACATCACATGAATCATCACTCTTCATGCTTCAGGGACATGGTCATCATTTGTCTTTTCTTAAGGGATTCAATGAGGCTGGTCATCTAAGAAAAGAAAGGAAATGTTTCAGAATGATTGGGGATTAGAATATGAGAATTTTTTTGAAGAGAAAATATCATGTTGATAAATACAAGGTAATTGGACTTATATTTCCTAGGGTCTTCCTATTTCTAATCCAAACCTAGGGTCACGAACCTAAGGTCAACACAATGCTCTGATACCATCTGTAGCGACCTCACCTTTTCAAGGTGCCGATCTCTGTGCATATCTGTGCTAGTCCCTGGATCAATCGCTAGCACACACAGTACAAGATGTAATACCAAGAAACAAGGGTCTTTATTACATCGTATGATCCAGAATTTACATAAAGGATTACAAATTGCATAGCACGAAGCTAGCATTCACAACGAATAAACATAGACAACATGGAGTCCTTCGTCTTCATGTGCCACAGGCGAGCATGTTGAGGATAGACTCGTAACCCTAACCATCGTAACTCACTCGTCTTTCAAAACATCTGCAACATGAAAAGTTACAGCCACGAATGGTCAATACTTTGAATGTATTGGCAAGGTGACACTCTAGTGGACTCAAATGGCGACCTATCACTTAAGTGTACATTTGGCTGGTAGAGCTCAGGCATATTTGCGAAAAGCCAGTTTTCTCCTATCATTTGTCAAATCATTTTCTTTTATACTAATTAAGCGGTACCATTGATAGAAATCAATGAACCTGGAAACCACCGGTAAAGCCCCGGTGAATCCTCCTACCCATGATCAACTTGGTTTGGGCGAACTACCCCTGTAGACTCAGACCATAGACATGGCACGGGACCTACTAGCCGATAGTCACTTGCACCAATTGTCATAACCCTGTTCACCCATCAAGTTTTATTTAAGAAGTTGGGATGAGGAGACTTTCGAACATTTGCCTTGTCAGTTCGCTCAAATTGTCCGTAACCGGGGACACGGCTAAGTACTTAGATTTAACACTCTGCAGAGGCTGTACAAATTTACCCACATGACCTAGTCTGCTCTTCTTCCATGATGCGCATTTTGCTCAAATGGACAGATGTTGACTAGGACGAGACTTTTCCGAAGTAATCCCCCAGACCTTTCTCTACGGACCCGTACCAACCTACAATCCCCTACATCATCTGTCACGTAGGATCCGGGTTCTCACAACATACTCTGTCAAGCCAGAGCCCATATAGCATGTGGTTGTACGGTAAGCTAATGAGCAAGGTTGTCTATTATCTCTTTGTTCCTGGGTGGCCGTCCACAAGTGCGATACACCTGGGGTTCAGAGGTTCGACGACATGACCCCAGAGTAACCACTCAACATAACCCAATCCAAGCCACATTCCACCCTGGTAGTTCATTGAATTTAGTTGTTTTTCCATAACCACTACTAAAACATTTTCATAGCATAGCTAAGCATCAACTAAATTCAATGGCGACAAAATATAGTCAGGTGGAAGTAGCTATCTACTGGGATTACAAAAGCAAAGCATATCCCTAGACTTACTACAAAAATCACTACGGTGCATGAATAAAATCTAGGACATTCGTGAGGGTGTGTCACTTGCCTTTTCGGTAGTCGAAGAGGGTTCACTTCTCTCAATCAAATCACGTAGCTCTCCGTACGAACTATAAGATAAAAGATGGCACAACATAAACACACAATTCATAACAACATAATACAATCAAGACAAACAATTTGGAAAACACTCTATGATACTAAGGTGTGGCATGAGGTTTGGCTTGCAAGGTATGGTCTCGAGGTGTTGGAATGACGAAGGCATATGGTCATGGGTTGTTTGCTACACCGGTATGAATAAATGGAAGGATTGATATGTTATACTAATATGTGGAATGATCCATGTGAACAGAATCACACAAGTCTCAAATGCAATTTGACATAGTGTGACAACACTTTTCAAAGTAGCACACGAATCACACATAGTATTGAGTATGAACTAATGATATATTGAATTACTCAAATTACTCATTTGTAAGTTGAATAGTTCTAAACTAAGTGGAAGTTTGAACGGCATGAGGTTGGATAGACATGAATGGCATTGGATTTGGTTCGCGGAGCCTAATGGATAACAAGAGTTTAACACATGTGATATGGGGTAGAGTATCTTCACCGTACTAGAGCAAGGTAAAAATAGGACATGTCACACTTTACTCAAATAACTCAATTGTTATTTCAATAATATGGACTAGGATAATATGTTATAGAGAGATGTGATCATGGAACATGATGGATGTGTCTAAAAGATTTTCATAGTCGAAGAACGATATTGTGGATCCTAAAAATACCCCGAAAATAAAGTGTGCGAAATCAACATGCAAAATGTCTAAAATAATCTACGCATTTTACTGATTCCAATGATATAAAATTTGTCGAAAACCGAGTGTAGAACTCTTGATATGGATTTTACCATACGCGGTTAAAATCTAGTGGTGTCCGAAAAGTTGTCTGAAAAAGTTTCTCGGATGGAAAAACTTCCTACACGAGAGTTGTAGAGAATAATTTTGTAAACTTAACGCAAGAACCAATATTTAAAAAGAAGATCTAGATTTAAAGTTACGGAATTTCAAAGATTATCATGAGCTAGATCAAACTACGAATTTAAATGGATCGATCCGTGTGCAGCTAATCCAGCACACTTGATTTAGATCATACGGTTCTAAGATGCTCACCATTCATCTACTCTGAACCTAACACTACAGATTCAGACTAAAATCGATAAGGGGAGATGAATGGAATTACCGCGGCAGAGCTGAAGGACGTCGATCGGCCCTGCGGTGTCGTGCTGCTGCGCGTGTGTGTGCAACATAGAGAGAGCAGCAGCTGTGCAGAGCTGCGTGAGGTAAAGAGAGAAGGGCGTCGAGCGCTTTTGGTGTGAGGCTGAGGGCCTGTTTAGGGGATCTTTATATAGGGAGTAGGAGGCGTCCAGGTGCGGTGCACAGGGCCAGAAATTAATTCACGTGCGACGATTACGCGGGTGTAGGCGGGAGCTGGGGGAGGCGTCGTGCGGGGCGGGCGCTGGCGAGCGCGGGATCGCGCGGGAGCAGGGGCGTCCGCTGGGCGCATGCGCTAGGCCGCGGAGATGGGCCTGGCAGGGTGGGCTGGCGGCAGGGAGGTGGGCCGGGGCGCGCTGGGCCGTGTGGCGCGAGCTGGGCCGGCCGTTTTTTTTTTCTTTTTTCTTTTAAATCAGAAATTGAGAATATATTTTTGGAATATCAAAAATAATCGGAAAAATGCAATGAGGTACCGTTGGATCCGCTATGGAAAATACTTTAATATGAGATCAAATTTGGGATGAAAATATAAACTTTATAAAATCAAAATTTGACATACATGTCTATCTGGCTATAGTGCCTTTTTAGGGTTTAAATGTTTTCAAAAAAATAATGATTTTATAATTTTCAAAACCACCGAGAAAAATAGGCTATTATTGGCAAATCTTTTGAAAACCAAGGTTTATTAAAACTCTATTTTCAGAAATACCTTTTTAATAAACACAAAAGTTTTAATTCCTTGTGAAATTTCAACTATGACAAACAAACAAATACTCGCTTTATTTTTATTTTCACATTCCAAATTTTTTGGGATGTGACAGACTACCACCCTTAAAATAAATCTCGTCCCCGAGATTTGAAGAGGCTAGAAAGAAAATAGGTTTGGCATATGTCGAGGTGAGCTACCATCCTTAAAAGAAACTTTTGTAGGTAGTCTTAGGTATTGGGTTCATGGTCGGTTCATCCTAGGTATGACTTGGCATTGGGTCATCTCTTGGAATATATGGCTTCTGACCTCCAATAGGGGTTGTTTATTCACATATAGTGAATAACAAAATTCTTCAAGGTAACTTGAGTAGGTTTCCTCATAGTTGGGATTCTAATCTATATGGGCAGGTGGTTGAACTACTTTTGACAGAACGGGTCACTCTTTGGGTCAATCAGGAAACCAAGGTGAGGGGACTTCACGACATTCCTCATCCCTTGCTTGTTGGGGCCATCGACAATCTTCCCCTACTCTTCAACTAGTGGTTGGACCTACAAACTCACCATAGTCCTACGCTTGGCAACACTTGCCTACTATAAGGGTATAATATTTATCCACCCTAGGGTTTAGGCTTATTCACCGAAATATCTTTTGTAGGTGTGTCTCTCTAGATTCGCAAAGTCAATATTACGAAAGCGAATAATAAGAGTAGTAGGAATGGTGATCAATCCATCCCGCACCCAAATCATTACTCCGTATTTGATTTATTGAATCTCGTATTCTAACTCTTGGTCAACCTCACAAGTTTGATAAAAAAATTCCATGGAGAATTGAATCAATGTTTCAGTCCCCATTATTGAACTGTTTTGAAAACACTTCTATCGATCCTTACCTAGGGTTTTGCGTACCTCACACTCTAACATCTTCATCTTGATTGGGAACATCAAGGTTGGTTTTGCTGAGGTTGCCTTCATGACGATATGTCGAGAAGACACTTGCTGGGTTGGATATAGATGAGAGTAGATAGAAAGATTCTAAAGAAGATTCCTACCCAAACACAGCAGATCAAAACAATTCAGCAAACAACAATCATCTAACAAGCATCAAGTAACATAGCCCAAAACACAACCAAACTAGTATGGTCATACCACAGTTTGGTATGATCAATGTGTTATTACTATATCGTTGGTACGATGAAAGTTAACTCATGGTGGTCTGGTCTATTTTCTTCTTTGGATGATTCAAGTTTCTATTCTACTCCTTCGGTATATCTTCGTGTATTGTGTAGTCTGTATTGAAGTATTTCTTCAAGTTCTTCATTGGTCTTCTATGAAACCCATCTTGTTGAGTCAAAGAACATCACATGAATCATCACTCTTCATGCTTCAGGGACATGGTCATCATTTGTCTTTTCTTAAGGGATTCAATGAGGCTGGTCATCTAAGAAAAGAAAGGAAATGTTTCAGAATGATTGGGGATTAGAATATGAGAATTTTTTTGAAGAGAAAATATCATGTTGATAAATACAAGGTAATTGGACTTATATTTCCTAGGGTCTTCCTATTTCTAATCCAAACCTAGGGTCACGAACCTAAGGTCAACACAATGCTCTGATACCATCTGTAGCGACCTCACCTTTTCAAGGTGCCGATCTCTGTGCATATCTGTGCTAGTCCCTGGATCAATCGCTAGCACACACAGTACAAGATGTAATACCAAGAAACAAGGGTCTTTATTACATCGTATGATCCAGAATTTACATAAAGGATTACAAATTGCATAGCACGAAGCTAGCATTCACAACGAATAAACATAGACAACATGGAGTCCTTCGTCTTCATGTGCCACAGGCGAGCATGTTGAGGATAGACTCGTAACCCTAACCATCGTAACTCACTCGTCTTTCAAAACATCTGCAACATGAAAAGTTACAGCCACGAATGGTCAATACTTTGAATGTATTGGCAAGGTGACACTCTAGTGGACTCAAATGGCGACCTATCACTTAAGTGTACATTTGGTCGGTAGAGCTCGAGCATATTTGCGAAAAGCCGAGTTTTCTCCTATCATTTGTCAAATCATTTTCTTTTATACTAATTAAGCGGTACCATTGATAGAAATCAATGAACCTGGAAACCACCGGTAAAGCCCCGGTGAATCCTCCTACCCATGATCAACTTGGTTTGGGCGAACTACCCTTGTAGACTCAGACCATAGACATGGCACGGGACCTACTAGCCGATAGTCACTTGCACCAATTGTCATAACCCTGTTCACCCATCAAGTTTTATTTAAGAAGTTGGGATGAGGAGACTTTCGAACATTTGCCTTGTCAGTTCGCTCAAATTGTCCGTAACCGGGGACACGGCTAAGTACTTAGATTTAACACTCTGCAGAGGCTGTACAAATTTACCCACATGACCTAGTCTCGCTCTTCTTCCATGATGCGCATTTTGCTCAAATGGACGAGATGTTGACTAGGACGAGACTTTTCCGAAGTAATCCCCGAGACCTTTCTCTACGGACCCGTACCAACCTACAATCCCCTACATCATCTGTCACGTAGGATCCGGGTTCTCACAACATACTCTGTCAAGCCAGAGCCCATATAGCATGTGGTTGTACGGTAAGCTAATGAGCAAGGTTGTCTATTATCTCTTTGTTCCTGGGTGGCCGTCCACAAGTGCGATACACCTGGGGTTCAGAGGTTCGACGACATGACCCCAGAGTAACCACTCAACATAACCCAATCCAAGCCACATTCCACCCGGGTAGTTCATTGAATTTAGTTGTTTTTCCATAACCACTACTAAAACATTTTCATAGCATAGCTAAGCATCAACTAAATTCAATGGCGACAAAATATAGTCAGGTGGAAGTAGCTATCTACTGGGATTACAAAAGCAAAGCATATCCCTAGACTTACTACAAAAATCACTACGGTGCATGAATAAAATCTAGGACATTCATGAGGGTGTGTCACTTGCCTTTTCGGTAGTCGAAGAGGGTTCACTTCTCTCAATCAAATCACGTAGCTCTCCGTACGAACTATAAGATAAAAGATGGCACAACATAAACACACAATTCATAACAACATAATACAATCAAGACAAACAATTTGGAAAACACTCTATGATACTAAGGTGTGGCATGAGGTTTGGCTTGCAAGGTATGGTCCTGAGGTGTTGGAATGACGAAGGCATATGGTCATGGGTTGTTTGCTACACCGGTATGAATAAATGGAAGGATTGATATGTTATACTAATATGTGGAATGATCCATGTGAACAGAATCACACAAGTCTCAAATGCAATTTGACATAGTGTGACAACACTTTTCAAAGTAGCACACGAATCACACATAGTATTGAGTATGAACTAATGATATATTGAATTACTCAAATTACTCATTTGTAAGTTGAATAGTTCTAAACTAAGTGGAAGTTTGAACGGCATGAGGTTGGATAGACATGAATGGCATTGGATTTGGTTCGCGGAGCCTAATGGATAACAAGAGTTTAACACATGTGATATGGGGTAGAGTATCTTCACCGTACTAGAGCAAGGTAAAAATAGGACATGTCACACTTTACTCAAATAACTCAATTGTTATTTCAATAATATGGACTAGGATAATATGTTATAGAGAGATGTGATCATGGAACATGATGGATGTGTCTAAAAGATTTTCATAGTCGAAGAACGATATTGTGGATCCTAAAAATACCCCGAAAATAAAGTGTGCGAAATCAACATGCAAAATGTCTAAAATAATCTACGCATTTTACTGATTCCAATGATATAAAATTTGTCGAAAACCGAGTGTAGAACTCTTGATATGGATTTTACCATACGCGGTTAAAATCTAGTGGTGTCCGAAAAGTTGTCTGAAAAAGTTTCTCGGATGGAAAAACTTCCTACACGAGAGTTGTAGAGAATAATTTTGTAAACTTAACGCAAGAACCAATATTTAAAAAGAAGATCTAGATTTAAAGTTACGGAATTTCAAAGATTATCATGAGCTAGATCAAACTACGAATTTAAATGGATCGATCCGTGTGCAGCTAATCCAGCACACTTGATTTAGATCATACGGTTCTAAGATGCTCACCATTCATCTACTCTGAACCTAACACTACAGATTCAGACTAAAATCGATAAGGGGAGATGAATGGAATTACCGCGGCAGAGCTGAAGGACGTCGATCGGCCCTGCGGTGTCGTGCTGCTGCGCGTGTGTGTGCAACATAGAGAGAGCAGCAGCTGTGCAGAGCTGCGTGAGGTAAAGAGAGAAGGGCGTCGAGCGCTTTTGGTGTGAGGCTGAGGGCCTGTTTAGGGGATCTTTATATAGGGAGTAGGAGGCGTCCAGGTGCGGTGCACAGGGCCAGAAATTAATTCACGTGCGACGATTACGCGGGTGTAGGCGGGAGCTGGGGGAGGCGTCGTGCGGGGCGGGCGCTGGCGAGCGCGGGATCGCGCGGGAGCAGGGGCGTCCGCTGGGCGCATGCGCTAGGCCGCGGAGATGGGCCTGGCAGGGTGGGCTGGCGGCAGGGAGGTGGGCCGGGGCGCGCTGGGCCGTGTGGCGCGAGCTGGGCCGGCCGTTTTTTTTTTCTTTTTTCTTTTAAATCAGAAATTGAGAATATATTTTTGGAGTATCAAAAATAATCGGAAAAATGCAATGAGGTACCGTTGGATCCGCTATGGAAAATACTTTAATATGAGATCAAATTTGGGATGAAAATATAAACTTTATAAAATCAAAATTTGACATACATGTCTATCTGGCTATAGTGCCTTTTTAGGGTTTAAATGTTTTCAAAAAAATAATGATTTTATAATTTTCAAAACCACCGAGAAAAATAGGCTATTATTGGCAAATCTTTTGAAAACCAAGGTTTATTAAAACTCTATTTTCAGAAATACCTTTTTAATAAACACAAAAGTTTTAATTCCTTGTGAAATTTCAACTATGACAAACAAACAAATACTCGCTTTATTTTTATTTTCACATTCCAAATTTTTTGGGATGTGACGGACTACCACCCTTAAAATAAATCTCGTCCCCGAGATTTGAAGAGGCTAGAAAGAAAATAGGTTTGGCATATGTCGAGGTGAGCTACCATCCTTAAAAGAAACTTTTGTAGGTAGTCTTAGGTATTGGGTTCATGGTCGGTTCATCCTAGGTATGACTTGGCATTGGGTCATCTCTTGGAATATATGGCTTCTGACCTCCAATAGGGGTTGTTTATTCACATATAGTGAATAACAAAATTCTTCAAGGTAACTTGAGTAGGTTTCCTCATAGTTGGGATTCTAATCTATATGGGCAGGTGGTTGAACTACTTTTGACAGAACGGGTCACTCTTTGGGTCAATCGGGAAACCAAGGTGAGGGGACTTCACGACATTCCTCATCCCTTGCTTGTTGGGGCCATCGACAATCTTCCCCTACTCTTCAACTAGTGGTTGGACCTACAAACTCACCATAGTCCTACGCTTGGCAACACTTGCCTACTATAAGGGTATAATATTTATCCACCCTAGGGTTTAGGCTTATTCACCGAAATATCTTTTGTAGGTGTGTCTCTCTAGATTCGCAAAGTCAATATTACGAAAGCGAATAATAAGAGTAGTAGGAATGGTGATCAATCCATCCTCGCACCCAAATCATTACTCCGTATTTGATTTATTGAATCTCGTATTCTAACTCTTGGTCAACCTCACAAGTTTGATAAAAAAATTCCATGGAGAATTGAATCAATGTTTCAGTCCCCATTATTGAACTGTTTTGAAAACACTTCTATCGATCCTTACCTAGGGTTTTGCGTACCTCACACTCTAACATCTTCATCTTGATTGGGAACATCAAGGTTGGTTTTGCTGAGGTTGCCTTCATGACGATATGTCGAGAAGACACTTGCCGGGTTGGATATAGATGAGAGTAGATAGAAAGATTCTAAAGAAGATTCCTACCCAAACACAGCAGATCAAAACAATTCAGCAAACAACAATCATCTAACAAGCATCAAGTAACATAGCCCAAAACACAACCAAACTAGTATGGTCATACCACAGTTTGGTATGATCAATGTGTTATTACTATATCGTTGGTACGATGAAAGTTAACTCATGGTGGTCTGGTCTATTTTCTTCTTTGGATGATTCAAGTTTCTATTCTACTCCTTCGGTATATCTTCGTGTATTGTGTAGTCTGTATTGAAGTATTTCTTCAAGTTCTTCATTGGTCTTCTATGAAACCCATCTTGTTGAGTCAAAGAACATCACATGAATCATCACTCTTCATGCTTCAGGGACATGGTCATCATTTGTCTTTTCTTAAGGGATTCAATGAGGCTGGTCATCTAAGAAAAGAAAGGAAATGTTTCAGAATGATTGGGGATTAGAATATGAGAATTTTTTTGAAGAGAAAATATCATGTTGATAAATACAAGGTAATTGGACTTATATTTCCTAGGGTCTTCCTATTTCTAATCCAAACCTAGGGTCACGAACCTAAGGTCAACACAATGCTCTGATACCATCTGTAGCGACCTCACCTTTTCAAGGTGCCGATCTCTGTGCATATCTGTGCTAGTCCCTGGATCAATCGCTAGCACACACAGTACAAGATGTAATACCAAGAAACAAGGGTCTTTATTACATCGTATGATCCAGAATTTACATAAAGGATTACAAATTGCATAGCACGAAGCTAGCATTCACAACGAATAAACATAGACAACATGGAGTCCTTCGTCTTCATGTGCCACAGGCGAGCATGTTGAGGATAGACTCGTAACCCTAACCATCGTAACTCACTCGTCTTTCAAAACATCTGCAACATGAAAAGTTACAGCCACGAATGGTCAATACTTTGAATGTATTGGCAAGGTGACACTCTAGTGGACTCAAATGGCGACCTATCACTTAAGTGTACATTTGGTCGGTAGAGCTCGAGCATATTTGCGAAAAGCCAGTTTTCTCCTATCATTTGTCAAATCATTTTCTTTTATACTAATTAAGCGGTACCATTGATAGAAATCAATGAACCTGGAAACCACCGGTAAAGCCCCGGTGAATCCTCCTACCCATGATCAACTTGGTTTGGGCGAACTACCCTCGTAGACTCAGACCATAGACATGGCACGGGACCTACTAGCCGATAGTCACTTGCACCAATTGTCATAACCCTGTTCACCCATCAAGTTTTATTTAAGAAGTTGGGATGAGGAGACTTTCGAACATTTGCCTTGTCAGTTCGCTCAAATTGTCCGTAACCGGGGACACGGCTAAGTACTTAGATTTAACACTCTGCAGAGGCTGTACAAATTTACCCACATGACCTAGTCTCGCTCTTCTTCCATGATGCGCATTTTGCTCAAATGGACGAGATGTTGACTAGGACGAGACTTTTCCGAAGTAATCCCCCGGACCTTTCTCTACGGACCCGTACCAACCTACAATCCCCTACATCATCTGTCACGTAGGATCCGGGTTCTCACAACATACTCGTCAAGCCGAGCCCATATAGCATGTGGTTGTACGGTAAGCTAATGAGCAAGGTTGTCTATTATCTCTTTGTTCCTGGGTGGCCGTCCACAAGTGCGATACACACGGGGTTCGGAGGTTCGACGACATGACCCCGGAGTAACCACTCAACATAACCCAATCCAAGCCACATTCCACCCGGGTAGTTCATTGAATTTAGTTGTTTTTCCATAACCACTACTAAAACATTTTCATAGCATAGCTAAGCATCAACTAAATTCAATGGCGACAAAATATAGTCGAGTGGAAGTAGCTATCTACCGGGATTACAAAAGCAAAGCATATCCCTAGACTTACTACAAAAATCACTACGGTGCATGAATAAAATCTAGGACATTCGTGAGGGTGTGTCACTTGCCTTTTCGGTAGTCGAAGAGGGTTCACTTCTCTCAATCAAATCACGTAGCTCTCCGTACGAACTATAAGATAAAAGATGGCACAACATAAACACACAATTCATAACAACATAATACAATCAAGACAAACAATTTGGAAAACACTCTATGATACTAAGGTGTGGCATGAGGTTTGGCTTGCAAGGTATGGTCCTGAGGTGTTGGAATGACGAAGGCATATGGTCATGGGTTGTTTGCTACACCGGTATGAATAAATGGAAGGATTGATATGTTATACTAATATGTGGAATGATCCATGTGAACAGAATCACACAAGTCTCAAATGCAATTTGACATAGTGTGACAACACTTTTCAAAGTAGCACACGAATCACACATAGTATTGAGTATGAACTAATGATATATTGAATTACTCAAATTACTCATTTGTAAGTTGAATAGTTCTAAACTAAGTGGAAGTTTGAACGGCATGAGGTTGGATAGACATGAATGGCATTGGATTTGGTTCGCGGAGCCTAATGGATAACAAGAGTTTAACACATGTGATATGGGGTAGAGTATCTTCACCGTACTAGAGCAAGGTAAAAATAGGACATGTCACACTTTACTCAAATAACTCAATTGTTATTTCAATAATATGGACTAGGATAATATGTTATAGAGAGATGTGATCATGGAACATGATGGATGTGTCTAAAAGATTTTCATAGTCGAAGAACGATATTGTGGATCCTAAAAATACCCCGAAAATAAAGTGTGCGAAATCAACATGCAAAATGTCTAAAATAATCTACGCATTTTACTGATTCCAATGATATAAAATTTGTCGAAAACCGAGTGTAGAACTCTTGATATGGATTTTACCATACGCGGTTAAAATCTAGTGGTGTCCGAAAAGTTGTCTGAAAAAGTTTCTCGGATGGAAAAACTTCCTACACGAGAGTTGTAGAGAATAATTTTGTAAACTTAACGCAAGAACCAATATTTAAAAAGAAGATCTAGATTTAAAGTTACGGAATTTCAAAGATTATCATGAGCTAGATCAAACTACGAATTTAAATGGATCGATCCGTGTGCAGCTAATCCAGCACACTTGATTTAGATCATACGGTTCTAAGATGCTCACCATTCATCTACTCTGAACCTAACACTACAGATTCAGACTAAAATCGATAAGGGGAGATGAATGGAATTACCGCGGCAGAGCTGAAGGACGTCGATCGGCCCTGCGGTGTCGTGCTGCTGCGCGTGTGTGTGCAACATAGAGAGAGCAGCAGCTGTGCAGAGCTGCGTGAGGTAAAGAGAGAAGGGCGTCGAGCGCTTTTGGTGTGAGGCTGAGGGCATGTTTAGGGGATCTTTATAGAGCTAAATACACCACTAGTCCTAATAGTTGTAGTTTAGGTGCATTTTAGTCCCAATAGTTGTAAAATGGGGTAAGTTAGTCCCACAAGTTGTTTCGATGTGCAAAATTAGTCCCAAACTATTCTGGTGTCAACACGTGGCATTGGTCTTTTCGCCAAAGAGCCCCTACATATTTCATATACCACACCTGGCCTTGCAAATCCTTACCGCACGTGGGTCCCACCGGTCAGGTTGGAGCAAAGAAATAAAATAAAATGGTCTACTTTCGGCAGGATTCGAACTCGCGGCCGAGTACGTTGGCAAGCACACGCCACGGACGCGCGGACCATCAGGTCCAACGTTTTAATGTGTTAAAGTTGAGAGCTTAAGGTTATCTATACGCAGTACAAAGCTAACAATTTTTCCATCGTACAAAAAGTTAACAAATTTTTTCTATTCAATCGGATTAGGTCAAACAGACAACGAGACTTAATTTTTTTCTCAGCTACGGCTCCTGTTTGATGCCGAGTACTCATGGGACAAAATCACAAACCCGTCCAGAAAGGTAGAGACCTAGTTCCTGTGGCGCACAAACCTGGTACAATGTCCGCGAGCGGAACCTAACCGCGATGGGCGTATCGGCATCGTCGAGATACACGTGGACCGGACCTACAGGGCATGCCGCATATGCCACGGACCCTGCGGACCATGCAAGGACGTAGATGTACCAGCGGCGTGACGCAAACGGACGCTGAGCGACCGTTTTCGTGCGCCGTGACCGGAAATGCGTCTGGCACCACCTCCAGCGGGGCGACGCAAAGTGACCGGACCGTCCGCGGAGACGCAAACCTAGCCCAAATATGCGCCCGGGATGACGCTCCGCGGACGCGGAAAGTGTCCGCTCGCGTCTGGCGGACGTTTTGTCTAGCCCACCAGGCAGTGACGCAGCGTCGATGCGTCTTCTCCGCCAGTACTGGCGCCGAGGCGTCGCTTCGGCAGTCTGCGGCCGCGTAAATGGCGATGCCTCGCGTGGCGCGCGGCCGTCGCCTACCTCTGCGCACGTAGTAATGGCGATGCCACGCGTGGCGCGGCCGTCGCCCTGCCTCCGACCTATATAAACAGGGGCGCGAGCATCTCATCTCATATCATCTCCACTAAACCCTAGCCACCGCTTCCGCTCAGCCTCCACCAGATCCACCATGAGCAGTGCCGAACGCGGCCAGGCTGCTTCCGCTCAGCCTCCACCTTCACCTCCCACTCCACCTCCCCCGACCTCCTCGAACTCCGACGAGCTCGACTCCGACGAAAGCACGGGCGACCTCCTCGACCCGGTCAGGGATGCCAAGGACTTGGCACTCACGGCGCAGGAAGCAGAGGAGGAGCTAGCGGGCCACGCGGCGTTGGACGCCGAGCTGGAGCAGCGCAGGCTGGCGGCCGCCGCGGCCGCAGAGGACTCTGACTCCGAGATATCTTGGTCTTCCGATGACCCTGATGCGCCTACGCCGGAGGAGAGGGCGGCGGAGAAGCAGGCGATGGAGCGACGCAAAGACGGTGCCGGCCCGTCCGAAAGTAAGTAGTCTAGTTTTCTAGATCTACATTGTATAGTTTTTATGCATTAAAATGTATTAATTTCTATATTTTTAAATGCGTTGCAAATCTAAAAATGGGTCACCCCGATGGACGCACACCCAGACGCAAACGTGGGGTGCTCGTACAACTTGCCGTGTGTAGCGAGCGACAAAATTTACAACATCATATGATATTTTTGTGGAGCGCGCAAATATTAAATGGGTTAAAGCACGAAATATTTTTCAATGGGTAGCTGTAGGTTTATTTATATTTTAGTGTTATAATTTTGTAGTTAAACAACCATTGGTGCTAGTTATTTTCATGTTACGTTCGTAAGACCATCAAAGACCTAGGCACCCAGCGTCTGGAGCATGTCCAGCTGCTGCAGAAAATATCCAGTATAAATAGCTGAATGATCTGCCGATTTTAATAAGGACCAGTAGCGCTGTTGGTTGATAGGTGCGGCTTACAAGTTACAACCTGTTGGTCGTGTGATCGATTCCCAGCCACAGCGCGCTTTCGTTTTATTTCTTTGCTCCAACCTGACACGTGGGACCCACCTACTTAGGCATCTGCTGGCCAGATGTGGTATAGGAAAAAGGTAGGGGGCCTTTTGCGAAAAGATCAAATGCCACATGTCAGCACCATAATCATCTGGGACTAGTTTTGCACAAATGAACAACTTGTGGGACTAACTTACCCCATTTTACAACTATTGGGACTAAAATGCACCTAAACTACAACTATTAGGATCCGTGGTGTATTTAGCAGGGGCGTCCGCTGGGCGCATGCGCTAGGCCGCGGAGATGGGCCTGGCAGGGTGGGCTGGCGGCAGGGAGGTGGGCCGGGGCGCGCTGGGCCGTGTGGCGCGAGCTGGGCCGGCCGTTTTTTTTTCTTTTTTCTTTTAAATCGTAAATTGAGAATATATTTTTGGAGTATCAAAAATAATCGGAAAAATGCAATGAGGTACCGTTGGATCCGCTATGGAAAATACTTTAATATGAGATCAAATTTGGGATGAAAATATAAACTTTATAAAATCAAAATTTGACATACATGTCTATCCGGCTATAGTGCCTTTTTAGGGTTTAAATGTTTTCAAAAAAATAATGATTTTATAATTTTCAAAACCACCGAGAAAAATAGGCTATTATTGGCAAATCTTTTGAAAACCAAGGTTTATTAAAACTCTATTTTCAGAAATACCTTTTTAATAAACACAAAAGTTTTAACTCCTTGTGAAATACTATGACAAACAAACAAATACTCGCTTTATTTTTATTTTCACATTCCAAATTTTTTGGGATGTGACAGTCCATCAGTTTGAGGATGACATGTAGTACTAAACAACAATTTAGTCCCCAACTTAGCCCATAAACATCTCAAAAAATGGCTAAGAAACTTAGTATCACGATCAGAAACAATAGTATTTGGCACACCATGTAAACGCACAATTTCACGAAAGAACAAATCAGCAACATGTGTAGCATCATCAGTCTTGTGACATGGACTAAAGTGTGCCATCTTAGAAAACCGATCCACAACAACAAAGATACTATCCCTCCCCTTCTGTGTACGAGGCAATCCCAAAACAAAATCCATAGAAATATCCTACCAAGTTACACTAGGAACAGGAAGAGGCATATATAAACCATGTGGATTAAGTCGAGACTTAGCTTTTTGACATGTAGTGCAGCGTGCCACAAATCTCTCAACATCTCGACGCATACGTGGCCAAAAGAAGTGTGCAGCAAGTACATCCTCCGTCTTCTTCACACCAAAGTGACCCATCAATCCTCCTCCATGCGTCTCCTGTAACAACAAAAGACGAACGAAACTACCTGGGATGCATAGCTTGTTAGAACGGAACACAAATCCATCGTTGAGGACGAATTTGTTCCATGTTCTACCATCTTTACAATTCAGTAACACATCTTTAAAATCAGCATCATGCAAGTATTGTTCCTTTATAGTTTCTAATCCAAAAATCTTGAAATCAAGTTGAGATAGCATAGTATAACGGCGCGACAAAGCATCAACAATAACATTATCTTTACCCTTTTTGTGTTTGATAACATAAGGAAAAGACTCAATAAATTCAACCCACTTTGCATGGCGACGATTCAACTTAGCTTGAGTACGAATATGCTTCAAAGATTCATGATCAGAATGTATAACAAATTCTTTAGGCCATAAATAATGTTGCCAAGTTTCTAATGTCCGAACCAGCGCATATAATTCTTTATCATAAGTAGAATAGTTTAGACTAGGCCCACTCAATTTCTCACTAAAATATGCAACATGTTTGCCCTTTTGTAATAACACACCTCCCAAACCAATTCCACTAGCATCACATTCAAGCTCAAAAGTCTTATTGAAATCAGGAAGTTGGAGTAATGGAGCATGTGTTAACTTATCTTTCAATATCATGAAGGCTTCTTGTTGTGCATCGCCCCACACAAAGGGCACATCCTTCTATGTAAGCTCATTCAGCAGCGCAGCAATGGATCCAAAATCTTTCACAAAGCGCCTATAGAAACCAGCGAGGCCAAGAAAACTCCTCACTTGTGTGACCGTCTTGGGCTGCGGCCAACTCTCAATTGCCTCAATCTTGGCTGGATCAACTTCAATTCCCTGCGCAGTAACAACATAGCCAAGAAACGCAACTCGATTGGTGCAAAACGTGCACTTCTCAAGATTACCATACAAACGTGCATCACGCAAAGCATTGAAAACAACACGTAAATGATACAAATGATCCTCCAAAGATTTGCTATAAATCAGAATATCATCAAAGTATACCACCACAAAACGTCCAATAAAGGCACGTAAAACTTCGTTCATCAGTCTCATGAAAGTACTAGGTGCATTAGTTAAACCAAAAGGCATTACTAATCACTCATATAAACCGAACTTAGTTTTAAACGATGTTTTCCATTCATCTCCTAATTGCATACGAATCTGGTGGTAACCACTACGCAAATAACCTTTAGAGAACATAATAGACCCACTCAATTCATCAAGCATATCATCTAAACGAGGTATAGGATGACGGTATCGAATGGTAATATTATTAATAGCTCTACAATCAGTACACATGCGTGAAGAACCATCTTTCATAGGTACCAAGATAATAGGAACAACACATGGGCTAAGAGACTCACGAATGTAACCTTTATCTTGGAGAACCTGAATTTGTCGCTGAATCTCTTTGGTCTCTTCAGGATTGGTACGATATGGTGCACGGTTGGGCAGCGAAGCTCCTGGAATCAAATCAATTTTGTGTTCTATCCCACGAATAGGTGGTAATCCAGGTGGAACATCTTGTGCGAACACATCAATGAACTCCTGCAAAATGTTAGCAACCGCAGATGGCAAAGAAGGAGGCATATCCTCAAATGAAAACAGAACTTCTTTACAAATAATAGCATAGAATTGAGTAGTGTTCACATCAAGTTCAGCAATATCAGATTTGCTAGCAAGCAAACAAGGATTTTTCAAACGAATTTCAGAAGCATGGTTCGAATCAGATTTAGTATCAGTCTTATGTGGCACAAAATCTGCAGCAACAATCTGATTTTCACTCTTATTTTTCTCCTCGTTTTTACTCTACTAGCTCTAGCAAGATCATCTTTTAAAATTTGTTTAGGAGTCATAGGTTTGAGACCAATTTTCTTTCCATCATGCATAAGAGAATACTGATTAGTTTTACCATTATGAATAGATTCTCTATCAAATTGCCAAGGTCTACCAAGTAACAAAGAACAAGCTTGCATAGGTACAACATCACAATCAACAAAATCAGAATATGTACCAATAGTAAAATGCACACGTGTAGTTCTTGTTACCTTGAGCTTCCGAGAGCTCTCAAACCATTGAATGTAATATGGATGTGTGCGCTGTCGTGTGGGTAGAGAAAGCTTCTCCACCATGTCAACGCTAGCCAGAGTGTTGCAGCTCCGTCCATCAATGATGATCCGTATGGCTCGCTCTTTTACAACGCCTCTTGTTTGAAACAGATTGTGGCATTGATCATGCTCAGATTTGCTCAATTGCACGCTCAACACGCGTTGTGCAACTAAGCTCTTGTACTGATCAGTAGTGTCAGCTTCCATTACCTCCATCTCTCTCAGAATCAGAATTGGCTCCATCACGTGCAACAATAAGGGCCAATGTATCTTCATCAAAGTCACTTGCAGAATCATATTCTCCATCTTCACGCACCAACATGACACGTTTGGTCCTGCATTCTCTCTCTATGTGACCAAATCCCAAGCATTTGCGACATTGAATGTCGCGCGTCTTCCCCGTAGAGGCCATGGAAGATGAACTCCGAGGAGGACCAGCAGATGGTGGTGGAGTAGCAGCAGGTGGTGCTCATGATGCAGGCGTGGTGTACTTGGAGGTAGGAGGTGCGGATGCAGCCCCACGAGATGATGGCGCTGATTGTCGCGAAGACCACGACGATGTACGACCTGCAGAAATATTAGCTCTTCTCCATGGTGGTTGACGATCCTGCACTTCACGTTCAGCTTTGCAAGCAAGATGAAACTAGCGAGTAATAGTGTAGTACTCTTTATAATCTAAAATATGCTGAATCTCTTTATTCAAACCACCAAAGAAACGTGCAAGCATAGCCTCATTATCCTCTACAATACCACATCGAATCATGCCAGTTTGCAATTCTTGATAATAGTCTTCTACAGAATTTTTTCCTTGTTCTAAGCGAGACAATTTTTTAAGCAAATCACGTTGATAATGTGGAGGAACAAAACGAGTACGCATAGCAAGTTTTAAACCAACCCAGGTAGTAGGAATATTAGCATGATGTACTCTACAATGTTCAGACCACCAAATAGATGCAAAATCTGTGAACTCACAAGTGGCAACACTAACACGCAAATGATCAGGATATCGTAAACATGCAAAGCGTTGTTCTACTTCCAATTCCCAAGTAAGATATGCATCAGGATTATATCTACCCTCAAATGGCGGAATATTCAATTTAAGTTTAGCAACATAATCATCATCACGTACCGGTCGTGGAGGTGGGCGAGCGTTGCGGTTCAGCTGCCGTGGACGACCATGTGCAGGTTGTTGAACCTCCTAATCATCCAGCACGTTCTCATCTACCTGCTCGTCCTTGTACCCTCCATAATCCTCGTATCCTTCATCAGAATGCGCGTCAGGTGCGGCTGCTGCAGCAGGAGCGGTACCCGCTGATGTCTACGGGTGCTTCTATTCTTGTAGACAGTGTTGGGCCTCCAAGAGCAGAGGTTTGTAGAACAGCAGCAAGTTTCCCTTAAGTGGATCACCCAAGGTTTATCGAACTCAGGGAGGAAGAGGTCAAAGATATCCCTCTCATGCAACCCTGCAACCACAAAGCAAGAAGTCTCTTGTGTCCCCAACACACCTAATAGGTGCACTAGTTCGGCGAAGAGATAGTGAAATACAAGTGGTATGAATGAATATGAGCAGTAGTACGGCGCCAGAAAAGTGCTTGCTGGCATGCAGTTGATGGTAGTAATATTGCAGGAAGTAAACATGCAGTAAACAGTAAACAAGCGGCGATAGCAGTATTTAGGAACAAGGCCTAGGGATCATACTTTCACTAGTGGACACTCTCAACATTGATCACATAACAGAATAAATAGATAGATGCTAGACTCTACACCCTCTTGTTGGATGATGAACACCACTAACTGTGTAGGATTACACGAACCCTCAATGCCGGAGTTAACAAGCTCCACAATATTCAATGTTCATATTTAAATAACATTAGAGTGCATGACAGATCAACATAACCAAACCAAATACTAACATAGCATGCACACTGTCACCATCACACTATGAAGGAGGCATAGATCACATCAATACTATCATAGCAATAGTTAACTTCATAATCTACAAGAGATCACAATCATAGCCTACGCCAAGTACTACACGATGCACACACTGTCACCATTACACCGTGCAGGAGGAATAAACTACTTTAATAACATCACTAGAGTAGCACACAGATAAATTGTGATACAAAACACATTGCAATCATAAAGGGATATAAATAAGAACTTCACTATGCCATTCATAACAGTGAATAAGTATTCTGTGAAATATAGCCTAAGAGACCCACACGGTGCACACACGGTCACCTTTACACACGTGGGACAAGGAGTCTCCGGAGATCACATAAGTAAAACCCACTTGACTAGCATAATGACATCTAGATTACAAGCATCATCATATGAATCTCAATCATGTAAGGCAGCTCATGAGATTATTGTATTGAAGTACATAGGGAGAGAGATTAACCACATAGCTACCGGTACAGCCCTTAGCCTCGATGGAGAACTACTCCCTCCTAATGGGAGACAGCAGCGTTGATGAAGATGGCGATGGTGTCGATGGAGGAGCCTTCCGGGGGCACTTCCCCGTCCCGGCGGCGTGCCGGAACAGAGACTCCTGTCCCCCAGATCTTGGCTTCGCGATGGCGGCGGCTCTGGAAGGTTTCTCGTACCGTGGCTTTTTCCGTATCGAGGTTTTAGGTCAGGGACCTTTAAATAGGCGAAGAGGCGGAGTCGGAGGGTCGACGAGGCGACGACACAGTAAGGCGGCGCGGCCAAGGCCTGGGCCGCGCCAGCCTATCATCTGGTGGGCCTGTGGCCCCCCTCTGGCGACTCTCGGGTGTTCTGGAAGCTTCGTCCAATTCTAAGACTCTGGGCGTTGATTTCGTCCAATTCCGAGAATATTTCCTTACTAGGATTTCCGAAACCAAAAACAGCAGAAAACGGAAGCGGCACTTCGGCATCTCGTCATAGGTTAGTTCCAGAAAACGCATAAAAACGATATAAAGTGTGAACAAAACATGTAGGTATTGTCATAAAACAAGCATGGAACATAAGAAATTATAGATACGTTTGAGACGTATCAGCATCCCCAAGCTTAGTTCCTGCTCGTCCCGAGCAGGTAAACGATAACAAAGATAATTTCTGGAGTGACATGCCATCATAACCTTGATCATACTATTGTAAGCATATGTAATGAATGCAGCGATCAAAACAATGGTAATGACATGAGTAAACAAATGAATCATAAAACAAAGACTTTTCATGAATAGTACTTCAAGACAAGCATCAATAAGTCTTGCATAAGAGTTAGCTCGTAAAGCAATAATTCAAAGTAGAGGTATTGAAGCAACACAAAGGAAGATTAAGTTTCAGCGGTTGCTTTCAACTTATAACATGTATATCTCATGGATATTGTCAATGTGAAGTAATATAACAAGTGCAATATGCAAGTATGTAGGAATCAATGCACAGTTCACACAAGTGTTTGCTTCTTGAGGTGGAGAGAGATAGGTGAACTGACTCAACATAAAAGTAAAAGAATGGCCCTTCGCGAGAGGGAAGCAGGGATTAAATCATGTGCTAGAGCTTTTTAAGTTTTGAAATCATATAGAGAGCATAAAAGTAAAGTTTTGAGAGGTGTTTGTTGTTGTCAACGAATGGTAATGGGTACTCTAACTACCTTATCAACCAGACTTTCAAGAGCAGTGATACGTCTCCGACGTATCGATAATTTCTTATGTTCCATGCCACGTTATTGATGATATCTACATGTTATATGCACATTTTATGTCATTATTATGCGTTTTCCGGAACTAACCTATTAACAAGATGCCGAAGTGCCAGTTCCTGTTTTCTGCTGTGATGCGGGGTGGCCTTCGGTCACCTCCACACCAAGACCAACTAGTCCCCCAAGTGGACCGATGACTAGGGCTCGAGTTAAAGCGCTACATGATAAGGTGAATTCGCTCCTCACCACCCTTGATCTTGACACCCCTTTGGATGGAATGCTACCTCATGCCGACGTGCTATGTGTCATTAGGTACAAGGCACATCAAGACGCCGGAGAGGAGAACATGACGTGGTCAAGAGGAGGAGAGGAGCAGCTGGTCATGAAGATGGACATGGATTTGGACCGGAAGTCGCCCGAAGAACGCAAGGAAGAGAAGATGGCCAGCCGGTCCAGAACCCGGTTGACCGGCCTCCGACCGGGCCACCCGGCGCAGAATCCGGTCCAACCGGCCCCTCAACCGGGACACCCGGTCCGGACCGGCCTCCCAACCGGTGCCATCCGGGCACCATCCAAGTAACCTCGGCACCCCGCCCGGTTGCAGCCCGGTCCGAGACCCGGTCGGCGACCGGACCGCCCGGTCCTAGGTCCGGTCTCGACCGGCCGCGTGACCGGCCTGCCCGGTCCCAGGTCCGGTCTGACCGGCCGCCTGACCGGCCTGTCCGACTAAAGATACCTTTTCGGCCCGAACCGGTTTCACTTGTACCTTTTCGGCCCGTGTCGCCTTGTAAGACTATATAAGCACCCAGGACACCCCCTTTACCCCTTAGACTTGTTTTGAACTCAAACCTACCTTTGAGCTTAGTCTCCCTTGGGTATCATCCTCTCGTAATCAAGGCATCTTGGTTGTTGACTTTGATCTTGTTGATTGAGATTCTAGTACTTGTTACTCTCTCTCACTCACCAAGCTCTTCCTCTCCAACCCCAATCTCTCTCCGGGAATTCTGCCCCGTGCCTCTTCCTAGGAGATTCTATTGGCGTGGTCCATCGAGCCACGGAGGTAAGCATCGGGTGTATCGGGTTGGTGTGCGTGCGTGAGTCTCGGAGTTCCTCGTGCCCGTCGTGTTCTTCGTGTTCCTCGCGTTCTCCCATCTTTCCCCTTTGGTTTCGAAGTCAATCCGCGAGATCGGGCCACACACGGGGTCTTAGACCTCATCATATGGTATCAGCAGCTCTTGGTTACCGCGGATTTGACCCTCCACCCACCCGATTTCGTTCCTAGAAAATTTTCCAAAAAATCCCCAAAAATAGCCCCAATTTGCCTTTTGACCGATCTCGTGATTTGGTTGCGTTTTGAGTGGTTTTGGTCAGTGGATCTGGTGTTGTTGTGCTTGATCTACTATTTCCCCAACTTTGAGCCTCCAATTCCATCGTTTCCCTTCGTTTTGGTCGATTTGGTTTTGGTTTGGGGAAGAACAGGAGAGAGAAAGTCCAGCTCGCGAAACCCGGTTTCGGGCCCGGTCAACCGGACCCACGACCGGCCGAGCCAGCACAGAACCCGGTCGACCGGGCGACAAACCGGACAGGCCGGTCCAGCAGCCGGTCCAACCGGGCCCCAGACCGGGCGCATCTTCGCGCCCTCCTTCGACCTCGACATCCGGCGATCTCCACCACCACCACCACCATCGCAGGTATAACTTGCAGCTGTCACCTTGTAACCCCTCTTCCTTTTGCGATCTATCCCATCGAGCATTGCTTGTCTAGTGTTGCAAGACATTGCACGTGGCCCCGCATTGTGAGGTGTGTGTGTCGTGTTGAGTAAGGCATCCAAGCAAACACTCGTGTGGTAAGATAGCAAAAGCGAGGCTAACGCTAACATAGTGCGTGAAAAAGCCCCAAAAACACAAAAAGAGTGCGAGTAGCACCATACATCCATACATCCATACATCCATACGCCCATACATACAAAAGTGTCCAAGTGCCACCAAAGATACAAACGAGTGCAAGTGCCATCCCTTTTCCAAAACATGTAGGTATTGTCATAAAACAAGCATGGAACATAAGAAATTATAGATACGTTTGAGACGTATCAGCATCCCCAAGCTTAGTTCCTGCTCGTCCCGAGCAGGTAAACGATAACAAAGATAATTTCTGGAGTGACATGCCATCATAACCTTGATCATACTATTGTAAGCATATGTAATGAATGCAGCGATCAAAACAATGGTAATGACATGAGTAAACAAATGAATCATAAAACAAAGACTTTTCATGAATAGTACTTCAAGACAAGCATCAATAAGTCTTGCATAAGAGTTAGCTCGTAAAGCAATAATTCAAAGTAGAGGTATTGAAGCAACACAAAGGAAGATTAAGTTTCAGCGGTTGCTTTCAACTTATAACATGTATATCTCATGGATATTGTCAATGTGAAGTAATATA
Source organism: Lolium rigidum (assembly GCF_022539505.1). Lineage (NCBI taxonomy): Eukaryota > Viridiplantae > Streptophyta > Magnoliopsida > Poales > Poaceae > Lolium > Lolium rigidum. The sequence continues at coordinate 112,208,707 of NC_061511.1, forward strand.
ACAAGTGCAATATGCAAGTATGTAGGAATCAATGCACAGTTCACACAAGTGTTTGCTTCTTGAGGTGGAGAGAGATAGGTGAACTGACTCAACATAAAAGTAAAAGAATGGCCCTTCGCAGAGGGAAGCAGGGATTAAATCATGTGCTAGAGCTTTTTAAGTTTTGAAATCATATAGAGAGCATAAAAGTAAAGTTTTGAGAGGTGTTTGTTGTTGTCAACGAATGGTAATGGGTACTCTAACTACCTTATCAACCAGACTTTCAAGAGCGATGATACGTCTCCGACGTATCGATAATTTCTTATGTTCCATGCCACGTTATTGATGATATCTACATGTTATATGCACATTTTATGTCATTATTATGCGTTTTCCGGAACTAACCTATTAACAAGATGCCGAAGTGCCAGTTCCTGTTTTCTGTCTGTGATGCGGGGTGGCCTTCGGTCACCTCCACACCAAGACCAACTAGTCCCCCAAGTGGACCGATGACTAGGGCTCGAGTTAAAGCACTACATGATAAGGTGAATTCGCTCCTCACCACCCTTGATCTTGACACCCCTTTGGATGGAATGCTACCTCATGCCGACGTGCTATGTGTCATTAGGTACAAGGCACATCAAGACGCCGGAGAGGAGAACATGACGTGGTCAAGAGGAGGAGAGGAGCAGCTGGTCATGAAGATGGACATGGATTTGGACCGGAAGTCGCCCGAAGAACGCAAGGAAGAGAAGATGGCCAGCCGGTCCAGAACCCGGTTGACCGGCCTCCTGACCGGGCCACCCGGCGCAGAATCCGGTCCAACCGGCCCCTCAACCGGGACACCCGGTCCAGACCGGCCTCCCAACCGGTGCCATCCGGGCACCATCCAGTAACCTCGGCACCCCGCCCGGTTGCAGCCCGGTCCAGGACCCGGTCGGCGACCGGACTGCCCGGTCCTAGGTCCGGTCTGACCGGCCGCGTGACCGGCCTGCCCGGTCCCAGGTCCGGTCTGACCGGCCGCCTGACCGGCCTGTCCGACTAAAGATACCTTTTCGGCCCGAACCGGTTTCACTTGTACCTTTTCGGCCCGTGTCGCCTTGTAAGACTATATAAGCACCCAGGACACCCCCTTTACCCCTTAGACTTGTTTTGAACTCAAACCTACCTTTGAGCTTAGTCTCCCTTGGGTATCATCCCTCTGTAATCAAGGCATCTTGGTTGTTGACTTTGATCTTGTTGATTGAGATTCTAGTACTTGTTACTCTCTCTCACTCACCAAGCTCTTCCTCTCCAACCCCAATCTCTCTCCGGGAATTCTGCCCCGTGCCTCTTCCTAGGAGATTCTATTGGCGTGGTCCATCGAGCCACGGAGGTAAGCATCGGGTGTATCGGGTTGGTGTGCGTGCGTGAGTCTCGGAGTTCCTCGTGCCCGTCGTGTTCTTCGTGTTCCTCGCGTTCTCCCATCTTTCCCCTTTGGTTTCGAAGTCAATCCGCGAGATCGGGCCACACACGGGGTCTTAGACCTCATCATATGGTATCCGCAGCTCTTGGTTACCGCGGATTTGACCCTCCACCCACCCGATTTCGTTCCTAGAAAATTTTCCAAAAAATCCCCAAAAATAGCCCCAATTTGCCTTTTGACCGATCTGTGATTTGGTTGCGTTTTGAGTGGTTTTGGTCGGTGGATCTCGGTGTTGTTGTGCTTGATCTACTATTTCCCCAACTTTGAGCCTCCAATTCCATCGTTTCCCTTCGTTTTGGTCGATTTGGTTTTGGTTTGGGGAAGAACAGGAGAGAGAAAGTCCAGCTCGCGAAACCCGGTTTCGGGCCCGGTCAACCGGACCCACGACCGGCCGAGCCAGCACAGAACCCGGTCGACCGGGCGACAAACCGGACAGGCCGGTCCAGCAGCCGGTCCAACCGGGCCCCAGACCGGGCGCATCTTCGCGCCCTCCTTCGACCTCGACATCCGGCGATCTCCACCACCACCACCACCATCGCAGGTATAACTTGCAGCTGTCACCTTGTAACCCCTCTTCCTTTTGCGATCTATCCCATCGAGCATTGCTTGTCTAGTGTTGCGAGACATTGCACGTGGCCCCGCATTGTGAGGTGTGTGTGTCGTGTTGAGTAAGGCATCCAAGCAAACACTCGTGTGGTAAGATAGCAAAAGCGAGGCTAACGCTAACATAGTGCGTGAAAAAGCCCCAAAAACACAAAAAGAGTGCGAGTAGCACCATACATCCATACATCCATACATCCATACGCCCATACATACAAAAGTGTCCAAGTGCCACCAAAGATACAAACGAGTGCAAGTGCCACCGTATACAAAAGAGAAAAAGCTTTTAAGCAAAGAGAGATACGAGAAGAGAGGCCGCGTGTGAATCTAGTTGTCTCTTCCTTTGCAACCAAAGCTTTGCCTCTCCTTGTGTTAGTGTGACACCGAGCATCCGTACATACACTTTTCCGCTCACTTTTGGTTACACTAACCCCTCTTATCTCGTGTGTGTGTTCCACAAATTTTTCCGTGTTTATAGTGATCTTCACATTGACATTTGGATTTTTGGACCTTACCCACTTTTAACAACATACTCGATCTTGGATTTGTCTTTTGGCTTTCCACAACACTCGCCTAACACCATATTTGCTAGCTTTTGCGTGTGGTGTTGCGTGTGTCCCCGATACACTTGATCTTGCTTTCGGCTTGGTGGATTGCCTCAATACTATCTTACCTTGGTAAGAGTGCGAGGTAGTCTCCTTCCACTAACATACACAACATAGTTCTTGTCTTTGCATCATGGATAGGAGTGGAGATGATGCAAGGGATGGAGAAGTCCTCCGCAACACCGAGAGGTTGGCTACTGAACACAACCTATGGACGCAACGCAAAGAGTTCAAGGAGCAACTCACACTCTTCGAGACACGCATCGATGAGCAATACGATGAAGTGGCACACAACTTCTCAGTTGTGAACCAAGACTTGGCTCTCCTTCGCGAAGCTACAGACAACTTGAATGGCCAAATGGCGGCCAATGATGCGAACATGGAGCGGCGCATGGATAGCCTCGAGCGCGCCATCACCAACTTGGGACGTCATCACCGACACCGCTCTACTTCATCATCATCAAGCTCGTCACAAGATTACTACTCTCATGGTCACCGTTCGTCCTCAAGCTCCTCTTCAAGGCATGAAGACCATCATCGACCTCATCGCTCACATGCTCGTCATGAAGACTCTCGCTCCAACTCTAGGCGAGGAGAAATCCATCGCCATGCTCGTCCTCAAGAACGTCCTCCACAAGATCGTCCTCAACCGGATGGCCATGCCCACCATGGGCGTGACGGCCACCAACATGACAACTTCTTCCACAACATGGAGCCACATGGTGATGCTCAAGGCCATGGACATCAAGACCAACCGAGGCGTGATCTCCGCAATCATCCTCGCCATGACCAACGTGGAAGAGGAGACCCACACCATGCTCAAGATGAGACACCCAACATTGAGCGTCGTCAACCACCTCATCAAGATCTTCAACCACATCCTCACCGTGAACCAAGTGAAGCAAGTGTGCACCTCCAACGCCAACACAATGCTATGGTTGGCCGTAGAAGACCTCCTATTCCTCCTCAAGCCGCAAGAGATGAAGGTGCCCCTCCTCGTCGAAGAAACTTGGAGGATGAAGAGAACATGTTTGGAAGACTCAAGTTCACCATGCCAAAGTTCAAGGGAGAAGAAGATGCCGAGGCTTACCTCTCATGGGCACTCAAGGTTGACAAGATATTCCGCATCCACAACTACTCCGGTGCCAAGAAGGTGGCTATGGTGTCTCTCGAGTTCGAGGACTACGCCAATACTTGGTGGGAGCAAGTCCTCACTCTTCGAGAAGAGAAGGGTGAACCTCCAATTGACACTTGGGAAGAAATGAAGAAAGAGATGCATGCTCTCTTTGTCCCAACGCACTACATGACCGACCTCTTCAACAAGCTCCAAAAGTTGAAGCAAGGCACCAAGACCGTCGAGGAGTTCTACAAGGAGATGGAGCTCACTATGATGCGAGCCAACATCCAAGAGTCCGAGGACCAAACCATTGCTCGTTTCTTCAATGGCCTCAACTATCCCATCAAGCGAATTGTGGAGTTCCAACCATACTCCAACATGGTTGAATTGGTCCACCAAGCGTCGAAGGCCGAGCGCCAAGTGATTGAGGACATCAAGTACTCCAAGGCCAAGACCTATTTCTCCTCCAAGCTTGCTAATCGACTCCTCCTACTACATCAACTCCTCATGCTACAAGTGCCAAGGCCGACGTGTCCTCTACAACATCCAAGAAGCCGACTATCCAAAGTCGCATGAAGCAAACGGTCTCCTCCACCGCTTCCTCTAAGGCATCCACGGGACCCTCTAGTGTCACTTGCTTCAAGTGTGGCACCCAAGGTCACAAATCGTTTGAGTGCAAGAACACCAAGGTCATGATCACTATGGAGAATGGTGATATCGAGACGCTTGATGAGGATAAATACGAAGCCCTTGTGCAAGCCGCCGTGGAAAGTGAAGAAGCTTATGAGCAAGAAAGTGGAGAAGATCCTCTCTTATGTGAGCATGACCCAAGTCCCTCACTTGTGGTTACAAGAGTGCTAACAACACAACCTCATGATATGGAAGAACAACGGTGCAACATCTTCCAAACCCGTGCCGGAATTGGTGGCAAGTCGATCAAGGTCATCATAGACGGTGGAAGTTGCCATAACCTTGCAAGCACCGAGTTGTGTGAGAAGCTCAACCTCACTCTCCGCAAGCATCCTCACCCTTACCATATCCAATGGTTGAGTGACAAGGGCAACGTCAAGATACAACATACCGTCACCGTCACTTTCAAGATTGGACCTTATGAGGATACTATTGAGTGTGACGTCGTACCCATGACGGTGTGCCACATGTTACTTGGCCGCCCTTGGCAATATGACAAGAAGGCTATACATGATGGACTCTCCAACACATACACCTTCAAGGTCAACGACAAGAAGTTCGAGTTGCGCCCCATGACTCCTAGCCAAATCATCGCCGACAACGCGAAGGCTCTAGCGAGGGCACAACACCACTTCCACCATAGTGAGTTGAGAGGTGAGGGAGCGACCCACCAAATGGAGAGTGAGCGCCACAAGCCATACATAAGTGAGCGAAAGAGCGTCCTCCTAGCCACCAAAAGCGAGTGGAGAGAAGTGCAAGCAAACCCATCCACCATATTGCACTACGTCCTCATATGCAAGGGACCATCATCGGCGACTAACGACTTAACCAACATTCCTTCGTCTTTGTTGTCTCTTTTGAAGGAGTTTCAAGACGTCTTCCCCGACGAGCTCCCTCATGGACTACCACCGCTTCGAGGCATCGAGCACCGCATCGACCTCATACCCGGCGCTCCGCTTCCAAACCGTGCCGCCTACCGCACCAACCCCGAAGAAACAAAGGAGATACAACGCCAAATACAAGATCTCCTCGCCAAAGGGTACGTCCGCGAAAGCCTTAGCCCTTGTGCGGTTCCCGTGATTCTTGTGCCTAAACCGGATGAGACGCAACGAATGTGTATGGATTGTCGCCCCATCAATGCCATTACCGTCCGTTACCGCCATCCCATTCCGCGTTTAGATGATATGCTCGATGAACTTTGTGGTGCCACGATTTTCTCTAAAATCGATTTGCGTAGTGGCTACCACCAAATCCGCATGGCAATTGGTGATGAATGGAAAACGACATTCAAGACCAAACTCGGTCTATATGAATGGCTCGTTATGCCTTTCGGTCTTTCCAATGCTCCATCTACTTTCATGCGCCTCATGAATCACATCTTGCGTCCTCTCATTGGCAAGAGTGTGGTTGTCTATTTCGATGATATTTCATATATAGCAAAAGTCTCGAGGACCATGTGCAACATGTGAGAGAAGTCTTGTGCATCTTGCTGTTATCACCAGAATTTGACCGAGTCAGAGGTGGGCCGTGATCAAGATGGGCTTAAAGATTATATGTAGAAGAAATACGTGAATCGGCCTTGTGTACCAAGTTTGGGCTAATTGCCCGTGTATCTGTAACATATTAGATTACGAGTCGGTTAGGAGCCAGAGTTTTATCCGTGCACGGTTAGGTGCACGCCTGAATTAGAAAGTCCGCTGGACTATAAATATGTATCTAGGGTTTATGGAATAAACAACAACCAACGTTCAACACAAACAAATCTCGGCGCATCGCCAACTCCTTCGTCTCGAGGGTTTCTCCGGTAAGCACCATGCTGCCTAGATCGCATCTTGCGATCTAGGCAGCACAAGCCTGCCCACGTTGTTCATGCGTTGCTCATGCTGAAGCCTTTTTGATGGCGAGCAACGTAGTTATCTTAGATGTGTTAGGGTTAGCATTGTTCTTCGTATCATATGCTGTTGTAGTGCAACCCTTATACATCTAGCCGCCCTTACACCTATCTTAGGTGTAGGGGCGGCACCCCGCTTGATCATAGTTTAGTAGATCCGATCCGTTACGGTTTCTCCTTGCTCTGCAAGGATTAGTTTAATATCTGCAATAGTTAGGCCCTACAAAGGGTTGGAGGATCCAGCGGCGTGTAGGGTGAAGTTTGCTAGCCCTTGACAGGATGTTCCGAGGATCAACCTCGTGTTGGTTTTTAGGCCCTGTCTAGGATCGGCTTATGATCACCGTACGCGAGCGCGAGGCCCAATCGTGAGTAGGATGATCCGATTATGCGGTGAAAACCCTAAATCGTCGTAGATCTCATCCGCTTTACCTTGATCAAGCAGGACCACCATATATTCGGACACCTTGTTCGAATCATGGGTGGATCGGCTCTTTGAGCCGATTCACAGGATAACCTGAGAGCCGATCGAGGCTCGTATTTAATGTTTACGTGTATGCCATGCAGGAAACTAAGCGAGGCATCATCCAACACCTTCCCGACCGGGTATAGGTCAGGTGGCACGCCCTTGCGATAGCATCGGACGTGTGACCGAGGAGGCTTTGCGGGCCGTCGCTCTGAGGGACTGGGGCCAGCCGCAGCCCTAGTTGTTCCCGGCTCTACTGTGTTGCCCGTCGCTGCCCGCCGGTGGGTTTCTGACGCCAACACATTCTGGCACGCCCGGTGGGACAATTTTCGACATCCACCGCATCGCCATCTACATCCGAGATGGCGGAAAGCACTCCGGTCAAGTACGAGGATCTCCCTGACGAGCTCAAGAAGAAGCATGATGAGGTCAGGGCAGCCCTCGAAGCCGAACTCATCGGCTCTTCGAGAAGACCCGTTCGCACGGTATCGAGCTCAATGGAAACACACGTCCGTTGCCTGGCGTCAATGTGGTGGATCTCAGCCACTCCATATGCGAGCCAGAGTTCTCCTTTGGTGTCAACATGGCAGGGCTTGTAAGCCACCATGGCAAAGATGAAGCAGAAAACAGCCACTCCCGTGGCAAGGATAAAGAGGAGGCCGATCCACACGACCGGCCTCAAGATGATGACACACGGTACCTGACAGAGGAGGAAGTGAGAAGCGTGCGCTATCAACGTCCACTCTCCGTGCATCTCCTCAACAAATATGAGCAGTAGTACGACCGACGTCGGCGCTACGACGTAGATGGTGAGAGGGATTGTCGGTCTAATGCGAGAGGACAGGAGGTACCGTCGGCATGATGAAATCCACGACGGGTACGAGCGTCACGCTAGAGGGAGGTCAAGGGGGCAGGATGACATGGATAGGCACTGGGACTGTCCTTTCTTCAAACATTGCTGGGACTCAGGAATGAGCCGATTGCCAACAATCGGCAACTGCCCAGAATGCAAACAAAAGAATAAGGATGCATCTAACGTGTCCGTGTTCAAGCGCCTAGGGCCTCTCCCGCCTCGGTACAAGCATGCTGAGTCCGTTCGGGTGGAAGATCTCGAGGAACTAGAGGACGATGATCAAGGAGATAAGTATCATCGGCCAAGGTGGTGCCCTGATGGGCTCAGCCGTTCCCAAAAGTGCAGGGTTCAGCGATTGCGCGGCCTGGAGGAAGCTGAAAGATTGTACCTGCACACGTTGAGGAAGGCACGGCCTGATCTGGCCGCCAAAATTCAGCGAACCCTGGACGAAGAAGGTCGGCCACAAAGAAAAGAGTGGCGCCCCAAGCAAAGGAAAGCCGATGATGATACATCGGCTGGCACAAACATGGTCTTCATTCTTCCAACGGAGTTTAGCGCTCCAAGATTATATGAAGCACCTGTGGCGCAATTGGACTGCGGCCCACGGCCGGTTATCTTTGAGAAGCCACGAGAAAGAAGTTACAGGCATTTGAAGGCCTTGTACTTGCGAGGTTACATCAATGGGCAGCCTGTCAACAAGATGTTGGTAGACACCGGAGCGGCAGTTAACATTATGCCATACTCCATGCTACGTCGGTTGGGACGCTCCAGCTCGGATCTGATCAAGACCAATGTAACGCTGAGCGATTTCAACGGCCAAGCATCTGACGCACAAGGTGTTCTGAATGTGGATCTGACCGTAGGGAGGAAAACTGTCCCTACGACGTTCTTTATTGTCGACAGCAAGAGTACCTATGCTGTCCTGCTAGGGAGAGACTGGATCCACGCCAACTGTTGCATTCCATCCACGATGCACCAATGCCTAATACAATGGGATGGAGATGAAGTAGAAGTCGTCCACGCAGATGATTCGGCCGAAATTTCAACGGCTGGCATGAATGTTTGGGCGACATCAGGTCAAGAACCACTCTCAGGCATCAATTTGGACGACTGCGAGCGCATCGACGTGACGAAAAACGGGGTTAGGCTGGTTTTATCCACCGGCCTGACCGTGTAACAAGAGCAACGTCGATGAACGGACGTGGTGATGCCGATCCAGACGATCGGCCCCAGGAATTTATGGAGGAACATTGCAAAAACCTTCATCGAGCAAGCGACGTGGAGGCCGATTCCAGCAATCGGCCAAAATTATCCTCAACATACGTTTTGTCTGTGTTCAGCATTGATCCAATAGATGCCTGAAAAGCCGATACCATCAAGTTACTTGACGAGAATCGGCTCGGGGGCACATAGAAGGATAGAACACGAGGATACGGGTTTGAAGCGAGTCAAGATACATTATGTGATAAAGTATGGGGGCCGATACGTGAGCAAATCGGCCGTAAAAAGTCCAAAAATTTTAAGCACAGCCGATGTGCAGACATCGACTCAAGGGTGGCTCAGCGGTGCCAGCAGCAGGTCTGAGGGCTCGTAACCCTGACTAACGAAGAGAGCAGCATAAACAGTCAGGGTAAGGATAAGCCCAACGAAGGGAACGTACCTCTTCTAGGACCATGAGGACGGCCGATGATGAAGCAATCGGCTATGGCATTTTCGCTTGGAGTGTGGCGAGGATGGCGACTTGGCATCCAGGGATTGTGGAGAACATCAAAACTTCATCAACATTCTCACTGGAAGTTGCGCCAGGATGCCAAAGATGATGAGACGATAGGAGCAGCAAGGCGCAAGAGTTGAACTGGAAAAGCTCGGGGGGCAGCTCACCCTAGAAATTCTTTGTTCTGGCAAGCCGATTTTGTTGAAATCGGTTGGCTCACTATTGTCCTCGCTCTGACTGAGGCTCGGGGGGCAGCTTGCCCTGAAGGATCCTTTGCTATAGGAAGCCGGTTTTGTTGGAATCGGCTGGCTCTGCATCACAACTTGTCTGAAGAATGGTGCTGATATTGCAAAATTATCAGATTCAGCGACAAACCCAGAGCTCTGTTGAAGACACCTGCCCAAAACCAGATTGCCAGCCTACTGGGTCGGCTGGTAAGATTCATAATCAGGTTTTATGATCCCTTTTGAGGTGTTTCATGATGCAAAGCCGATGCACAGTCATCGACTCTAGTGCAAGCACGCAAAGTTGCCAGTTTGCCAGTTCGGCAGGGCTATCAGGGGAGTGTTGGCATACAAGACAGCCTTTTGCTCATCGAATTATGGACGATCATCTGCAGTATCGGCTGATAACGGAAAAAAGGTGATCGACTGGTTGGCCCCGCATGATAGCTCGCTCAGACATGATCGACCCCGGGACTGTTTATCTGAATTACGTGTCCTCATCACTGTTTTCACCTCGGCTGAGGCTCGGGGGGCAGCTGGCCTCGTGGATACTCTGTTTTGAGAAGCCGATTGGAGAGCCATCGGCTGGTCCCGCAACGCAATTACTTTCAAAGGCGATGAGTTCTTGCAAAAAAAAACATCACCGATGGAGTTTTGACTCTGGGCTATCTGGTTGCTGTAAGGGAACAGGACAGGGGACATCTGTATTGCAGGAGTCTCGGTTTCAATGGCAGGTTGTTTCAGCACCGGTTTTAGGACTCTTTGGAAGGCATTGGTTTGCCTCATTGTCCACCAGGGCTCCGATTCATCAGTCAAAGAGATGAAGAATGGATCACGAGAGACCGATGCGTTGTCATCGGCTCATTAAGCATTGGCTATGTGACGATCGACGGGATCAGTATGAAGGAAAATCGGCTAAATTGGCATAAGGGAAATCGGCAAAATCAAATTGGGGGATTTCTTCATAAACGAGATTTCTTACATAGAGGAGCTGATTGCTCTCAAAAGGGAGTACTAAGGGGACACATTGCCCGGTCTACTGCTACTGATCCTATGCTAAGGGTCCTATCTACGGGCCGTTGCTGCACTCGTCGTCGCCGTCATCGCCGCTGTCGGCGCTGCTCCCTGCCGGCTCGTCGTCGCTGCTCCAGCGGCCGCCGGCGGGGCCTTCGTTGTCCTCATCCTCCTCGTCAGCGTCGTCATCGCTGTCGAAGTCGCTGAGGTTCCCCGGCCAGGGGCAGAAGCGTTTGGCCGGGGGCTCGTCGGAGGAGTTCTCCTCTTCCTCCTCCTCCTTCTCCTCCTCCTCGGAGGAGGTGAAGTCTGCCCAGGAGAAACGGTCGTCATCGCTCTCCTCCTCCGATTCCCCGTCAGCAAGGAAGCGGAGGTCGCTCTCCCCGTCGGTCAAGGATTTGTCATCCTCGGACCAGACAGAGGAGTTGTGGTCCTCTTTGTCCCACGCCGTTGGGGCGAGGATATCGTACGCCGCCTGCGTACCCCACTCGGGCGTCGACTCTCGGATGGGAGAGGACACGTAGGAAAGATCCGATGAAGAAGAGGAGGAAGAGGAAGAAGACATGGTGGCAGAGGAGGGGTTTTTGGGTGCTAATGCGAGAAGGATGAAAGAGGAGCGAGCTGTTTAGAACGGTTAAATAAAGGGATATGAGGGAGATTCAATGCCACAGCAGTTTCCGAGGAGATGGTGCCCAACAGGAAAATTTTGCGGCCACGTGGAGAAGTGGAAGGGGCAAGGCATCATGATGAGGATTCTGCGGTGGTTTCTGCCCTGCCACGACATGACCCGACGAAGAAAGCATAATGATTTTGGAAACGTCATTTCCAAAACCAGGGGGGCATGTGTTATCACCAGAATTTGACCGAGTCAGAGGTGGGCCGTGATCAAGATGGGCTTAAAGATTATATGTAGAAGAAATACGTGAATCGGCCTTGTGTACCAAGTTTGGGCTAATTGCCCGTGTATCTGTAACATATTAGATTACGAGTCGGTTAGGAGCCAGAGTTTTATCCGTGCACGGTTAGGTGCACGCCTGAATTAGAAAGTCCGCTGGACTATAAATATGTATCTAGGGTTTATGGAATAAACAACAACCAACGTTCAACACAAACAAATCTCGGCGCATCGCCAACTCCTTCGTCTCGAGGGTTTCTCCGGTAAGCACCATGCTGCCTAGATCGCATCTTGCGATCTAGGCAACACAAGCCTGCCCACGTTATTCATGCGTTGCTCGTGCTGAAGCCTTTTTGATGGCGAGCAACGTAGTTATCTTAGATGTGTTAGGGTTAGCATTGTTCTTCGTATCATATGCTGTTGTAGTGCAACCCTTATACATCTAGCCGCCCTTACACCTATCTTAGGTGTAGGGGCGGCACCCCGCTTGATCATAGTTTAGTAGATCCGATCCGTTACGGTTGCTCCTTGCTCTGCAAGGATTAGTTTAATATCTGCAATAGTTAGGCCCTACAAAGGGTTGGAGGATCCAGCGGCGTGTAGGGTGAAGTTTGCTAGCCCTAGACAGGATGTTCCGAGGATCAACCTCGTGTTGGTTTTTAGGCCCTGTCTAGGATCGGCTTATGATCACCGTACGCGAGCGCGAGGCCCAATCATGAGTAGGATGATCCGATTATGCGGTGAAAACCCTAAATCGTCGTAGATCTCATCCGCTTTACCTTGATCAAGCAGGACCACCATATATTCGGACACCTTGTTCGAATCATGGGTGGATCGGCTCTTTGAGCCGATTCACGAGATAACTCGAGAGCCGATCGAGGCTCGTATTTAATGTTTACGTGTATGCCATGCAGGAAACTAAGCGAGGCATCATCCAACACCTTCCCGACCAGGTATAGGTCAGGTGGCACGCCCTTGCGATAGCATCGGACGTGTGACCAGGAGGCTTTGCGGGCCGTCGCTCTGAGGGACTGGGGCCAGCCGCAGCCCTAGTTGTTCCCGGCTCTACTGTGTTGCCCGTCGCTGCCCGCCGGTGGGTTTCTGACGCCAACACTTGCGTCATGAAAAGCTTTATGCTAACCTCCCCAAATGCACCTTTGCTCAAAACAAATTGGTTTTCCTTGGCTTTGTGGTTTCCGCTAATGGGATTGAAGTTGATTCTTCCAAGGTGGAGGCCATCCATAATTGGCCTACTCCTACAAATGTTGGTCAAGTCCGAAGCTTCCATGGACTTGCCGGGTTTTACCGCCGCTTTGTGAAAGATTTTAGCACCATTGCTTGCCCTTTGAATGAGCTTACCAAGAAGAATGTTCCGTTTGTTTGGGGAAAAGCTCAACAAAATGCTTTTGATGAGTTGAAGAAACGCCTTACCGAAGCCCCCCTTCTTGTTCTTCCAAATTTTGCCAAAACTTTTGAGATTGAGTGTGATGCAAGTGGGCTTGGAATTGGTGGTGTTCTTATGCAAGAGGGCAAACCCGTGGCATACTATAGTGAGAAGTTAGATGGCGCACGCCTCAACTATCCTATATATGACAAGGAGCTCTACGCTTTGGTTCGTGTTCTTGAAGTTTGGCAACACTATCTTTGGCCAAAAGAGTTTATCATTCATTCCGACCATGAGTCTTTAAAATATTTGAAAAGCCAACACAACTTGAACAAAAGACATGCAAAATGGGTCGAGTTCATTGAGTCCTTCCCATATGTGATCAAATACAAGAAGGGCAAGGACAATGTCGTGGCGGATGCTCTTTCCCGCAAAAACACCCTTTTGCTAACTCGTTTGGATTTTCATGTTTTGGGACTCGAAGAGATCAAAGAACTCTATCCTTCCGATTCTTTCTTTGCTCCAATTTTTGAGAAGTGCTCCATTGAACGAGGAGTGGATGATTTCTATTTGCATGATGGCTACTTGTTTAAAGCTAACAAGATTTGCATTCCCGAGTCCTCGCTTCGAAAATTGCTTTTGCAAGAGTCACATGGAGGTGGTCTTATGGGACACTTTGGTCGAGAGAAGACATACGCCATGCTCTCAACCCACTACTATTGGCCAAGAATGTACCGCGACGTGGAACGCCTTTGTCGCCGGTGCACTACATGCTTACAAGCTAAGTCTACCTCCAACCCTTATGGTCTTTACACCCCATTACCTATTCCACATGCACCATGGACGGATATTAGCATGGATTTTGTTCTAGGATTGCCTCGCACTAAGCATGGTCATGATTCTATATTTGTGGTAGTGGATAGATTCTCTAAGATGGCTCATTTCATACCTTGCCATAAGAGCGACGATGCTTCACACATTGCTTCATTGTTTTTCAGGGAAATTGTTCGCCTACATGGAGTACCGCAAAGCATTGTGTCGGATCGAGACGTCAAGTTCATGAGTTATCTTTGGAAGTCGCTCATGGCCAAGTTTGGAGTGAAGCTCTTATTCTCATCATCCTCGCACCCGCAAACGGACGGCCAAACGGAAGTGGTCAATCGAAGCCTCTCCACCCTTCTACGCATCCTCGTGAAGAAAAACTTGAAGTCATGGGAGGAATGCCTTCCACACGCGGAGTTCGCCTACAACCGCGCCAAGCACTCGACTACATCAAGGAGTCCCTTCATGGTCGTCTACGGGTTTGAGCCGCTCACGGCACTCGACATACTTCCGCTCCCCCTTCATGAGCGGATCAACATGGATTTCGACAAGCGTACCGCCGCCGTCAAGAAACTTCATGAAGAAACAAGAGCTACCATTCAAGAACATGTGCTTCGTCAAGCTACCCGCCTCAACGCCAAGAAGAAGGAACGCATATTTCAAGAAGGCGACCTCGTTTGGATCCACCTCCGTAAGGAAAGATTCCCTCATGAACGCAACTCGAAGCTCAAGCCAAGAGGAGATGGTCCCTTCAAGGTCCTCAAACGCATCAACAACAACGCTTACGTCATCGACATCCCCACCTCCAAGTACTTGGTGAGCAACACATACAACGTGGCGGACTTGTCGCCATATCATGAAGATGAGGAGGCACAAGAGTCGAGGACGACTCTTTCCCAAGGGGGGGGAGATGATGCGGGGTGGCCTTCGGTCACCTCCACACCAAGACCAACTAGTCCCCCAAGTGGACCGATGACTAGGGCTCGAGTTAAAGCGCTACATGATAAGGTGAATTCGCTCCTCACCACCCTTGATCTTGACACCCCTTTGGATGGAATGCTACCTCATGCCGACGTGCTATGTGTCATTAGGTACAAGGCACATCAAGACGCCGGAGAGGAGAACATGACGTGGTCAAGAGGAGGAGAGGAGCAGCTGGTCATGAAGATGGACATGGATTTGGACCGGAAGTCGCCCGAAGAACGCAAGGAAGAGAAGATGGCCAGCCGGTCCAGAACCCGGTTGACCGGCCTCCTGACCGGGCCACCCGGCGCAGAATCCGGTCCAACCGGCCCCTCAACCGGGACACCCGGTCCAGACCGGCCTCCCAACCGGTGCCATCCGGGCACCATCCAGTATCCTCGGCACCCCGCCCGGTTGCAGCCCGGTCCAGGACCCGGTCGGCGACCGGACTGCCCGGTCCCAGGTCCGGTCTGACCGGCCGCCTGACCGGCCTGCCCGGTCCCAGGTCCGGTCTGACCGGCCGCCTGACCGGCCTGCCCGACTAAAGATACCTTTTCGGCCCGAACCGGTTTCACTTGTACCTTTTCGGCCCGTGTCGCCTTGTAAGACTATATAAGCACCCAGGACACCCCCTTTACCCCTTAGACTTGTTTTGAACTCAAACCTACCTTTGAGCTTAGTCTCCCTTGGGTATCATCCCTCTGTAATCAAGGCACCTTGGTTGTTGACTTTGATCTTGTTGATTGAGATTCTAGTACTTGTTAATCTCTCTCACTCACCAAGCTCTTCCTCTCCAACCCCAATCTCTCTCCGGGAATTCTGCCCCGTGCCTCTTCCTAGGAGATTCTATTGGCGTGGTCCATCGAGCCACGGAGGTAAGCATCGGGTGTATCGGGTTGGTGTGCGTGCGTGAGTCTCGGAGTTCCTCGTGCCCGTCGTGTTCTTCGTGTTCCTCGCGTTCTCCCATCTCTCCCCTTTGGTTTCGAAGTCAATCCGCGAGATCGGGCCACACACGGGGTCTTAGACCTCATCATGCTGTTTTTGGTTTCAGAAATCCTAGTAAGGAAATATTCTCGGAATCGGACGAAATCAAGACCCAGGTTCCTATTTTTCCACGAAGCTTCCAGAACACCCGGGAAGGACCGGAGGGGGGCCACGAGCCCACTGGACCATAGGCCGGCGCGGCCTGGGTGTGGCCCGCGCCACCCTATGGTGTCGCCTCCTCTTCGACCCTCTGACGCCGCCTCTTCGCCTATTTAAGCCTCCCAGACCTAAAACCTCGATACGGAAAAGCCATGGTACGAGAAACCTTCCAGAGCCGCCGCCATCGCGAAGCCAAGATCTGGGGGACAGGAGTCTCTGTTTCGGCACGCCACCGGGACCACCGCCATCTTCATCAACGCCGCTGTCTCCCATGAGGAGGGAGTAGTTCTCCATCGAGGCTCGGGGCTGTACCGGTAGCTATGTGGTTAATCTCTCTCCTATGTACTTCAATACAATGATCTCATGAGCTGCTTTACATGATTGAGATCCATATGATGAGCTTTGTATCGCTACTAGTTGTGTGCTACTCATGTGATGTTATTAAAGTAGTCTATTCCTCCTGCATGGTGTAAAGGTGACTAGTGTGTGCACCGTGTGGTTCTTGTCGTAGGCTATGATCATGATCTCTTGTAGATTGTGGAGTTAATTATCATTATGATAGTATTGATGTGATCTATTCCTCCTTCATAGTGTAATGTGGACAGTGTGTGCACTATGTTAGTTCTTGGTTTATTTTGCAATGATCTATTATGCTCTAAGGTTATTTAAATATGAACATTGAATTGTGGAGCTTGTTAACTCCGGCATTGAGGGTTCGTGTAATCCTACGCAATGTGTTCATCATCCAACAAAAGAGTGTATGTAGCACATATGAGAAAGAGTTATTTATTATGCGATCAATGTTGAGAGTGTCCACTAGTGAAAGTATGATCCCTAGGCCTTGTTCCTAAATACTGCTATCGCTGCTTGTTTACTGTTTTACTGTGTTACTACTGCTGCCATATTACCACCATCAACTACACGCCAGCAAGCACTTTTCTGGCACCGTTGCTACTGCTCATACTTATTTATACCACATGTATTTCACTATCTCTTCGCCGAACTAGTGCACCTATTAGGTGTGTTGGGGACACAAGAGACTTCTTGCTTTGTGGTTGCAGTGGTTGCATGAGAGGGATATCTTTGACCTCTTCCTCCCCGAGTTCGATAAACCTTGGGTGATCCACTTAAGGGAAACTTGCTGCTGTTCTACAAACCTCTCGCTCTTGGAGGCCCAACACTGTCTACAAGAATAGAAGCACCCGTAGACATCAAGCTATTTTCTGGCGCCGTTGCCGGGGAGGAAAGGTAAAAGGCACACATACTCCGGTCCCAGGTAAAGTACTTTTCTGTTGCCGTTGTGTGTGTGCTCGAAGCTATTTCCTTTAGATCCTGCAATTGCATCTTTTTGTTTCTTGTTTACACTAGTTTGGCATAATGGACAACAATGAGCTTCTTATTCTATTTCCTGATTTAAGACATGGATGGTTTGATGCGAAAATTAAAAAGCCCATGGAACATATTAGTATGAACACTTTGAATACCATTGTTGCTAATGATATAGAAAGTTCTAAGCTTGGGGAAGCTGGCTTTGATGAGCATGATATTTTTAGTCCCCCAAGCATTGAGGAGAAAATTTACTTTGATGATACTTTGCCTCCTATTTATGATGATTATAATGATATTGGTCTTTTAGTACCGCCTGTTATGGAAGATAAATTTGATTATGATTACAATATGCCTCCTATATTTGATGATGAGAATAATAATGATAGCTACTTTGTTGAATTTGCTCCCACTACAACTAATAAAATTGATTATGCCTATGTGGAGAGTAATAATTTTATGCATGAGACTCATGATAAGAATGCTTTATGTGATAGTTATATTGTTGAGTTTGCTCATGATACTACTGAAAGTTATTATGAGAGAGGAAAATATGGTTGTAGAAATTTTCATGTTACTAAAATGCCTCTCTATGTGCTGAAATTTTTGAAGCTTCACTTGTTTTATCTTCCTATGCTTGTCACTTTGCTCTTCATGAACTTTTTATTTACAAGATTCCTCTGCATAGGAAGCATGTTAGGCTTAAATGTGTTTTGAATTTGCCTCTTGAAGCTCTCTTTTGCTTCAAATACTATTTCTTGCGGGTGCATCATCAAAACTGCTGAGCCCATCTTAATGGCTATAAAGAAAGAACTTCTTGGGAGATAACCCATGTGTTATTTTGCTACTGTACTTTGTTTTATATTTGTGTCTTGGAAGTTGTTTACTACTGTAGCAACCTCTCCTTATCTTAGTTTTGTGTTTTGTTGTGCCAAGTAAAGTCGTTGATAGAAAGGTTGATACTAGATTTGGATTATCGCGTGAAACAGATTTCTTTGCTGTCACGAATCTGGGTCTAATTCTCTGTAGGTAACTCAGAAAATTAAGCCAATTTACGTGAGTGATCCTCAGATATGTATGCAACTTTCATTCAATTTGGGCATTTTCATTTGAGCAAGTCTTGTGCCTTAATAAAATCCATCTTTACGGACTGTTCTGTTTTGACAGATTCTGCCTTTTATTTCGCATTGCCTCTTTTGCTATGTTGGATGAATTTCTTTGATCCATTAATGTCCAGTAGCTTTATGCAATGTCCAGAAGTGTTAAGAATGATTGTGTCACCTCTGAACATGTGAATTTTTAATTATGCACTAACCCTCTAATGAGTTTGTTTCGAGTTTGGTGTGGAGGAAGTTTTCAAGGGTCAAGAGAGGAGGATGATATACTATGATCAAGGAGAGTGAAAGCTCTAAGCTTGGGGATGCCCCGGTGGTTCATCCCTGCATATTTCAAGAAGACTCAAGCATCTAAGCTTGGGGATGCCCAAGGCATCCCCTTCTTCATCGACAAATTATCGGGTTCCTTCTCTTGAAACTATATTTTTATTCGGTCACATCTTATGTACTTTACTTGGAGCGTCTGTATGTTTCTTGTTTTTGTTTTTGTTTGAATAAATGCTTGTGTGGGAGAGAGACACGCTCCGCTGGTTCGTATGAACACATGTGTTCTTAGCTTTTAATTTTCATGGCGAAGGATGAGACTGCTTCGTTAATTGTTATATGGTTGGAAACGGAAAATGCTACGTGTAGTAACTGGTATGATGTCTTGAATAACCTGATACTTGGCAACTCGTTGTGCTCATGTTTAAGCTCTTGCATCATATACTTTGCACCTATTAGTGAAGAAATACATAGAGCTTGTTAAAATTTGGTTTGCATGAGTGGTTTCTCTAGAGTCTAGATATTTTCTAGTGAGGTGTTTGAACAACAGGGAAGACGATGTATAGTCTTATAATGCTTGTAATATGTCTTTTATGTAAAGTTTTGATGTACTAGTTTATGCTTGTGTTTGCTTCAAATAACCTTGCTAGCCTAAACCTTGTATCGAGAGGGAATACTTCTCATGCATCCAAAATCCTTGAGCCAACCACTATGCCATTTGTGTCCACCATACCTACCTACTACATGGTATTTCTCCGCCATTCCAAAGTAAATTGCTTGAGTGCTACCTTTAAATTTCCATCATTCGCCTTCGCAATATATAGCTCATGGGACAAATAGCTTAAAAACTATTGTGGTATTGAATATGTACTTATGCACTTTATCTCTTATTGAGTTGCTTGTTGTGCGATAACCATGTTTCTGGGGACGCCATCAACTATTCTTTGATTGAATATCATGTGAGTTGCTATGCATGTCCGTCTTGTCTGAAGTAAGAGAGATCTACCACCTTAATGGTTGGAGCATACATATTGTTAGAGAAGAACATTGGGCCGCTAACTAAAGCCATGAATCATGGTGGAAGTTTCAGTTTTGGACATATATCCTCAATCTCATATGAGAACATTAACTCGTTGCTACATGCTTATGCATTAAAGAGGAGTCCATTATCTCGTTGTCTATGTTGTCCCGGTATGGATGTCTAAGTTGAGAATAATCAAAAGCGAGAAATCCAAAATGCGAGCTTTCTCCTTAGACCTTTGTACAGAGCGGCATAGAGGTACCCCTTTGTGACACTTGGTTAAAACATGTGTATTGCGATGATCCCGGTAGTCCAAGCTAATTAGGACAAGGTGCGGGCACTATTAGTATACTATGCATGAGGCTTGCAACTTGTAAGATATAATTTACATGATACATATGCTTTATTACTACCGTTGACAAAGTTGTTTCATGTTTTCAAAATAAAAGCTCTAGCACAAATATAGCAATCGATGCTTTCCTCTTTGAAGGACCTTTCTTTTACTTTTATGTTGAGTCAGTTCACCTATTTCTCTCCACTTCAAGAAGCAAACACTTGTGTGAACTGTGCATTGATTCTTACATACTTGCTTATTGCACTTGTTATATTGCTTTACATTGACAATTATCCATGAGATATACATGTTACAAGTTGAAAGCAACCGCTGAAACTTAATCTTCCATTGTGTTGCTTCAATGTCTTTACTTTAAATTATTGCTTTATGAGTTAACTCTTATGCAAGACTTATTGATGCATGTCTTGAAAGTGCTATTCATGAAAAGTCATTGCTTTATGATTCAGTTGTTTACTCATGTCATTACCATTGTTTTGATCGCTGCATTCATTACATATGTTTACAATATGATCGAGTTTATGATGGCATGTCACTCCAGAAATTATCTTTGTTATCATTTACCTGCTCGGGACGAGCAGGAACTAAGCTTGGGGATGCTGATACGTCTCCGACGTATCGATAATTTCTTATGTTCCATGCCACATTATTGATGATATCTACATGTTATATGCACATTTTATGTCATTATTATGCGTTTTCCGGAACTAACCTATTAACAAGATGCCGAAGTGCCAGTTCCTGTTTTCTGCTGTTTTTGGTTTCAGAAATCCTAGTAAGGAAATATTCTCGGAATCGGACGAAATCAAGACCCGGGTTCCTATTTTTCCACGAAGCTTCCGAACACCCGGGAAGGACCAGAGGGGGGCCACAGGCCCACCAGACCATAGGCCGGCGCGGCCTGGGTGTGGCCCGCGCCACCCTATGGTGTCGCCGCCTCTTCGACCCTCTGACGCCGCCTCTTCGCCTATTTAAGCCTCCCAGACCTAAAACCTCGATACGGAAAAGCCACGGTACGAGAAACCTTCCAGAGCCGCCGCCATCGCGAAGCCAAGATCTGGGGGACAGGAGTCTCTGTTCCGGCACGCCGCCGGGACGGGGAAGTGCCCCGGAAGGCTTCTCCATCGACACCACCGCCATCTTCATCAATGCTGCTGTCTCCCATGAGGAGGGAGTAGTTCTCCATCGAGGCTCGGGGCTGTACCGGTAGCTATGTGGTTAATCTCTCTCCTATGTACTTCAATACAATGATCTCATGAGCTGCTTTACATGATTGAGATCCATATGATGAGCTTTGTATCGCTACTAGTTGTGTGCTACTCATGTGATGTTATTAAAGTAGTCTATTCCTCCTGCATGGTGTAAAGGTGACTAGTGTGTGCACCGTGTGGTTCTTGTCGTAGGCTATGATCATGATCTCTTGTAGATTGTGGAGTTAATTATCATTTAGTATTGATGTGATCTATTCCTCCTTCATAGTGTAATGTGGACAGTGTGTGCACTATGTTAGTTCTTGGTTTATTTTGCAATGATCTATTATGCTCTATTGTGGAGCTTGTTAACTCCGGCATTGAGGGTTCGTGTAATCCTACGCAATGTGTTCATCATCCAACAAAAGAGTGTATGTAGCACATATGAGAAAGAGTTATTTATTATGCGATCAATGTTGAGAGTGTCCACTAGTGAAAGTATGATCCCTAGGCCTTGTTCCTAAATACTGCTATCGCTGCTTGTTTACTGTTTTACTGTGTTACTACTGCTGCCATATTACCACCATCAACTACACGCCAGCAAGCACTTTTCTGGCACCGTTGCTACTGCTCATACTTATTTATACCACCTGTATTTCACTATCTCTTCGCCGAAATAGTGCACCTATTAGGTGTGTTGGGGACACAAGAGACTTCTTGCTTTGTGGTTGCAGGGTTGCATGAGAGGGATATCTTTGACCTCTTCCTCCCTGAGTTCGATAAACCTTGGGTGATCCACTTAAGGGAAACTTGCTGCTGTTCTACAAACCTCTGCTCTTGGAGGCCCAACACTGTCTACAAGAATAGAAGCACCCGTAGACATCAAGCGGCTCCCATGAAGGACGTTATCTCTACCAGCAAGGTAGATCATCCCTCTTCGCTTTTGTTTACACATGTACTTTAGTTTAGTTTTTTTATTTATTTTATGGATGACACTCCTCCCCACCTTTTCTTTCTCAAGCCATGGCTAACCGAATCCTCGGGTGCCTTCCAACAATCTCATACCATGGAGGAGTGTCTATTTGCAAAATTAAGTTGCTTACTGATGAATCAGAGCAAAACATGTGAAGAGAATTATTAATTCAAGTTAATTAATTGGGGCTGGGAACCCCATTGCCAGCTCTTTTTGCAAAATTATTGGATAAGCGGATGAAGCCACTAGTCCATTGTGAAAGTCTGTCAAAAGTAAATGACAAGATCGAAAGATAAACACCACATACTTCCTCATGAGCTATAAAACATTGACACAAATAAGAGATAATAGCTTTTGAATTGTTTAAAGGTAGCACATGAGCAATTTACTTTGGAATGGCGGAGAAATACCATGTAGTAGGTAGGTATGGTGGACACAAATGGCATAGTGGTTGGCTCAAGGATTTTGGATGCATGAGAAGTATTCCCTCTCGATACAAGGTTTAGGCTAGCAAAGTTATTTGAAACAAACACAAGGATGAACCGGTGCAGCAAAACTCACATAAAAGATATATTGTAAACATTATAAGACTCTACACCGTCTTCCTTGTTGTTCAAACTCTTTACTAGAAATTATCTAGACCTTAGAGAGACCAATTATGCAAACCAAATTTTAGCAAGCTCTATGTATTTCTTCATTAATGGGTGCAAAGTATATGATGCAAGAGCTTAAACATGAGCACAACAATTGCCAAGTATCAAATTATTCAAGACATTTTAGAATTATTACATGTAGCATTTCCCGTTTCCAACCATATAACAATTAACGAAGCAGTTTCAACCTTCGCCATGAACATTAAAAGCTAAGAACACATGTGTTCATGCGAACCAGCGGAGCGTGTCTCTCTCCCACACAAGCATTTATTCAGAGAATGAAAATAACAAAACGAAAATAAAAGCACACAGACGCTCCAAGTAAAGTACATAAGATGTGACCGAATAAAAATATAGTTTCAAGAGAAGAAACCCGATAAATTGTTGATGAAGAAGGGGATGCCTTGGGCATCCCCAAGCTTAGATGCTTGAGTCTTCTTGAAATATGCAGGGATGAACCACGGGGGCATCCCCAAGCTTAGACTTTTCACTCTTCTTGATCATAGTATATCATCCTCCTCTTTTGACCCTTGAAAACTTCCTCCACACCAAACTCGAAACAAACTCATTAGAGGGTTAGTGCATAATCAAAAATTCACATGTTCAGAGGTGACACAATCATTCTTAACACTTCTGGACATTGCCTAAAGCTACTGGAAGTTAATGGAACAAAGAAATCCATCCAACACAGCAAAAGAGGCACTGCGAAATAAAAGGCAGAATCTGTCAAAAACAGAACAGTCCGTAAAGACGAATTTTAAAGTGGCACCAGACTTGCTCAGATGAAAATGCACAAATTGAATGAAAGTTGCGTACATATCTGAGGATCACTCACGTAAATTGGCATAATTTTCTGAGTTACCTACAGAGAATTAGGCCCAGATTCGTGACAGCAAAAAATCTGTTTCTGCGCAGTAATCCAAATCTAGTATGAACCTTACTATCAAAGACTTTACTTGGCACAACAATGCAACAAAACTAAGATAAGGAGATGTTGCTACAGTAGTAACAACTTCCAAGACTCAACAAAACAAAAGTGCTGTAGTAAAATAAACACATGGGTTATCTCCCAAGAAGTGCTTTCTTTATAGCCATTAAGATGGGCTCAGTAATTTTAATGATGCACTCGCAAGAAATAAGAGTTGAAGCAAAAGAGAGCATCAAGAAGCAAATTCAAAACACATTTAAGTCTAACATGCTTCCTATGCATAGGAATCTTGTAAATAAACAAGTTCATGAAGAGCAAAGTAACAAGCATAGGAAGATAAAACCAGTGTAACTTCAAAAATTTCAGCATATAGAGAGGGTTTTAGTAACATGAAAACTTCTACAACCATATTTTCCTCTCTCATAATAATATCCAGTGGCATCATGAGCAAACTCAACAATATAAGTATCACATAAAGCATTCTTATCATGAGTCTCATGCATAAAATTATTACTCTCCACATAAGCATAATCAATTTTATTAGTTGTAGTGGGAGCAAATTCAACAAAGTAGCTATCATTATTATTC
Source organism: Lolium rigidum (assembly GCF_022539505.1). Taxonomy (NCBI): domain Eukaryota; kingdom Viridiplantae; phylum Streptophyta; class Magnoliopsida; order Poales; family Poaceae; genus Lolium; species Lolium rigidum. Next base: position 112,232,936 of record NC_061511.1, read on the forward strand.
TCATCAAGTGTAGGAGGCATAGTATAATCATAATAAAATTTACTCTCCATAGTAGGCGGCACCAAAAGACCACTATCATTATAATCATCATATATAGGAGGCATATAATAATCAACATAAACTTTCTCCTCAATACCCGGAGGACTAAAGATATCATTTTCATCAAAACCGACCTCCCCAAGCTTAAATTCTTCCATAGCATTAGCAACAATGGTGTTCAAAGCATTCATACTAATAACATTCCCATTAGCATGCATAAGTTCCATGGGTTTTTTAATTTTCTCTTCAAACACATCATGTCCTAATTCAAGATAAAGTTCATAAAGACCTCTCATTTTGTTGTTGTCTTCCATTAAGCCTTACTAGTGTAACAAGAAACAAAAAGATGCAATTGCAGGATTGTTGGCGTCAGAAACCCACCGGCGGGCAGCGACGGGCAACACAGTAGAGCCTGGAATAACTAGGGCTGCGGCTGGCCCCAGTCCCTCAGAGCGACGGCCCGCAAAGCCTCCTGGTCACACGTCCGATGCTATCGCAAGGGCGTGCCACCTGACCTATACCTGGTCGGGGAAGGTGTTGGATGATGCCTCGCTTAGTTTCCTGCATGGCATACACGTAAACATTAAATACGAGCCTCGATCGGCTCTCGGGTTATCTCGTGAATCGGCTCAAAGAGCCGATCCACCCATGATTCGAACAAGGTGTCCGAATATATGGTGGTCCTGCTTGAACAAGGTAAAGCGGATGAGATCTACGACGATTTAGGGTTTTCACCGCATAATCGGATCATCCTACTCACGATTGGGCCTCGCGCTCGCGTACGGTGATCATAAGCCAATCCTAGACAGGGCCTAAAAACCAACACGAGGTTGATCCTCGGAACATCCTGTCTAGGGCTAGCAAACTTCACCCTACACGCCGCTGGATCCTCCAACCCTTTGTAGGGCCTAACTATTGCAGATATTAAACTAATCCTTTGCAGAGCAAGGAGCAACCGTAACGGATCGGATCTACTAAACTATGATCAAGCGGGGTGCCGCCCCTACACCTAAGATAGGTGTAAGGGCGGCTAGATGTATAAGGGTTGCACTACAACAGCATATGATACGAAGAACAATGCTAACCCTAACACATCTAAGATAACTACGTTGCTCGCCATCAAAAAGGCTTCGAGCACGAGCAACGCATGAACAACGTGGGCAGGCTTGTGCTGCCTAGATCGCAAGATGCGATCTAGGCAGCATGGTGCTTACCGGAGAAACCCTCGAGACGAAGGAGTTGGCGATGCGCCGAGATTTGTTTGTGTTGAACGTTGGTTGTTGTTTATTCCATAAACCCTAGATACATATTTATAGTCCCGGGGACTTTCTAATTTAGGTGTGCACCTAACCGTGCACGGGTAAAACTCTATCTTCTAATCTAAGATACGACCTACTATATTACAGATATACGGGCATGCTAGCCCAAACTTTGCATATAAGGCCGATTCACGTATTTATTTCGTATATAATCTTTAAGTCCATCTTGATCGCGGCCCACCTCTGATCTGGTCGAATTCCGGTGATAACACATGCCCCCCTGGTTTTGGAATTGATAATTCCAAAATCACTCTGTTTCTCTTCGTCGGGTCATGTCATGGCAGAGTAGAACCGTCGCAGCATTCCTCATCATGATGCCCTGTCTTCTCAACTTTTCCGCGTGATTTGACCGCTGTCTTTGGGCACCGCCTCCTCGGAAACTGCTGTGGCATTGAATTTCTACTATAGCCCCTTTATTTAAACGCCCTGAGCAGTTTGCCACTTCATTCCTTTGTTCTGTTCTGGCCATCGGCACCTAAAAAACCTCCAATCTCCCATAGCCATGTCTTCCTCCTCTTCCTCCTCCACCTCGTCGGTCTTCTCTGACTCTTCCTCATCTCGCGAGCCGACGCCGGAGTGGGGCTCGTTGGCGGCGCACGACATCCTCGCCCCGACGGCGTGGGACAAAGAGGAACATGATTCCTCCGTCTGGTCTGAGGATGACAAATCCCTGACCGATGGAGAGGGCGACCTTCAATTCCTCGTCGAAGGGGAAGAGGAGGCGGAGAGCGAGGACGACCGCTTCTCCTGGGACGATTTCACCTCCTCCGAGGAAGAAGCGGAGGAGGATGACGATGACTCCCTTGAAGGTTACCCACCAGCAAAGCGCCTCCGCACCTGGTGGGACGACGACGACGATGACGATGATGAGGAAGATGAGGCTCCCGTAGAAGGCTACGGAAGCTCCGATGAGGAGCCTATCAGCAGCTGCGCCGGAGGTAGCGACGACGAGGGCAGCAATGGCCCCTAGATTAGGGATCAGTAGTAGTGGTTGGCTTTTGCCCTCTTCTTTCCTGAGCAATCGGCTCTTTCTTTGTAAGAAACGTATCGGCTTTGTTATTCTGAAGTCGATGCCTGTGCATCGGCTGTATTTGCATACTGTTATCTCCGTATGTTTTCTCAAGTCGATGTCTGCGCATCGGCTGTGATTTTTTTTGCGGCCGATTTAAAATCGGCCTCCATACCTTACTGCCCATCATCCCACATGCTTGGGAAATACTTCTTGAGGTGTTGACCATTGACGGCTACTGGGAACTTTTCGCCGTCCAACTCTTCCAACATGTATGCATTACCCTTCAAGGCCTGGACGACTTTGTACGGACCGTGCCAATTAGGAGACCACTTGCCATATGCCTTGTCCCTGGTTCCTAACGGCAACACAGCTTCCCATACTAGATCACCAACTTGAAACTCCTTTGGTCTAACCTTCTTATTGTAGGCACGAGCTACCCTGGCTTTTTTCTCCTTAATCTTCTCCAACGACCAAAGCCTAAGCTCTGTTGCGTCCTCAATAGTGTCACTCATCAAAGCTGCATATTCTTCCGCTGTCAGATCATTCTGGAACGTGACACGTCTTGATCCAGCCGTAATTTCCCAAGGTAATACGGCTTCCTGTCCATAGACAAGCTGGTACGGCGAAGTCTTTATAGCTCCATGGCACGACATGCGGTAGGCCCATAACGCTTCTGATAACTTCTCATGCCAATCCCTAGGATTCTCGTCAATCTTTCTCTTGATCGGCTTGATTAAGCTCGATTGGACGCTTCAGCTTGCCCATTAGCTCTGAGCATAGTACGGAGATGATCGGATCGGTTTAATCCCCATGTCATCGCGAGAACTTCCCGAATTCTTTAGAAACAAAGACCGAACCTCCATCGGTCGTGATAGTTTGGGGAATCCCGAACCTATGAATCACGTGTTCTTTCACAAACTTGATCACATCTTCTGATTTCACCTTCTTCATAGGGACGGCTTCCACCCACTTGGTGAAGTAATCCGTGATGGCCAAAATCCATTCATGTTTTTTACTCGACGCCGGATGGATTTTGCCGATCATATCCATGCCCCACCCCGGAACGGCCAAGGCTTGATGATAGGGTTCATCGGCGATGCTTGGTACCATCTGAATCTTCCCGAACATCCGGCATGCTTGGCACCCCTTGTAGTAATTGAAGCTATCTTCAAGTACGGTGGGCCAATAAAACCCTGAGCGCCTGATTAGCCACTTCATCTTGTGAGCTGACTGATGAGTTCCACAGGCGCCTTCATGCACCTCATGTAAGAGCCGATTAGACTCAGTTGGTCCCAGGCACTTGAGTAGCAACCCTTCCAACGTCCTGTAGAACATGTCGTCCCCTATGAGGGCATACTTCATGGCTTTGTATCTTATCCGTTTAGGTGCCCCCCGAGCCGAATCTTTTAAGTAATTGAAGATTTCGGCGCTCCAATCATCCTGTTCCGGGAATTGTACACGAACTTCGACCCGTCGGGTATATCTATGTAGCTCGACGCCATTTGTGCGAGATTGTTGGCCTCGGTGTTTTGGGATCTTGGGACCCAATTAAAGTTGATGTACCGAAACTGTGTCATCAACTCACGGCATTCCATCCAATATGGGAAAAGCGATTCACTCTCGCACTTATATTCGTCCGTGAGTTGGTTAATCACCAACTTGGAGTCTCCAAAAAGCTCTACTGCCTCTGCCCCGGCTTCCAGTAGCAACTCCATCCCCTTACGTACCGCCTCATATTCTGCCACGTTGTTGGTGCAAGGGGTAGATAATCTGATGGAGAAAGAGTACTCTGCCCCCCGAGGCGACACGAGCAGAATGCCGATGCCACAACCATCGTCGCAAGCCGATCCATCGAAGAACATAGCCCATGCACGTATGGATAGTGCTGCTATATTGGTACTGATTCGCTCAGCTATGAGATCAGCCAACGCTTGCCCTTTGACTGCTTTCGCAGGCTGGTACCGGAGATCAAACTCCGACAACGCAAACATCCACTTACCCGGTCGGCCCTTTAACACGGGGGCCGACGGCATGTGCTTGACAACGTCGACTTGCATATGACGAAGATTTCTGCCGTCAAAAGGATGTGATGCAGCTTGGTGCGGGTAAAGAACATGCGGAGGCACGGTTTCTCGACCTCGGGATACCTTGTTTCCGCGTCCAACATCCTTCTGCTGAGGTAAAAACGACCTTTTCAACGCCCTCGTAGAGTTGCACCACCACCGAGGCGATGGACGTGTCGGCTGCGACAAGTAGATGTAGAATGGCCTGTCTTGCTTGGGGCGGAACTAGCACGGGCGGCGTCGTCGGATACCGTTTAATTTCATCAAACGCCTGCTGCTGTTACGCCCCCGGTGAAATTCGTCATCGGACTTAGTCTTCACCAACGCCATGAACGGCTCTATCCGTCCTGACAGGTTAGAGATGAATCGGCGGACGAAGTTGATCTTGCCGATAAGACGTTGGAGTTCCTTCTTCGTGGTGGGCGGCTGCATGGTACGCACTGCCTCCTGGCTTTTCAGGCCGATCTCAATTCCTCGCTCATGAACCAAAAATCCTAGGAACTGACCGGCCGTCACACCAAAGGCACACTTCTTTGGGTTCATTCTCAGTCCGAACTTCCGAGTTCGGTCTAGGACGCGTCGCGAGATCTCCCAAGTGTCCCTCCATGGAGACGGACTTGACTACCACGTCATCGATGTAGATTTCCACCAACTTGCCGATCAGATCGTGAAATATATAATTCATGGCTCTTTGATATGTTGCACCAGCATTCTTCAACCCGAAGGTCATGACCACATATTCAAACAAGCCTACTGCCCCTCGCACTCTGAATGCGGTCTTGTGTATATCTTCCGGAGCCATGAAGATCTGGTTATAGCCGGCGTTGCCATCCATGAAGCTTAAAACCTTGTGGCCAGCAGCTGCATTGATCAATGTCTCCGCCACAGGCATCGGATACTCATCTTTTGGAGTGGCTCTGTTGAGATCTCGGAAATCGATAGCCACACGCCACCGGCCGTCCTTCTTCTCTACAGGAACGATACTGGAGATCCATTCAGCATAACTGCATGGCCTGATGAACCCGGCGGCCAACATCTTCTCGATCTCTTTCTTGACCTCTTCCAGGATTTCGGCCTTCATCTGACGAGCTCGTTGTTGGAACGGCCGAAATCCTTTCTTAAGGGGGAGCCGATGTTCAATGATGCTTCTGTCTAACCCAGGCATCTCTGTATAATCCCATGCAAAGCAGTCTGGGTATTCTTTCAATAGAGCAATCATCTAACTCCTGAGCTGTGGATCTAACTTCCTGCTGATAAAAGTTGGCCGAGGCTTATCCCCAGGGCCGATGTCGACTTCCTCTAGCTCGTCAGCCGAAGTGAACCCATACCCCAGCTTTCCGTCACCTGTGAGGTCGACGCCAAATACTGGGAGAGCCGGTGGCGCGGATAATACGGTCCGATCGCTAGAATCGGCCTCCATCTTGATCATCACCAAGACCTTGTGGCAGTGTCGGGGCCGGTTGCGTGGATCGGCTCCCTCTTCATTCTTGCTATGAGAGCAGCTGCCCTCATTGCTACCCTTACCAGGGCGGTACCCAAGTTCTACCATGTTGATGCTGATGCCATGGGAGCGGGTTCTGTGGAAAGAGCCGATGAGTTCGGCTTCGAGGACCGCCTTGATCTCGTCATGCTTCTTCTTGAGCTCGTCCGTCAGATCCTCGTACTTGACCGCAGTGCTTTCCGCCATCTCGGATGTAGATGGCGATGCGGTGGATGTCGAAGATGGTCCCACCGGGCGTGCCAGAATGTGTTGGCGTCAGAAACCCACCGGCGGGCAGCGACGGGCAACACAGTAGAGCCGGGAATAACTAGGGCTGCGGCTGGCCCCAGTCCCTCAGAGCGACGGCCCGCAAAGCCTCCTGGTCACACGTCCGATGCTATCGCAAGGGCGTGCCACCTGACCTATACACGGTCGGGGAAGGTGTTGGATGATGCCTCGCTTAGTTTCCTGCATGGCATACACGTAAACATTAAATACGAGCCTCGATCGGCTCTCAGGTTATCCTGTGAATCGGCTCAAAGAGCCGATCCACCCATGATTCGAACAAGGTGTCCGAATATATGGTGGTCCTGCTTGAACAAGGTAAAGCGGATGAGATCTACGACGATTTAGGGTTTTCACCGCATAATCGGATCATCCTACTCACGATTGGGCCTCGCGCTCGCGTACGGTGATCATAAGCCAATCCTAGACGGGGCCTAAAAACCAACACGAGGTTGATCCTCGGAACATCCTGTCTAGGGCTAGCAAACTTCACCCTACACGCCGCTGGATCCTCCAACCCTTTGTAGGGCCTAACTATTGCAGATATTAAACTAATCCTTTGCAGAGCAAGGAGCAACCGTAACGGATCGGATCTACTAAACTATGATCAAGCGGGGTGCCGCCCCTACACCTAAGATAGGTGTAAGGGCGGCTAGATGTATAAGGGTTGCACTACAACCGCATATGATACGAAGAACAATGCTAACCCTAACACATCTAAGATAACTACGTTGCTCGCCATCAAAAGGCTTCGGCACGAGCAACGCATGAACAACGTGGGCAGGCTTGTCTTGCCTAGATCGCAAGATGCGATCTAGGCGGCATGGTGCTTACCGGAGAAACCCTCAAGACGAAGGAGTTGGCGATGCGCCGAGATTTGTTTGTGTTGAACGTTGGTTGTTGTTTATTCCATAAACCCTAGATACATATTTATAGTCCGGGGACTTTCTAATTTAGGTGTGCACCTAACCGTGCACGGGTAAAACTCTATCTTCTAATCTAAGATACGACCTACTATATTACAGATATACGGGCATGCTAGCCCAAACTTTGCATATAAGGCCGATTCACGTATTTATTTCGTATATAATCTTTAATTCCATCTTGATCGCGGCCCACCTCTGATCTGGTCGAATTCCGGTGATAACAAGGATCTAAAGGAAATAGCTTCGAGCACACACACAATGGCGCCAGAAAAGTACTTTACCTGGGACCGGAGTATGGGTGCCTTTTACCTTTCCTCCCCGGCAACGGCGCCAGAAAATAGCTTGATGTCTACGGGTGCTTCTATTCTTGTAGACAGTGTTGGGCCTCCAAGAGCAGAGGTTTGTAGAACAGCAGCAAGTTTCCCTTAAGTGGATCACCCAAGGTTTATCGAACTCGGGGAGGAAGAGGTCAAAGATATCCCTCTCATGCAACCACTGCAACCACAAAGCAAGAAGTCTCTTGTGTCCCCAACACACCTAATAGGTGCACTAGTTCGGCGAAGAGATAGTGAAATACAAGTGGTATGAATGAATATGAGCGAGTAGTACGGCGCCGAGAAAAGTGCTTGCTGGCGTGCGGTTGATGGTAGTAATATTGCGGGAAGTAAACATGCGATGAAACGATAAACAAGCGGCGATAGCGATATTTAGGAACAAGGCCTAGGGATCATACTTTCACTAGTGGACACTCTCAACATTGATCACATAACAGAATAAATAGATAGATGCTAGACTCTACACCCTCTTGTTGGATGATGAACACCACTAACTGTGTAGGATTACACGAACCCTCAATGCCGGAGTTAACAAGCTCCACAATTCAATGTTCATATTTAAATAACCTTAGAGTGCATGACAGATCAACATAACCAAACCAAATACTAACATAGCATGCACACTGTCACCATCACACTATGAAGGAGGCATAGATCACATCAATACTATCATAGCAATAGTTAACTTCATAATCTACAAGAGATCACAATCATAGCCTACGCCAAGTACTACACGATGCACACACTTGTCACCATTACACCGTGCGGGAGGAATAAACTACTTTAATAACATCACTAGAGTAGCACACGAGATAAATTGTGATACAAAACACATTGCAATCATAAAGGGATATAAATAAGCACTTCACTATGCCATTCATAACGGTTAATAAGTATTCGTGAAATATAGCCTAAGAGACCCACACGGTGCACACACTTGTCACCTTTACACACGTGGGACAAGGAGTCTCCGGAGATCACATAAGTAAAACCCACTTGACTAGAATAATGACATCTAGATTACAAGCATCATCATATGAATCTCAATCATGTAAGGCAGCTCATGAGATTATTGTATTGAAGTACATAGGGAGAGAGATTAACCACATAGCTACCGGTACAGCCCTTAGCCTCGATGGAGAACTACTCCCTCCTCATGGGAGACAGCAGCGTTGATGAAGATGGCGGTGGTGTCGATGGAGGAGCCTTCCGGGGGCACTTCCCCGTCCCGGCGGCATGCCGGAACGAGAGACTCCTGTCCCCCGGATCTTGGCTTCACGATGGCGGCGGCTCGGAAGGTTTCTCGTACCGTGGCTTTTTCCGTATCGAGGTTTTAGGTCAGGGACCTTTAAATAGGCGAAGAGGCGGAGTCGGAGGGTCGATGAGGCGACGACACAGTAAGGCGGCGCGACCAAGGCCTGGGCCGCACCAGCCTATCATCTGGTGGGCCTGTGGCCCCCCTCTGGCGACTCTCGGGTGTTCTGGAAGCTTCGTCCAATTCTAAGACTCTGGGCGTTCATTTCGTCCAATTCCGAGAATATTTCCTTACTAGGATTTACGAAACCAAAAACAGCGAGAAAACAGAGGCGGCACTTCGGCATCTCGTCAATAGGTTAGTTCCGGAAAACGCATAAAAACGATATAAAGTGTGAACAAAACATGTAGGTATTGTCATAAAACAAGCATGGAACATAAGAAATTATAGATACGTTTGAGACGTATCACCCGCAGGCACCTCCGCACGAGGAACGCGGCGCGCGCGTCGTCACACATTGTCGCGAGGCTGCGGCAACCGAGTCAACAACTCCTGGAACTTGGCATCGAGCTTGGAGTTGAAAGCTTCCTCGAGGCCATCGATCTTGTCCAGCGCGTCAGTGAGTTTGGCGTCAACATTACCAAGGCGTGCGTCCACGTCCTGTGCATGCCCGCCCAAAAGATGGGTGAAGTGAGCATGCATCTCTACATTCGTCATCTTATCCGAGTCAATGGTCGCCGACTCTGTGCCTGTCATGGTTAGTATGCAACAAGCAACAATGTATATGCCTACAAACTACGGAATATGGTGGTTCACGCGTAATCCGTCAAGCAAAATATGAAGCTCTTACAAGTTCTTACCAAATAGTAGGAAGGCGATGAGGCAACCAGCAGGAATCAGCGTCTCCAAAGATTGCCAAAGCGATTACCAGGGGTCGACACCAAGCACGTGGAGACAATATATGGAGTTGTAGGAAGGCTAATATGGTAGCAAAAACAGCAATTGTCAAAACAGCGATGCAGTATTGAAAGTTTGCTCAACAAAGGTACTGTGCTGGTCCTAGGCTGGACCGTACTAGAGACGCGAGCCTAGAACACAAACGAGGTCACGGCGCGACACACAAGCAACTAGCAACGATGAGGTGGCGATAATGTGGCGACCCGAGATGCGAAAAATCACTATGATGGCGAGTGTCTCAAACTAATCCGCGAGGTCTAAAAACAGTATAGCCTTAGAAATTTTTTTTGTCAAAATTTCGGAAGTGCTCCGGAAAGCGCGTAGGAGCCAAAAAAATGTCGCTATAACGGCCAGTGGCGAAAAGTGATCGCCAAGGTGAAAAACCAATGTAGCCAGAACTTTTTTTCGGAGGCGGTTCCAGACTTTTTTTTTGCTCTCCTTCACAATTTTTTACCGGTGGCTGAAGCTTATCTCACGGAAATTTTTTGGAACAACACGGACGAAATTAGAAGGCAACAGCTAAGGAGGAAAAACAATAAAACCTAGTTCTACTCGGACTCTGTCACGGCAGAGAAACAACACGAATCTGTGTCGCGGTAGGAAACAGGGTATAATGGCAGATGTATATGAGTGTGGCGGAAACGATCTGGTGGAAGTATCTAGCACTAGCGGAAGGATATAAGGTGGGTGTAGATGGTAGTGGGAGAAGTATATATGGTGGTGTATATGGCAAGGGTGGTGAATGGTGCGACCGGCGGCGATGACTAATATGACAAGAACTCGAAACTCTAAAGGAACTAGACGCTAAGACCAGCAACTCAACACGAAGATGCAGACACAAATTCAACTATGCAAAACTGAAAAGACAATGCAAGGCGTGGCAGGGGGTTTAAGGGATGATGATCTAAAAACCCTAACAATATTTTTGGCTTTTTCGTGGTTTATGGGTATGATGGCAGATGCAATCTACACTACAAAAACTGTAAATCTCACCGAGCAACCAGAAATCTGATACCACAAATCTGATACCAGTTGATAGGGCAAAGGTGTCCGATCTTTCGATGAGAGTATGATAACGTCGATTTGTTGGTGGAGTTCGTGCTTGACGATCTGACTACACGTGCAAAGCTCGTGCGCCAATGCAATCGCTAGGAAAATCTCCGGGAGTTACTGATCTTGCGGATGCACGATCAGCCTGACCAGCGAGGGTCTTAATTCCTACCTAAAATCGAGAACAAGTAAGAACTAATAATGCAATCAGAATATTGCGGATATAGATGAAAGCTTTATTGAAAAGGTGGGATGCCGAATAGTCGGTCTTGTTCTGGGCGTTGGCCTCAAAAGAAGTACACGAGAGTTGCAGCAATGGCTAACTTTTAGTCTAATCAAAATCCGACTCTAAACGTGATGGCTATGGGGGTATTTAAAGGAGGAAATGGTGGGGTTTCGGCCAGCCATGCATATGGTGGCCGAACCAAACCCTAGAAGGCCTTTCCCCCTTCAATACGGACTCTAAAAAGTGGCTGACTTAAATCCTGCGAAAATTACATAGGCCTGGCCCAAAACTAATGGTGTCACAGCACCCTAGACTCATATGGACGAAATTATGAAGTGGAGAACTCTATATTTTGTCCATGTCTTCATCTCCAATTATGGTGGCTTCAAAGTTCTGAAATCTCCACTAGCAGCGTCCTCTTCAATCCTCACATGTTTGCTGCCATCTCCTCCATGTGTGATCATGCTCCAATGCTTGTCCCTCTCATCCATGCTAGGTCCATCATTCCTAAGAATACAAACACATCTGATTTAGGCAGCATCATATTCTCGCATGTGAGGAATAGTTCCAAGAAACGAAAGTACCTGATAGTTAAGTTGTTTGGCACGAGCTCGAGTGGTTGGTCCTTGTATTTGTGTGGCTGTAGGTACATCGGTTGTATCAATAGATGAGATATCCTCATCAAAAGTAGCCAAAAATCAGGTGACAAAAATAATTCAAGAAAGGAAACATTTATTGTACATAGAGGATGGCATATGGGACCTATGAGCCAGCAAGGTCCTCAATGTTTCAAAGTCGGTAGGGGATCAATATAAAAAGTAAGAGCATCTCCAGCCGCGTCCCCCAAAGCGTCCCCCAAACCGCGCCGGATTGAGCATTTGGGGGACGTGTTTTGTTCGTGCCGCCTTTGGGGGACGTCGTTCCCCAGCCGCGTCCCCCAAACGCCGCCCCAATCAGGAATTCAAATTGTTGCATTCAAAAGAGATCGTTCCTGCCGAATCGTCGTGATCAGAGTACTAGGCGCGCGGTCATATTACAGACCATAGTGCATGCTAAATTAGAAGAATGGGTTGGTCGTCGGCGACGTATCCTGAGTCGACGCAGGCCCGTCGATCACGATGACCTCGTCGCGATCTGCCTGGTGCTGCGCATGCTCCGTCTGCTCCGCCGCCGTCGCATAGGCCGACGATGGTGTAGCAGTCGAAGACGCGTCAGCCGGCTCTTGCTCCGCGGTTGCTACCGCTGCCGCTGCCGCTTCCTGGGCCACCGCGTCGGCCGCCGCCATTTTTGCTTCGATGTCGTCGAGGATCTGGCCTTTGAAGAAGTTGTGCGCCGCCCACGTCCGGGGAGACATTCCCTCTGTCGACGCTCTCAGCAGGGACATGTCGTCCATGCGTTTCTTGAGCTCCAACTTCTCCTCTTGCCTCTTGAGCAGCTCCGCCCACCTTTCGTCGGTCTTTTTGTCGCGGGAGAGAAAGGTCGAGGTGACGTCCGCGAGGCATTTGGTGATCGACGCCTGCGTCTTCTCAGACGACGCGGCGTCGGCCAAGGCGGCCTTGGCAGCCTTGTTACTAGTAGGATGCCCTGCCGACGTTGCCAGCGGCGCGTCCAGATCAATGGCGTCCTCCCCCTTGGACAGCGACAGGCGCGTCAACCGCCATTTCTCGTTCCCTTTGAGCTTGGTATAGCAATGCATCAGCGCGAACGACTTATGCCCATCCGAGTTCCTCGCGTAAACCTCCATGGCCCTATCAAACTAGCCAAAGGAAGCGGAATCATTTCATCGAACACAATGTAGGCGCTACAGAGTATGGAAGAAAGAGTCGTACCATTTGATAGAGGTCAGCGCCGCTCTCGGCTCTGGTCACTAAGTCGTGATGGTATCCATGGAAGGAGTTCATAGACGCCTGGATGATGTCCCATCGTGTCGACATTGCCTTTTGGCTCCTCTTCATTGTCACTTTCTTGTAGTCGCTGTTGATGAGCTTGCGCTCATCGAACTCGGCCTTGATCCTCGCCCAATACTTCCCGTATTTTTGGTTGGCGCCGATGATGGAGGCATGGCTCACCGTAGCCCACGACTCCCAAAGACAAAGATCCTCCAAAACCGTCCACTTGGGGCCTCGTGTGCCCGACGCCTTCTTCTTCTTTTTCTTCTTCACACCGTCCGCGTCTACCTCCACGAGATCATCGTCACCGGCACCCTCCTCGTCCTCCACGTCCTCCTCTTCATCGTCCTCCTCGTCCTCCACCTCCTCCTCTTCATCGTCCTCCTCGTCCTCACTCCCGCCCTCTTCCTCAGCACCCTCCGCACCGGCGCCCTCGAACTTGAGCGGCCCCCTGCGGCCACTGAAAGGGTCGCCGTCCGCACCGGGTCCTGGCTCGCGCTGCTCGTACGCCGGGGAGTAGAGGTTGTTGGGGTTGAAGCCGCCATGCGGCAGCGCATCCTGGTAGTGGGGCGACAAGTTAGGCATCACGCACCCGGGAGTGCCGGAGGGGCCGTCGTTGTAGAAGGCGGAGGACGACGGAGAGAACACTCCCGGAACGTTCACCGGCACGTTCGTACTATATGGGCTCGCGTTGGTGGCGGCGAGACACCCGGCCATTAAGTGCTGGTGCTGGCGCGCCGCCACAGCCTTCTTCTCCTGCTCCGCCGCCCTCCGTCCTTTTCGCTCCCCCGTCGATAGCTTCCGGCGCAGACAGTCTTGCTGCCATTGATCGTCGGTCCATCCTTCCGGCTTCTTCTTTGGAGCCGGCGCCTTCCGCGGCTTCGCGAACGGCGCTTTCGCCCCTTTCATCGCATTGCCCGGCGGTTTCTTGGCCGCTTTCTTGGCCATCTTTTTGGGGGCTATCGGCGGCGCCATAGAATGGGGAGAGGGTAGCGGCGATTGGTGGACGGCGGGAGAGGGTTGCGGCGGCGAGTGGACGGCGGGAGGGAGAAACAAATTGGCGGGATAGGAGAAATGAATCGGCGACGGGATATGTGTTGGGAGGCCAGAAATGCGCGGCGGGATAGGCGCGATATGGCGGGAGGGGCGGGATTTGGCGGGAATGGGAGACGATTTTTCACTGAGCCGCTGACGCGTCGGGCCCGCATCGGCTCGCCTCGCTTTTCGGTGTGTCCGGCATCCCCGGTGCGTCCCCTGTGGGACGGGGACGGGCTCGGGGCACCGGACACCGTATCGGGCCGTGCCGGACAAAAATGGGCTTTGGGGGACGCGGCTGGAACTTATTTTTTGTCCGGCGCGCCCCAAATCCATTTGGGGGTCGCTTTGGGGGACGCGACTGGAGATGCTCTAAGTAGCCATAAATTAGGGGCAATTAATCCAAGAAAGGAAACATTCACTACAAGAAAAGTTCTGATACACAACATCCAATTTTCGTCAACTAAGGCCCATTTTTCGTCGCCTATGGGCCTAACCCGAAGATTTGAGTTCTATTGTCCAAAGTGCGTCAGGCAAAGTTCTACAACGTTTTTTTCGGTTCGTCGCGTTTGGGCGCCCTTCCGCCACGGAAAATCGGACCGTTGCAAAAGTGGTTTCGGGAGGCCGTTGACTGCTGACGTCATGCAAACTGACACGTGGCAGACGCCGTTAACTGTCAGTTAACACCGTTAACCGCCTGAAACCCCCTGGTAGATGGTAGGCCCACACAAGGCCTGCCACGCCTAAAGCGGGCCGGCCCATTTAGTTTGCGGGCCGGGCCAGGTGACTTAGTTTGACCGGTCAACTATATAACTGGGCTGGTCTATTAGGTACATGGGCCGGGCCTAACCTCTAAGGTTGACTGGTCAAAACTTAACTGGGCCTGCCCACTAAGCATGTGGGGCCCACTTTCCTATAATCGGGTCGGCCCATTTAGAAAGTGGGGTCCACAATAAAGAAAATGGGATGGCCCAATAAGTTAGTGGGCCGGCCCACTAAGCCTGTGGGGCCCACTTTCCTGTAATCGGGTCGGCCCATTTAGTAAGCGGGGTCCACCATAAAGCAAGTGGGCTAGCCCAATAAGTTAGTGGGCTGGTCCAATAAGCTTATGGGTCCCACTTTCCTATAATCGGGCCGGCCCATTTAGTAACTGGGGACCACCATAAAGCAAGTGGGCTGGCCCAATAAGTTAGAGGGCCGGCCCAATAGGTAGTGGGTCCCACTTTCCTGTTATCGGGCCGGCCCATTTAGTAAGTGGGGTCCACCATAGAGCAAGTGGGCTGGCCCGATCTGTTATTGGGCAGGCCCAATAAGCTAGTGGGTCCCACTTTCCTGTTATGAGGCCGGCCCAGTTAGTAAGTGGGGTCCACCATAAAGCAATTGGGCTGGCCCAATAAGTTAACGGGCCGGGCCAAAACAAAAAGTGGGGCCCACTGTTCTGTTCCTGGGCCGGCCCAGTTAGTGAGTGGGGTCCACCTGAAATCAAGTGGGCTGGCCCAATAAGTACGTGGGCCCCACTTTCCTGTTGGTAGGCTGGCCCAGTTAATAGGTGGGGTCCACCTCAAACGCTATTGGGCTGGCCCAGTAAGCCTGTGGGACGGCCTGTTTAGTTGGTGGTTCGACGTGCGTTAAAATGGTTTTTACTTGTTGGGCCGGCCCATGCGATTTCGCTTAATTGGGCTGTTGAAGGGATGGGAATTTGTGATTTAGATTCGCATAACATAGAAAGATATACGCAGCACATAATTTCAGTCGGATAGCCTCTCTTACCACAAGCACCATAGAAAGAATACGCCAAAGAACCATAGAAACTAACTAAATATTACATCAGCTGCAAGGCTTTGAAAACATAGTACAGAACCCAGAGAAATTGAATGGTAATTAAACCTAGCAATACAATGAAGGGATTTGGCAATCTTTTATGTTGTCCGGGCACAACCTATGTCTGAAACAAAAACATTACAAGTTAAGACAGCAACAATGGAAAGGCAAAGACACTACAATATTGTTTGCCAAAGAATTTGGAACTCACCATTTCCTCGTTATAACATGATCATTGTAATGCGCACAGATAGTCTACCGGTATGGGGCTAATATAGACTACCAATAAGAAAATAAAGAGTGTATGCCGCATAGCAACAGCCAGAACATTTTAACATGGACAAATGGCAAATAATAAGCTGTGAGCTTCCTTTTGATGTGTATAACCTATACCAACCTAAAAAATGTGATTTTCTAATCATTAAGCAGCTGAGATAGTGCAAGATAAACAAGCAATCGAACCGTTAGAACAAAACAACAGACTTACTACTGTCAAGTCCCATGCAGCTCACCATGTTGATACACTCGTTGAAGATGTCCGATGTTGCCCTTATTTATAAAGGGATTTTTTTGTTACTCTGAATCAAGACACGACCAGTCATGCACATACGAGTTCCAGCATGATAAACAATATGTATATACTCCCTTCATCCCAGTGGTATCCATGCATTAAACACTGAAAATAGTGAGCGATGGGCTACATAATTACACTATAGATGTGGCTGGAACCTCTCAAGAATGTGTGTTCATGCATATATACACACACGCAGGCCTATAGCAATACGAAAGGTACACTTACTTGAACCAGAGCAGTAGTTACTGTCCTGGCTTATGACAAACCAGATAGATACAATAGTTGTATCATTTGCAGTGCAGCAAAAGAACACCAACATGTTCAAAATTGACATGAACTACTACATAATAGAAGGCACTTACTTTTGTAACAAAGAATGAAGCAACACTACAAGAAAAGTTGCCACGGCCGACGAAGTTGAAGTCGCGCCGTGGTTGGTGATGCGCCATGGCCGACGATTTTTGGTCTCTCCGTGGTGCATGTCAAAACTTTTTTTTTCTCATTTTTGAGGCCACCTAGCCCGACGAAAGCGTCCATAACATCGCGTATGGTGGCCCGGGACGTGGTGCATCATGAATTCTCGGGTGCGCCGGCCGAGTCAACGCAAATCCGCACCGCCCAGGGATGTAGGGCCCAGATGGCAGCCTCTCTAGGATTGTTTTTTTCTCGATCGCGACGTCTCGTTCAATGCTCTCCGATCGAGCCGTTTACGATGCAGGATCATGGGTCCCTCATGTCATCCTCTATGAATCAAAATTCTTTCTTTTCTTTGATTTTTTTTGACCCCATGATTTCTGGCTACTTCCTTTTTCTTTTGATCCCGTGCTGCCTTGGAAACGTTGATACCGCTGCTGCTAAATGGGACCCACATGTCATCCTCTATGTGCAATCAAGTTTCTTTTCTTGGAGTTATTTTTGGCACCTGATATTTGGTCACTTGCCTTTTTCTTTCGATCTCGTGCCGCCTCTCAAACGTTGAGACCGCTGCTGCTAAATGGGACCCGCATGTCATCCTCTATGTGCAATCAAGTTTATTTTCTTCGAGTTATTTTTGGCACCTGATATTTGGTCACTTGCCTTTTTTCTTTCAATCTCATGCCGCCTCTCAAACGTTGATACCGCTGCTGCTAAATGGGATCCGCATGTCATCCTCTATGTGCAATCAAGTATATTTTCTTGGAGTTATTTTTGGCACCTGATATTTGGTCACGTTGAATAAAAGTTTCTTTTCTTGGATTATTTTTCACCCTCTGATTTTTGGCTATTTCCTTTTTCTTTTGAACCCCTGCTGCCTTCCAATCGTTTAGGATGCTGCTGCCTCATGGGTCCCGCATGTCATCCTCTATGTACAATCAAGTTTCTTTTCTTGGATTATTTTTGGCTCCTGATATTTGGTCACTTGCCTTTTTCTTTATATCTCATGCTGCCTTTGAAAAGTTGAGTAAGCTGCTGCAAAATGGGACCCGCATGTCATCCTCTATGTACAATCAAGTTTCTTTTCTTGGAGTTACTTTTGGCACTTGATATTTGGTCACTTGCCTTTTTTCTTTCGATCCAGTGCCACGTTTAAAACTTTGACACCGCTGCTGCAAAATGGGACCCGCATGTCATCCTCTATGTACAATAAAATTTCTTTTCTTGGATTATTTTTGGCTCCTGATATTTGGTCACTTGCCTTTTTCTTTCGATCTCATGCCGCCTTTGAAATGTTGAAGAACCTGCTCGCTCATGGGACCCGCATGTCATCTTCTTTGTACTATAAAAGTTTCTTTTCTTAGATTTTTTTTCACCCTCTGATTTTTGGCTATTTCCTTTTTCTTTTGATCCCCTCCCGTCTTGGAAAGGTTGAGTAAGCTGCTGACTCATGGGACCCGCATGTCATGCTCTATGTACAATCAACTTTCTTTTTTGGAGTTTTTTTTGACCCCCTAATTTCTGGCTACTTTCTTTTTCTTTTGATCTCAAGCCGCATTTGAAACGTTGAGACCGCTGCTACAAAAATGGGACCCGCATGTCATCCTCTATGTACAATAAAGTTTCTTTTTTTGGATTATTTTTGGCTCCTGATATTTGGTCACTTGCCTTTTTCTTTCGATCTCATGCCGCCTTTGAAACCTTGAGTAAGCTGCTTCAAAATGGGAATTGCATGTCATCCTTTATATACAATGAACATTGAGTAAGCTGATGCAAAATGGGACCCGCATGTCATCCAACATATCATCCTCTACGAACAATAAAAGTTTCCTTTGTTGGAGTAATTTTTGACCCCTAATTTCTGGGTACTTCCTTTTTCTTTTGATCCCCTATGGGTCCCATTACGCTTAGGACTCTGCTGGCTCATGGGTCCCACATGTCAGCCTATATGAACAATAAACCTTTCTTTTCTTGGAGTTATTTTGACCCGTAATTTCTGGCTATTTTGCCTTTTTTAATCCTTGGAAACGTTGAGGATGCTGCTGCCTCATGGGTCCCGCATGTCATCCTCTTAGAACGATAAATGTTTCTTTTCTTGGATTTTTTTACCAAATGATTTTTAGTTTATTTTTTCTTTCGATCCCCTACTACCTTTAAAACGTTGACGAAGCTACTGGCTTATGGGTCCTCGATGTCAGCCTCCCCGTACAAGAAACATGTGATATCTTGATTATTTTGCAGACAATAAACAATGTATTTCGCTCTGAGCTATTGCAAAGGGATAAATTAAATCTTTGTTTTTACATAAACAAACTTATATGTTGAATCTCCTTGTTTTTTGTTTTTGCAAAGCATAGAACTTTCCTGTTTTGGAGTGGGCTGAAATTGTACGAGTCAAAAGGCGTCCAGCAGGATAGTTCGAAGGCCCACATGGCCAGATGCAGCCCACCTGAATTCTTTCTTTTCTTAGATTTTTTGACCCCCTGATTTCTGGCTACTTCCTTTTTCTTTTGGTCCGGTGCCGCCTTGGAAACGTTGAGACCGCTGCTGCAAAATGGGACCCACATGTCATCCTCTATGTACAATAAAAGTTTCTTTTCGTGGATTATTTTTGGCTCCTGATATTTGTCACTTGCCTTTTTCTTTCGATCTCATGCCAACTTTGAAACGTTGAGACCGCTGGTGCAAAATGGGACCCGCATGTCATCCTCTATATACAATAATGTTTTTTCTTGAATTATTTTTGGCACCTGATATTTAGTCACTTTCCTTTTTCTTTCGATCTCATGCCGCATCTGGAACGTTGAGGAAGCTGCTGGCTCGTGGGTCCCGCAAGTCATCCTCTATGTAGAATAAAAGTTTCCTTTCTTGGATTTATTATTTTATACCCCTAATTTCTGGCTACTTCGTTTTTCTTTGGATCCCGTGCCGCCTTGGAAACGTTGAGACCGATGCTGCAAAATGCGACCCGCGTTTCATCCTCTATGTACAGTAAAGTTTCATTTCTTGGAGTTATTTTTGGCTCCTAATATTTGGTCACTTTCCTTTTTCTTTCGATCTCAAGCCGCCTCTGAAATGTTGAGTAAGCTGCTGGCTCATGGGACCCGCATGTCATCCTCTATGTACAATAAAAGTTTCTTCTCTTGGATTATTTTTGGCTACTGATATTTGTCACTTGCCTTTTTCTTTCGATCTCATGTCGACTTTGAAACGTTGAGACCGTTGCTGCAAAATGGGACCCACATGTCATCCTCTATCTACAATAAAAGTTTCTTTGATTATTTTTGGCACCCGATATTTGGTCACTAGCCTTTTTCTTTCGATCTCTTGTCACCTGATATTTAGGCACCTGATACAAAAAAAGTTTCCTTTCTTGGAGTTATTTTTGACCCCTAATTTGTGGCTACTTCCCTTTTCTTTTGATCCCCTGCCGCCTTTGAAACGTTGATGACTCTGCTGCCTCATGGGTCCCACATGTCAGCCTCTGTGAATAATAAACCTTTCCTTCCTTGGATTTATTTTAGACCCCTAATTTCTGGCTATTTGCCTTTTTTTGGATCCCATGCCGCCTCGGAAACGTTGAGGATGTTGCTGCCTCATGGGTCCGCATGTCATCCTCTCAGAACGATAAATGTGTTGTTTCTTGTTTTTTTTTTACCAACTGATTTTTGGCTTATTTTTTCTTTTGATCCCATTCCACCTTTAAAACATTGAGGACGATGTTGGCTCATGGGTCTCACATGTTAGCCTCTTTGAACAATAAAAGTTTCCTTTCTTGGATTTATTTTTGACAGTAATTACTGGCTATTTGCATTTTTTCGATCCCCTGCCGCCTTTGAAACTAAGAGGACGCTGCTGCACGTGAGGTGTGGTCTGAAGTTAAAGGCTTCTATGGTATTCGCGTAAACCGTAAGACTTTTTCCTCTCCCAAGATGTGGATCTTTGATTATCTGGATAGAGGTGGTGACCTTGAAGCTACAGTCCAGGCGGTGACATGTTAGCACATTTGGGATGCCCGTAATAAGCTAAGAGAAGAACATACGATGGTGTCTCCCACAAGAGTAGCCTGAAGGATCAGAGCTTATGTTGACATTATTGTTGAGCACTTATTCAGAACCAAGACTAGTCACGGCCGTGGACCCTCTTCACTTTCTCGTTGGGTTCCGCCGCCGATTGGAATGGTTTTGATCAATGTTGATGCTACTCTTTTTGCTTCTTCTCGCCGCATGGGAGTGGGAGTGATGATCTGGGACCATAATGGAGTTTGTGTTGCTGCTTGCAGTGACTCTTACCAGGAGGTTACCATTCCTGAACTAGCTGAAGCCATGGCGATGAGGAGGTCTTTAATCTTTGCTAAGGATGAGAGCCTCGATCACATGTCTCTAGCTACTGACTGCCTCTCCATGGTTCAGCGCATCAACGCCGGTGAGATGGATCATTCGATTTGTGGACCAGTTGTCCAAGATATCAAGCACCTTATTGCTACATTCTCAACATGTTCTGTTGTTCATGTTCGCCGCGAGCTGAATGCGGCAGGCATTTGTTAGCTCATTCTAGTGAGTTTTCTTTGTCTAGTGTGTGGCGTGGTGTGCCTCCGGATTGTATCCGACGAACTCTTTGTATCTATATGAATCACGTCTTTATCGAAAAATCTGAATAACATCATGAGTTCAATCTGCTGGATCAGAGTCCTTGGGCCCCAGCATTCAAATTAAGATGAACTATTTAACAGATTTAGCGCATCCATGTCAGACAGTTAACAACCAGTTGTACACTAGCACATCACAACATATTGGGTGACCAAATAAGAGCATGACTGCTTCGTTTCATATACAGTAGATCTGAGTCAGTACCAAATTCATTACCTGAAACTATGAAGATGTTTCGTTTCAGGTGTTCAGTTTCAGCATAAACTAAAATTTTCTATACATCGTGTTTCCCAAAACAACACTAATTTTGCAGTATAAAAACAAGATCTTGACCTCTTTTTTCTAATCTGATGTATTTGTTGCCTAGACAGAAAATACTACAATTTTACAACTTTGATTTTAGAAAAACTTAGATGCCAAACTGAGCCTGAGTGACATGTTTTTTTCTGGAAAATTAAGTATGGTTCACATGTGGGGTCCGCACAGTCACCTAGGTCGCACATCTACTTCCTTGACCCGACTCGGCCCGGTTTTGGGTACAAACCTCGATCAATCAGGACCAGTTGAGGCACATTTCGTGGCCTGCAGCAAGAACAGCTGCCCGCAGGGATGTACGTTCGCTTATCTAAGCAAAAAAATAGGAATGGTCCTCTCAAAGTATGATCAACAGGAGATGGCTATATTATAAAGGATGTACACACATTGTAATTATAGTGCTGAAATAAAGTCAAACATTAAACAGCCATACATGGGTTATAATCTAAAGGCAACACGAAATACAAAGCAGTGTTCAAATAAACTAATTCAATCTAGTACATACTAAAAACTGTGTACTACTTCTCAACACTTCAAGCACAAGAAAAAGGTGTGTCAGTCTTTTTTAAAGGTAACACGGAATGGGAAAAGTCTAAACCAGGCTTAAACCACATAGACACTTGTGGGACACAAGCCCAACCATCTCCAGGAAGGCTGATGACTCCCACAGTCTCACCTCCATCTGGCTGCCGGTTGCAGCGCAAAATGTTAGGGTATTGATTACAAAGAAACCTCCTGTATGCTGTGTAGGCGCAGTTTTTCCTCATGTATGGAACCAATGTACCATCAGGAGCATCGGCTTCACGTTTCTTCAGGTTGTCCATGATAGGGTAATTGAGTCCAAGGAACAGAGAGTGGTCGCCGAGGCTGTTAAGCTGCCTGGAAACTAAGTCCCCTGTTGGTGCAGTATATATGGGATCCCGCTCAAAGACGTAGGTGGTAATAGGAGGATACTGCCGTAGCTGAAGCCCTGCCATTAGCAGCATAGGGAATGTCAGGAGGTACTTCACCATGGGCACTCATAATGTGGTTTACAGTAAGGATTATCATCAAGCGCTTGCCGTCAGCAGATCAAGCGAGGAACCACTCGTAAGGCTGATAATCCACCACCGATGGCGGGATTACAAACAACAGCTTGAGGTTTGCTGCAACATTTGAAATGGACAAACAGGGTGTTACTGGCAAACATATTTAAATAGAATCATTGTTCATCGTTCGTTTTGTTCCGTCGGTGTTCTGCGGCGGTTCTATTATCGCCTTTGTCAAGCATACATGATATAGCATTGCCGAACTGAATGTGAACATCCGTTACTGGCTTTTTTTAGTATATTCTGTCAACCAATTGCTAGCTTCTATATATATCACTAGTAGTACATACATCCCGAAAGCATTAGAATATTAGACCATGTTCACAAGAATAACATCAAGTCTGAAGTACATTAACTGAGTTATAAAGTATATTTTTCAGACCAGTACAAAATATAGGGAGTTAAAGTAACACTATGCAAAAATTGGCGTATCATATCTTGCATATATCTCTCTAGCAAAGGGATCAGCCACTGACAAGTCATGTATCAACCAACTACGAACACCGTCCAGGCTGAACTTATCCAAACTGAAAATCAACATCTCTAGAAGCGGTGTTCTTCAGGTCTAGGCGCTTGAACTGGGTATCCCACCAGATCTTGTTGTGATAATTTGTTACGCCAAAATTCATTACTTTGAGCATTCTAGTGTTCTGCATAAAGAACCTGGAGACAATAACATCATTTCTCTTTCCTCGGTAGTCCGAAATCGAAATTTCTTTGACGTGGAGATCAAGGCATTCAATGGGACAGGCTGGCTCATTATGCAGCACATGAACCTTATCGCCGGTTCTATAAAACTGCAAAGAGGTCAAATTAAGTATTCGGTGCAATAACAAACTACTTCATAGTTGTCAACTAATGAATATCTCAGGTGAGTTGAATCATGTGTTCACTGAGGACTGTGGAACAACATAATCCCCTGACACGTTTCTATTTGATAGATGCATTTTTTTACAACTGTTATTGTCATTGTAAAGTTGGGGAAATGTTACCAACATGGGAAACTCCAATCCGCAACTAGTTTCGGGTGCACCCCATTTTTCTTTTGACACTTCAAAGTTTCCAAAAAAATGTAAACTAAAATTCTGGACATACATTGTGTTCTATCATGTGCTTCTGTGAAGTTTCATCCAAAAATATGATAATATGTGATCTACACAAAAAAAAGAACAAATGATGTGTAAATAGTAAGTCACACTATTTACATATGTCTTCTCTTTTTTACACAGATCACATATTATCATGTGTTTATATGAAACTTCACAGATGCACAAGATACAACACATTGTATGATAAGAATTTTAGTTTTGAACCAACATAATATAACTCCATTGTGGATGTTCTTCTAGTACAAAATATTGTTCAACTGATCTAGGCTAATAACATGTTAACTCCATGTAACTCTACACCTTTTGCTCATAGTGGTAAACATTTAACAACAACGAATTTACCTCGATATATAGCTTCTCCGTGTAGGGAAAGCATCTAAGAAATGCAAGTAGTTGATCCAGATAAGGGCCGTCAGATTTTAGAACCAAGTTCTTCACTGTGCGCAGAGAATGTTCCAAACTTATGGGCATCATCCTCTATAGGACAATGGTACATATGTAAAAACAAATAACAAAAATGCGAGTTAATTCAACAAGAAGAAGGCTGTTCTACCAAAAAGTTTATGCGTCCAATAATAAGTTGGCAGCCAGGGTACGACGCAAAGCCCAACACCGTCAACTTTGGTGCGTTGGCGACCTCGATTAGTTGTGGAACATCATGAACACATATGACCAATCTCTCGAGGCAAGATGCATCCATAATTTGCACCGTGTGTAACTGAATAAGATCGGTGGTGTTGCATTTCCAATAGCTAGCCATACTAATTGTACGAAGATTTGGCATGTGAATGTTGAGGTGGGTGAACCCGTGGACCCCCTCAAGGTGAAGTGCCTCGAGCACAATACAGCGGGTGAACGGGCGGTCGATGTTCGCCGCCTTACAGATGTAGACGTCATAAAGCATGAGCTTCTTGAGTTGGGGGAAAATAAGCATGGAGTTGGCATAAATCTCGGGCAAATAGCAAGTACAAATGCTGATAATGCGCAGCGTGGGCGCGCAGTGGAGCGCGGACAGCGGGAACGAGTGCATCACTGTTCCACCTTCGAATCTGAGGTTCTCGACGCAAGATAGGGTGCTGGACCGGAACCAGCTGTCGAGCATGGTGTCGACCTTGCAAGTGCTTCTGAAGGGGTCGATGGATACGCTTTTGGCGGGGCCAGGGTGAGCGGCGAGGATACTGGAGACCGCGGCGATGCGTTTGTGGTTTTGCTTGCCGAGTTGGTCGTCGATCTCGAGGTTAAGTGGGATGGAGTGCCAGAGGTGGCGCCACCATTTGGAGACCAAGGTTGTGCCTACAGCGGATATAGTGGGCAGGTGGGAGATGATGATGTGGAGAATCTGGTCGGGGAGGCGACTGATGAGGCGTTGTCGTCGACGAGAAGGTTAAGTGGGACGGAGCGCCAGAGGTGGCGCTATAGTTTGGGGAGCAAGGTTGTCCTTACAGCGGATATCATGGGCAGGAGGGAGATGATGACGTGCAGCATCTCGTCGGGGAGGCGGCTGATGAGGTCGAGGCTCGACGGAGGCTCTTCCCAATCTGGCTCGACCCGCCTTCGGGAGTTGAGCGGCTCCACATCCATCTGACACGGCGGCGACACAGGCAACACCGCAGTCGTCTGCTCGAAGTGTGTAGCAGGTAGCATAGCGGATCTGCTGGACAAGGGAATAGACGCAGCGGCGATGGTGAGGACAGAAAGGTACTCGGCTGTGGATTTAGGTGGATGGCGGATCCAAGTGCGCTCGGGGTTTTGGAGAAGAGGGCAAGTGCTATGGAAGGAACGATTGCGGCGCACGGACATCTAGGGTGAGGAGAGAAAGGTATAGTACTACTAATGATGCGGTGCGGCGTTTCCGTCTCCCTTCCCCACGCGTGCAGCCTTCACAAGACGTGCGAGTCTTTCAACAGGAGAGATTAGCAAGTGGAGAGACTTTCCCAATGCAATTGTCTCTTCACTTGATTATCACTCTTGAAAACACCGAGAAGATGGAGGTGAAGAAGACGGAGAGGCAAGGAAAAAACAATGTGAATTGAAATCAATTATACTAGTACTGGCGTTCCTTCTCTCTGTGGTCTCTGCTGCACTTACTGCACCTGTGGTGCATGCGTGTGACCCGAGAAGAAGCTAATGTACTGTATAGCTGTCCTTTGCACGCCGTGTAGCTGTATTTTGTCTCGTCAAATCAGCTCGGGACAGTTTCAGCAGAGAAAAGATCATTTTTTTCTTGCCATCATCATAATAGGCGAACATTACCACGGGCTCACGGCAGTGCACATCCAACTTGTACTACTCAATCCTCCATATGTTGCACAAACCAACACTTTAACTTTTTCTTTGCAGTTTTCACGATATTTAGCAGTTTCCACCATGTGGTGGTCTAATATGTTGCAAATTTCACCACTTGGTCATCTAATCAGTTATTTTGTCATGTCGATAGCAAAATCAACAAGTGGATGCCAACTTTTTTGAAGGGCTTCTCTCTAAAACACAATTTGCATTATGTCATGTTTGGTATTTTCCCTAGGTAGTACATAAAAAAAAAGTTGACTCCATGCTTTTGTTTGCTTATTTTAAGCACCTTTTACCATGATTTCAAATTTAGGTCAAACTCACGGGGGCCATAGTGTGTGGTGCTTTGGATGCATGGCATTTATTTGGCAATTGTTTCAGCATGGCCAAGTAGTTAGGCCTCCTTTGGTTCATAGAAAATGGATAGTATAGGAAAAGTAAAATCATAGAATTGGGATGTCATGTCTACTTGAATCCTATGGGAATCGGGCTCCTTTGATTCATAGGATTGACATAGGAATTATGTAGGATTTGGTTCTTATAGGAAAATTTCCTATACAAGTCATTTGATTCATAGGAACTATTCCTATAGGAATCTTGTAGTGCAAATCCTATAGGAAAAAACATTAGCTCATACCTCATGGAAACGTTCCTTTGCCACAATCAAAAACACATCATGTTCCTATAGGATTCAACTTGGCATAACATTCTAATCCTGCACCTTTCATATTCCTACACTCTCCATATTCCTTTGAATCAAAGGATCCCGAAGTTTATTTGATTGTAGCAAAGGAATTTTCCATGTATCGACAGTTTGACATGGTATTTCAATAACCAAGCAAGAAGGCATGCAAACATATTTAAAAACACACATGGTGCCAAAATCGGTGAAATGGAATCTTCTCAAGAACATAGGTATATCATGTTTGGCATTGTTCCTAGATAGTTCATCACAAATTATGATTCCATGCTAAATTACTAACATTCGGAAGTTTTCCATGGTTCTAGCATTAACCAAGCTCACCTCTCACTTCGGAACAGAGCCATGCGAACTCCAATATGGATTATGTCAAAAAAAAACTCCAACATGCATGGTTCCAAAATCTGGTAAGTTCTTCTAAAAAATACTTGGTGTTCCATGTTTGGTATTTTTTATATATATGTAGATTACTTACATCACAAACAAATACTCGATGCTTTTGTTTGCCATATTATGATTTTTCAACCACCTTTAGGTTAATTTCAAATTTAGGTCAAATTATTGGCACCCACCATATGGGTGCTACGTACTTGGATGCAACGCATATGTTTGGTCATTTGTTTGGGGTACCACACCTTTAGGGCACATCACGTATATATAGTTTCCCCCTTTTTTAATTGTACTTCGTGTACTTCACGTTGAAATTTCAAATTAAATGGAAATGAGCCCAAAACTAATTTAATATATGGTCACAAACCGAAATAATTCGTGAAATCTTGGAAATGTCCATCCTACCCCCCACGTGAAAAATTGGATTGTCGGCAATCTGCCACTACGAATTTTAAACATTTCACGAAAAACACTCATGTACTCCCTCCGATTCATATTAATTGACTTTAATATGGATGTATCTAGACACATTTTAGTTCTAGATACATCCATATTAGAGTCAATTAATATGAACCGGAGGGAGTAGTAATTTGTTCCCTTCTAGCACTTCATAAATCTCCCCGATCTAGTTCGAAAAGGAGCCCCCTTCCGAAGAGTCCATGTTTATAACTAAAATTAATTAATTCTGCACTGCATAAATTGCAATTACCATTAGATAAACAAGATTAAGATAGGAGCATGTACCACCTATCGATTACCGGTTCGCAATCTCCATATGCTCGCAATGACCGGTTCAACATTATACTTGGTCAAATTCAATTAAACATACAAGTACATCATGCCGAAGTTTTGTTCTAGGACATGGACACGCTCAAACTAATGACAGTAATAGACGATACAACATCGCACACATAAATAGACGACATGTCTAAAATCATACATTTTTTAACACAGAAAAGTCCCAAAGGACCTGGCGACACTGCTTTTATATTATGATGATGGCGGTGGGATTACAGACTACAAGGAGGACCCTCCAAGTAAAAGGAAACTACAGACAAGACATCCAAAAGTACAAAAAGAACCCTAGATCTAGAAAAGGAAACTCCATGCGGTCCTTCTCCACCTAGCTCAGATCATAGCCTCGAAGCGCGATCATCTTCTCCATCGAGACCGGCAAGATCAACCACCTACCATCTCGGTGGCGCATGCGGGCACGTCGCCTCGTGTTGAAAGTATTCGAGCAAGTCACCGCTCATGTCGCAACCATCGTTGCTGCAATCCACCTTAAACAAGGAGACAAATCTAATTAAATCTACTTCCTCTTCGTAGATGCCGTCGCAGTTCGGGCACACGAGACTGGGCATGTTTCTTAAGCAGCTTCCGCATGCAATGTTCCCTCCCTCCCCATGCGAATGCACTACTTATACAAGGAAATTAACATAACCGTTGGTCCAAAGAAAAATACAGCTGGGTGGAACCTAGTGAAGAAAGTACTAACCCGGTATAGTGGACGTCGTGCGATTTGAGAGCACAAACCGCAGATGAACGTTCTTCTCACCACATTCTTTTCCATAACACATTCACAGGAAAAGTACATGCTTTCATATGGAGGACTTTCACCTTGGAAGACGCCCTGGCATCTCGGGCACGCGCCACCGGGCAGGTTCCTAGCACAGCTGTCGCATGCAACCTTCTTGCACGAACAACACTGCTTAATACAAGGAAATTAACACGACTGTTAGCCCAAATTAAAATATATCTGGATTAACCTAGTGAAGAAAGTACTAACCCGCCAAAATGGAGGTTGTGCGGATTGAGAGCACAAACCGCAGGTGAGCAGTCTTCACAATTTAGAATAGTCGACAAAAACTCTAAAGCAACCAGGGGAAACCTCCATGCTCAACGATTCTAAATGGGAATATGAATTTAGAGGATGGGAAGGAGATAGGGATAGAGGGTTGTAGTCTTCGTGATGTGGACATAAATACCTCGGATACGACCGAATACAAAATGCATGGATATATTTATCAGGTGATTTCTAGTAAAGATTATTTAATATAGTATTTACTTACTAGAGATAAAATCACTACACCATCAATTATTTTATGCAGAATTACTGAAGATTTGTACACGCCACGGATCAAGATGCGAGTCATTTTAACGAGGTGTATGTGTATACATGGTACACGATCGTGCAGACGTGCCTGTATTAGTTCAAGCGATGTGCATGTGCTTCCATCGTCATATTTCATGTACAAAGACAAGAAAGCAAAGAAAGCTAGCATGGGCCATGCTCCGTATAAGATGCACCTGCTGTGCGATCAGCCTGGAAGATGCACCCAACATGCAAGGGCGTGAGGCCCAAGGCCATCGGCCACATTATGGCGACCACGGCGCCAGACTTGCAGTCGGCCCAAGCTGTCATCCGACGACGCCAGGACACGCCAGACGTGTGCGCCGCCTTCAATAAGTAGACACTTTCATCTAGGGTTTTACTTGGATTTTGATTAGACTAAAAGTTAGCCATTGCTGCAACTCTCGTGTACTTCTTTTGAGGCCAATGCCCAGAACAAGACCGACTATTCGGAATCCCACCTTTTTAATAAAGCTTTCATCTATATCCGCAATATTCTGATTGCAATATTAGTTCTTACTTGTTCACGATTTCAGGTAGGAATTAAGACCCTCGCTGGTCAGGCTGATCGTGCATCCGCAAGATCAGTAACTCCCGGAGATTGTCCTAGCGATTGCATTGGCGCACGAGCTTTGCACGTGTAGTCGGATCGTCAAGCACGAACTCCACCAACAAATCGAATTATCCTCGTCTCATCGAAAGATCGGCCACCTTTGCCTTATCAAGTGGTATCAGATTTCAGGTTGCTCGGTGAGATTTACAGTTTTCCTAGTGTAGATTTGTTTTTACCTATAACCCAGAAAAAGCCCGACAAAAAGAAGTTAGATTAGTTCATCCTCGCCTAAAACCACTCTTAGCCTTTTCGCTATCACCACTTTGTCTTTTGTTTGGTTGAATTTTCGTTGCATCTTGTCGAGTTGCTGGTTTCTAGTGTAGTCTTCTAGAGTTTCGAGTTCTAATCACATCCTTGTCACCCCGTCAAATTTCGTCCACCGTTTGTTTCCGCATCGCCGCCCTACTTCATACCATCCTAATTTACATCTGTTCATCTGTCTAACATCGCTGCCGCTTCCCATCAAGCTACCATCGCCGCTGCTCACCAAAAAGAAAAAAAAAAGCCAGATCGCTTTCCATACAGGAAGTCAATTCCAAGATTGTTCAGCGGAGAAATCTGATCTGGTAGTTGTTTGGCAAGTTTGTTCGGAAAAAAAAAAGAGAAAAAAAAAGAGAAGAAAAAAAAATAGAGAAAAAAAAAATTGAAAGAAAG
This sequence comes from Lolium rigidum, assembly GCF_022539505.1. Lineage (NCBI taxonomy): Eukaryota > Viridiplantae > Streptophyta > Magnoliopsida > Poales > Poaceae > Lolium > Lolium rigidum. The sequence continues at coordinate 112,263,557 of NC_061511.1, forward strand.
GAAAGCACTGAGCGGAAAGAATCAGTTGTACATATATCGATCAGTGGCAGAGTTGCGTCCTTGTGTGTGGGCATCGGAACTTGTGTCCTACAGTCTGAATGCTCTGGGGCATACATTTATAGCGGAGCATCTCTTCTCTGTTTGATTATTCATTTTTCCTTTGTACTCATTTGTGTCAAAAGCTAGTCCACGTGTATCTTAGAGAACAATTTTGTTCAGCTGCTTGCTCCACACAGTTATTGTTGCAGCCATACATATCATATATACAGCGCCGCACTTGTTCTCACACATTTATCGGAGAAACAAGCTGGTATTTGTTCGCGACATCTTCTTAGCATCTGGTATAACAGTTCTACTGACATCGGGTTAGGCGTTCAACATAGTTTGTGATATTCTGTTCAGTTTACCGACGTCACGAGCGTCCTGTGCATTCCACTTCACTGAGTCTCTTTTGATCTTTCCAGCCTGCATCAACATTTTGAGATACACCTACAATTGCACGGAGCTGCATCTTATCATAACCAGTGTTTGGCTGTAATGTTTGGTTCTGCTGGTGCATGTTATATCCGTGTCATAGGCTCGCGTCTCTAGCACGGTCTAATCTAGAACCTGCACTTGACAACTTTGAACAAATTTTCAGCTTTACATTGATTATTGTGGTTGTAGTTCCATATATATTAAGCCTACCTACAGCTCTACATATTTCTACATCGTGCGAAATCCGTTCGTCTGGCAATCGCTTCGTACAATCTTCAGAGTTACTTGATACTGTTGGTTGCCGATCGCCACCTCCTGAATGGTAAGAACTTGTAAGAATTTTATATCTGCAATTTTGTGAGCGGCATACCACCACTACCACCTAGTAGTCGATAGGAACATATACTTGTTATTTGTTTCTTGTTTTCTACTAATCATGGCAGCTTCTGGAGTTCGAATTTCTTGGGCGTCGACTATGGTTAGCGATGTGCAGCCACCTAGCAAACTGCAACAACGACCGCGAAAGGGTAAGACACATGATCAGGTTACTGTTTCCATGCCACCATTTCATGGTCGTTATGATCCTATTTTTTATATCGAATGGGAGTTTGAGATAAATGATATATTTGTTTTCCATAATTTTTCTGAGCGAAAGAAAATACAAACTGCAATTAGTACATTCTCTGAGTATGCGTCTACTTGGTGGGATGAATATTGTGACTTGTATCCTGATTATATACCTACTACTTGGCCAGATTTAAAACTTGCAATGAGATATAAATTCGTCCCTTCAAGTTATACTCGAAAAATGCTTCATAAACTAGAAAATTTAGAACAAGGTAGTGACACTGTGGAAGAGTATTATAATGCGTTGAAAATTACCTTGTTTCATTGTGATTTAGAAGAAAGTGAAGAATCTTTTATGGACAGATTTTGGGACGGGCTAAACCATGATATTCAGGATTTACTCATGCTTGAGAAATATTATTATATCAATCGTATGTTTCTTCTTGCTTGCAAAGTTGAACAGAAAATAAAGAAACATGTACATGGGACCATCAAGTGTAAGAAAGCGGTGAATTTTTCTGCGTCACCGTCAAGTGTGATTTTTGTTTCTCAAGAGAATGACAAGCCACCTCCAAGCGTACCTATAACATCTGAGTCGGATTCACAAGGTAAAAATAAAGGTACTGATTTTGTCCCTCCACATGAGATTGTTGAATGCAATGTTGCTTTAAATATATCATGTGTTGAGATAGAAAATGATTTGGTCACTCCGTCTGTATTAGAGGATCTACCTACTGGTTTGCATGTACCATGTGATCAGGCAACTACGATAGATTCTGTTATGAGTGCACATACTCATTTTAATTTCTCTTTAAATCTGAGTACACACACTGAGATTATTGTTGATAAGAATGAACATGGCTTAGAGAATTGTGTATATGAGGTACATACTATTTTGAATGCTCCTGCTGCTGAAATTGGTGCTTCTCCTGATTTGCGTACACCTATTGAGCTACATGTTGTGAATGAGCCTTCCGACTTGTTAGTGGCATCTGATTTGGCTCACATAAAACTGGTTAGACATGATGAAGTGATAACTGAAATTTTCAATGATATTTGTTTATGGTCTATTAAGATGGATCCTCATTTATCTTTATCACATGCAAGAAATAAGATTGCTGAACTCAAATGTTTAAAAAGTGTTTATGCGCCTGAGTTTACTTTTAATTTAATTGGAGAGTATGCCGTAGACAGTAAATTTTTGGTGCATAGGATTTGCATTACATGTGATGAACTTCCTAATTCACAAGATAATAAAAAAATACATGTGCTGAGTCGTTTTGATATGACCTCCAACAGTGGTATTGATTATGGCCCAAATAGCTTGATAAAGTATTACTTTTCTAAGCTTGGTGTGTTTAGATATTTGGCGTCTTCGAATTTTAACGTGCATGTGTTGGGATGGTTTAACGATGAGCATTGCAGTTTACAAGATACTATTCTATGCATCAGACATATGAGGAAACTAAGTTGTGATCATTGCTTTTTGAATATGAATAATGATTTTATGAACTACTATGAGTTTTGTTCTTGTCAAACACAAAAGGTGCCATATAAAAGAGCGGTTAAAATGGATGACATCTATATATATCATGCACACACATTTGCTCTTTTGTTAGTATGTTTACAGAATAAACATCGCCGAGGACGGCTTTATTTTCAAGAAAGGGAGGATGATGTGGACATAAATACCTCGGATACGACCGAACACAAAATACATGGATATATTTATCAGGTGATTTCTAGTAAAGATTATTTAATATATTATTTAATTACTAGAGATAAAATTACTACACCATCAATTATTTTATGCAGAATTACTGAAGATTTGTACACGCCACGGATCAAGATGCGAGTCATTTTAACGAGGTGTATGTGTATACATGGTACACGATCGTGCAGACGTGCCTGTATTAGTTCAAGCGATGTGCATGTGCTTCCATCGTCATATTTCATGTACAAAGACAAGAAAGCAAAGAAAGCTAGCATGGGCCATGCTCCGTATAAGATGCACCTGCTGTGCGATCAGCCTGGAAGATGCACCCAACATGCAAGGGCGTGAGGCCCAAGGCCATCGGCCACATTATGGCGACCACGGCGCCAGACTTGCAGTCGGCCCAAGCTGTCATCCGACGACGCCAGGACACGTCAGACGTGTGCGCCGCCTTCAATAAGTAGACACTTTCATCTAGGGTTTTACTTGGATTTTGATTAGACTAAAAGTTAGCCATTGCTGCAACTCTCGTGTACTTCTTTTGAGGCCAACGCCCAGAACAAGACCGACTATTCGGAATCCCACCTTTTCAATAAAGCTTTCATTTATATCCGCAATATTCTGATTGCAATATTAGTTCTTACTTGTTCTCGATTTCAGGTAGGAATTAAGACCCTCGCTGGTCAGGCTGATCGTGCATCCGCTAGATCAGTAACTCCCGGAGATTGTCCTAGCGATTGCATTGGCGCACGAGCTTTGCACGTGTAGTCGGATCGTCAAGCACGAACTCCACCAACAAATCGAATTATCCTCGTCTCATCGAAAGATCGGCCACCTTTGCCTTATCATATAGTAAGCATTCAAGTTGATAAACAAGGTCTATACATATTCAAACCAGACAAATCATGTATCTATACCCCTAACCCCTAAACTTTGTCTTATGAAGTCAAGCATGAAGAGAAGTGGTTTTGTGTTTCAAACATGGAAATTCAAAAACCTCCCAAAAGCTTCATGATAAGGAACTCGACGACAAGCACGGAGTGGAAGAGAGGATGCTCTTGGAGACCCGAGGACGCAAGGCCGATGTCACTAAGCATGGAAGAGAATGAGGAAGAAGCGCCGGACGCTCCGGGTCGAACTTCCGCCCATCCCGGCCGAACTTCCGCCCCGCATGCCGTCAAGACCAAAGGCGCTCCCACAGGAGAGTGTAGGCCGAACTTCCGCCTCCTCGATGGCCGGAACTTCCGCCCGGGACCGAACTTCCGCCCTGCAGAGCCGAATCCTCCGCCCATCGAACCTCGCGCCGCATCTCAGCCCCTTTGGCTTGTAACTTACCCCTTCATCCCCTTACCTATAAATAGAACCTACCCCCCACCTTCATGAGGGGGAGAGATGATGTTTAGATGAATTGGCTTATGCCTCTATTATCCCTTTGTGGATTTGGGAAACCCCCACCTTAGATTACCCATCTATTGTATCCTCCTTATCCGATCTTTTTTCCATTCTAGTAATTCTATCAATTGAGAATCTCTTGCTTTGGCAACTCTATTCTTAGTTGGTCTTTTACTCTTGGGAATTCTATTTGGATTTGTCGATTTTCTTTTGCAAGAGATTCTACCTTTGGTCTTTCTCTCGCGATTCTCATTTACACAGGTTCGGGGCTCAACGAGGATAACCGGACAGGTGTGCTGCGTTGTAGTCGTGCTCTTCGCGTTCATCCACTTCCCCGCGAATCCCTCCGCAATCACACTCACCCGGCCAAGTCCGTGAAGATTGGGCACACCCTCGGGCTTAGCCCGCATCATATGGTAGAGCAAGAGGTTGCCACCGATTCTTTGACCTCCGATTCCACCAATTTCACCCAAAATTTCCCCAAAAAATTTTCCCAAAAAATAGCCCGAATTTCGACCTCTCGAATTTGTCGGTGCTGCTTGTCAGGTTTTGGTCCACGTATCCGTTGTCTTTGGCGTCGATCTATCATCCCTCCAATTTTCTCCGCCAAATTCCACCGCTTTTCCCCTCAAATCCGCTTTCGTCTCGCCCCGGCTCCGCTCGGTTCATCCGCTCTTGCCGTTCACAGCATCCGCATCCGGATCCGTCAAAGTTCTAAGACGCCCGGTACCGGCCCCAACCACCGGAACTTCCGGCCGGGCCAAAAAAAAAAAAAAAAATCCCCAAATTCACCTTCTTCCTCGCTGCACTTGGTCGCTCGCCTCGCACCACGCCGCCTCAGACCTGCGCGCTCGCCCGCACCAGCTCGCCACCAGCGCCTCACACCACCACAGCTCCCGCGCGCGAGCAAGCAAGGCACCAGGCCACCACCACCGCGACCGCTCCGCGCGTCGATCGCCACCAGTTCGCCCCGCACTCGCGCCACCCCGCGTGCTGCCTCCAGGCCCATCTCCGCACGCGCCCAGGCCGCAGCAGGCCAAGCCCACTGCCGCACGCCACGCCACCAGCTGCCCTCTGCGCCTCGCCAACCACCGCGCCGCTCGCCCGCCCACTTCGCTCGCCGCAATCGCCAAGCGCGCGCCAACCACCGCCCACGCTCGCCCTGCAGTCACGCGCTCACCAAGCTCACATCCGGGCCACCAAATCACGCGCCACGCCAGCATCCGCGCACACAGCAGCCCCAACTCCACGCGCCAGGCTCGCTGCCCCAACTTGCACCACGTGCGCAGCACAGCACACAACGATCAAGCTTCAATCTCGCCCAGCTCGATTTTCCAATTGCCAAAGCCATCATCTGATTTCTGTTCGGTTCAGCGCCAGAAAAATTGCATGACCGGAACTTCCGGCCGGTACGAGCGGAACATCCGCCCCAGCGGTACTTCCGCCCAACTTCCGCCCAACTTCCGGAAACGACAATCTGCGCCGCAGTAGCCCCTGGATACATCTGAAATATTCCTGAATTAGTACTTAGAATCAACTTGACCGGAAGTTCCGCCGCCGCAGTTTTTGACCCTATTCAGCAACTTTTGACCCCCAACTTTGACCCAACTTTGACAACTTTTCTGGAGACCGTTTCGACTTCAAATTTTTGACCATAATACCACCATCTTGACTCCAAATTTTGACAATTTTCCCGAGCCCATTTGTCTCCAAAATTTTGACCACTTCGATCGCTCGTTTTGACCCAACTTTTCGGGCATTGACTTTCTGGGTGTTCGGCTTTCCGATTTGGAGTGCATTGGTTGTCTATTTCGCTTCCGCGCCACATCAACACCGCGACGACACCTTTGGCACTCTCGGATTCCGGCGCAACTTCGACACCATCATCGACACCACCTCGATCATCGGCAAGTTCGTGTGCTTGACACCGCCGAACATCAATAGGCATAACTTGCTCCACCCCTTGTAACCCCGTTTCCTTCTTCAGTACCTATCCCATTGAGAGTGGCTTCTCGAGTGTTGCGAAGCATTGCACAAGTGTCACGACCGTGAGAGGTGTGTGTGCGCGTGTGCTGAGCAAAGCTCCGCAAGCAAGCTCCTTGAGAAAGATACACAAAAGAAGAAAAAATGTGACATAGAGAAAATAAAGCTTCTAAGCATAGAAAAAAAGTGAAAAAAAGAGAAAAAGAAAAAGAAGCATTAGAAAAAGAGTGTGTGTCCACCGATACAAAGGAGTGCAAAGCTTGTGAGCACTAAGAGAGAAAAGAGAAGAGTGGCATTTGTGCAAATCTTGTTGCTTCTCTCATATGCAACCGAGCCACGGCCCTCTTGGTGTTGGCGCGACACCGAGCTAATAGTCTTCGTTAGGACCATCTTTGTTACTTGCTCACTTCCTTGGTCGCGCTAACCCCATTGTTCTTCCTTGTGTGTGTTTCCGTGTTTCCTGCCATAGATCACCGCTTTTGACATTTGACTTTGGATCTTACCTCACATTTGACAATAGACATTTTCTTTTGTTCTTCTTCGCTATCCACTTCCTCACCTACCACCATATAGATTTCTTAGCCTTTTGCGTGTGCTTTGAGTGTGTGTGAGTACATATCGGTTGTTCTCTAACTTGAACCATTTTCTCGATTTTGGTTCTGCGAGTTTGACCCTTTTGGTAGTTTTCCTTCCACCGTACATACACCCTTCCTAGTGAGAGCCACCCAAAATGACACCACAAGAAAAGGCCGAGATGAGAGCCTACTTTGCCGAGCTAGAAGCTCTTGAAGCCAATATGACCCCAAAGACAAAGCCTGAGTGCAATCCTACTCAAACACCTTGAGAGCAAGAGTGACACACCACATGAGTTGAGTGGAGGACGTTTTGGATTTCTAACACATTAACCTCACTCTCTTGTGTTGTCTTCCTCTTTGCTAGGTTGCCCTGACATCGTACGTACGCCATTGCCATGGAGATGAGGGACTCCACTGATATGCGAGATGAGCCACCCACTATATGTGAGATGAGCGACTCCACTATATGTGAGATGAGCGACCTAATTATAGGTGAGATGAGCGACTCCACTGTATGTGAGATGAGCGACCCCACTATATGTGAGATGAGTGAATCCAATATATGAGCTTGAGTGCCTCAACATCGAGGATATGAGTGATACACCGAGCGAGATGAGAGTGGCAGTTGATAGGTCATGTGAGGCCATTTCGAATTCTAACAGATCCTTACCTCTACCTCTATTTTGTTTCCTCGTGTCTCCTTAGGTCCCATGGACTGACGCAGACGTCGATCACTAAAGAAGATGTACATGGTGCATGAAGATGATGCTATCACACCATGCTTGATTGAAGATGAACATGGAGGCCACATGGAGCCTACTCCTCCACAACACCTACTTCAAAGGAGTCACTACAAAGGTACCAACATAGGTGTTGATGAGTGCCATGATCCCACTAGTGGACAATGTATGATTTGTGAGTGCTTGGCATGAGTTGGATGATCCTATTGCTATGTCATATGCTTCTTTCCACATTCCCTTGTGATACTTGTGATACCACTATTGTTGATCATGTGGAATTAGTTGCTTATGATAATATCACCATGCCATGCTATGAGAGTTTCACTTTCTCTCCAATTGCTTGCAACATGTCGAACAATTGCTCTTCCCATGTATTGCTTGCAATGAAAATGATGATTGTATAATGCTTATGCTGTGCACAACCTGTCGAACAATTTCTCTTTCCATAGGTTTGTCGACAACAATGATACAATGTTGAACATGTTTTGTGCTAAATGCTTGCAATACTCTCCCATTAGTGCAACCAAAATGTTGAACACTTGCTCTTTCCAATGCTTGGTTTGCCATAATGTTAGTATGCTTGTACATGAGATTGCCCCCATAGCTCTCTCAAACTTTGGAGACTTTGCCTATATCCATGATGAGAATGTTCATGTGTTTATCTGCATATTCACCACATATACATGATAGATTGCTTAATGCTAATGGTGATGTGCAGAGAGATGGACCATCATGATGGATGATGTGTTCATATACCACGCACACACGTTCTTTGCTTTGCCTATTGTGTGTAGGTACAAGAATGCCAATGTCAACCTCGATTGAGCACGAGTTGACAAAGAGAGCTCTAGAGAGCATAATACAAGTGAGTTCAAGATCGAACCCTAGCTCTAATACCTTTCACATGCTTTGCATTGAACATGCCGGAACAATTTCTCTCTTTGTGGTTCTTTTGCAAGCATGATGATGTGATTCTACCGTTGGTGTTGCCTCAAACAAGTTGACCAATTGCTCTTTTGTTTGGTTTGTTGGCACGCACTGCCAGTGCAAACGTTTCCTTGATGAACTTTTGGAAGATATGTTGTGTGTTGCACCAAATATGAGGACCAATTTCTCTTTCCAATGGTTTGTGTGTACACATGTTGATGATATTTTGGACACTTCCTCTTATGCGTTTTGGCCAAATTCTCCACTTGTTGCTTCAAGAACGTTGAACAATTTCTCTTTCCGATGCCTTGAGAGCAAAAATGAAAATGAATTTCTACATGAGATGGACAACATGGTCGTCTCACAATTTGGAGTTTTTGTGTTTCCACAATTGGAAGATGTTCATATGGAGTTCTTACACATTGACCTTGCACATGCATTATTCTTGATAAATTTGTGTTGTGCTAACCTGGTGTAGAACATGAATGGACATGTCATTGATGATATGCCCTCTATCACGCACACTATACTTTGCTTCGTCTTTGTTGTGTGAAGGTACATGTGACTTGTGGATGAGCGTCAACGAATGGGTTCAACCCCATACATCTACTACACAAGATCTCTCAATGAGAGCACACCGACATCTTGCTAAGGTGACCTCTTTCTACTTGCGCTATCTTGCTAAACCCGTGGAACATTGGCTATGCTTTGAGTGTTGCTTGGCTTTTCTTGTGCTATTGATAGTGGCCCTCGACAAGTGAAGCGACATTCAAGTGTTGGTGTCATCTACCTCCTCACACATTCATGAAGATTTATCGTCAGTACCCACTTTTCAAGTGGGGGAGATGATGTACTCGACCTTTCTCGTCTTCACCGCATCATATGTCTACACCGCCAAGACGACACGCAAAGGTGAATCTTCTCCTTTGCGTGCCTACACCGCCATGTGGAACGATATACTGACCTATACTCCGTCACATCTTGATGATAGGAACTCGACGACAAGTACTGGAGGGGAAGAGAGGATGCCTTGGAGACCCGAGGACGCAAGGCCGATGTCACGTAAGCATGGAAGAGAAGGAGGAAGAAGCGCCGGACGCTCCAGGTCGAACTCTCGCCCATCCCCGCGCCGAACTTCCGCCCCGTATGCCGTCAAGACCAAAGGCGCTCCCACGTAAGAGTTGTGGCCGAACCCTCCGCTTGATGGCCGGAACTTCCGCCCGGACCTGAATCCCCCGCCCCCGTGAGCCGAACTTCCGCCCCATCGAACCTCGAAACCTTATCTCGGCCTCCCTTGGCTTGTAACTTACCCCTTCATCCCCTTACCTATAAATAGGGAACCTACCCCACCCTTTCATGAGGGAGAGATGATGTTTAGATGAATTGGCTTATGCCTCTATTATCCCTTTGTGGATTTGGGAAACCCCCACCTTAGATTACCCATCTATTGTATCCCTCCTTATCCGGATCTTTTTCCATTCTAGTAATTCTATCAATTGAGAATCTCTTGCTTTGCAACTCTATTCTTAGTTGGTCTTTTACTCTTTGGGAATTCTATTTGGATTTGTCGATCTTTTGCAAGAGATTCTACCTTTGGTCTTTCTCTCGCGATTCTATCGCTGGTGGTTCGGCCAACGAGGATAACCTGATTGTGTGTGTGCG
>NC_061511.1:112273693-112288175 GCF_022539505.1 Lolium rigidum
GGGTGGTGATGAACACGTGTTGGTAGCAGCGGATGGAATCGATGATGATGAGGAGGTTAACTTGTATGACACCGACGAAGTCTCTCGATTGATTCCCGATGCCAATGCAACAGCTCTCAACCCTGCAAGATATTCGCAACTCCACACACTTGCGCACGTAGCCGCCGACCACTAAGCGGTAGATTGCAATCTTCTAATCCCCAATGGAACAGCAGATCACACAAACTTTCAGTAGCATAAAACTCCAGATCGCAACGAATTGGAGAGTTGGTGAACAATAGTTTTGCTTATGATACGGTGTATCCAAGCCGATTGATACGTCTCCGACGTATCGATAATTTCTTATGTTCTATGCCATATTATTGATGATACCTACATGTTTTATGCACACTTTATGTCATATTCGTGCATTTTCTGGAACTAACCTATTAACAAGATGCCGAAGAGCCGATTCTTGTTTTCTCGCTGTTTTTGGTTTCAGAAATCCTAGTAACGAAATATTCTCGGAATCGGACGAAATCAAGACCCGGGTTCCTATTTTCACCGGAAGCATCCGGAACACCCGAGGGCGCGAGGGGGCCCGTGGGCCCGGATGATAGGGTGGCGCGGCCCGGGCCCCGGCCGCGCCGCCATATGGTGTGGCCACCCCTTCGACCCTCCTCGCGCCGCCTCTTCGCCTATATAAAGCCTCCATCACGAAACCCCCGATGCGAAGAACCACGATACGGAAAACCTTCCGGAGCCGCCGCCATCGCGAAGCCAAGATCCGGGGGACAGGAGTCTCCGTTCCGGCACCCGCCGGAGCGGGGAAGTGCCCCGGAAGGCTTCTCCATCGACACCGCTGCCATCTCCACCGCCATCTTCATCACCGCTGCTTGCTCCCATGAGGAGGAGTAGTTCTCCATCGAGGCTCGGGGCTGTACCGGTAGCTATGTGGTTCATCTCTCTCCTATGTACTTCAATACAATAATCTCATGAGCTGCCTTACATGATTGAGATTCATATGATGATGCTTGTAATCTAGATGTCATTGTGCTAGTCAAGTGAGTTTTACTTATGTGATCTCCGGAGACTCCTTGTCCCACGTGTGTAAAGGTGACAGTGTGTGCACCGTGTGGGTCTCTTAGGCTATATTTCACGGAATACTTATTCACCTGTTGAATGGCATAGTGAGGTGCTTATTTATATCTCTTTATGATTGCAATGTGTTTGTATCACAATTTATCTATGTGCTACTCTAGCAATGTTATTAAAGTAGTTTTATTCCTCCCGCACGTGTGCAAAGGTGACAAGTGTGTGCACCGTGTTAGTACTTGGTTTATGCTATGATCATGATCTCTTGTAGATTGCGAAGTTAACTATTGCTATGATAATATTGATGTGATCTATTCCTCCTACATATGCATGAAGGTGACAGTGTGCATGCTATGCTAGTACTTGGTTTAGTCTTTTGATCTATCTTACACTAAAGGTTACTAAAATATGAGCATTATTGTGGAGCTTGTTAACTCCGGCATTGAGGGTTCGTGTAATCCTACGCAATGTGTTCATCATCCAACAAGAGTGTAGAGTATGCATTTATCTATTCTGTTATGTGATCAATGTTGAGAGTGTCCACTAGTGAAAGTCTAATCCCTAGGCCTTGTTCCTAAATACTGCCATCGCTGCTTGTTTACTGTTTTACTGCGTTACTACTGCTGCGTTACTACTGCTTGTTTACTGTCCTGGGCAAAGCACTTTTCTGGTGCCGTTGCCACTACTTATTCATACCACCCGTATTTCACTATCTCTTCGCCGAACTAGTGCACCTATTAGGTGTGTTGGGGACACAAGAGACTTCTTGCTTTGTGGTTGCAGGGTTGCATGAGAGGGATATCTTTGACCTCTTCCTCCCTGAGTTCGATAAACCTTGGGTAATCCACTTAAGGGAAACTTGCTGCTGTTCTACAAACCTCTGCTCTTGGAGGCCCAACACTGTCTACAAGAATAGAAGCTCCCGTAGACATCACCGATCCACCTAAGTTGATGCCCGATCTTTCACAGCGAGAACCTGGGGTAGAGAATCCTCCCAACAACGCGATGAACGCAGCCTGGAGAAGGGGAACGAATCCAGCAAGCAACGGATCGATGAACGATACGCCTCAAACCAAGAGCTAGATAATCCTTGATGAACACAAGAACCTTCGCAGCGGATAATAGTATAGATAAACGGCAGCGCCGTACCCCCGGAGGGATGATACACGTGAACACACGTAACTAGGTATAACCTAACTTTTAGACTAAACTTCAACTCACCTAAACCCTAGCCGTGCCATCTCCTTATATGAGAGGGAGAGCTGGCCGGCCGGCCCCCTTATTGGGCCTAACCTAGTTCAACTTGGACAGGCCCAAGTCAAACAGACTCTATTAAAACCCTAGATGGCCCACAGCATGACCTGGCTACATTATTTCCAAACATAGAATGAATGACACAACCTTAGACTTAATTATTACATGGCGTAGGTCGTCCTAGCGTGTCATTCCTGAATCCTTGATGGCGTACCACCTAGGTTGGTGGAGTCCTGAAATTGGGCTCCACATAGGCCTCTGTGCCCATATCATCCTCCCCCCCTTCAAGAAGCGTTGTCCCCAACGCGTGAGGGTCTTCTGGAAAAGGTGACGTGATATGAACATGACACGTCCTCGCCGTCTTCAAGTCTTGCTTGCCTTCCACACCACATCCTCCCTCGCGGCCTGCTTGACTTGATACAGCACTTGGCGCCTCCTTTCTTCTCCACATGAGCTTGGACTTCGGCGCCAATTCCTTCTTCTTGCGAGGTTTTGATGGACCCCTGTGACGCTGCACATGACCCTGCACAAGATGTGTAATTCCTGGGCCACATAGATGTCTCACACGTCCATCCTTGCCTCGATGCATCCGCGGTGTCGCAGAAAACTGGACTGCAGTACTCCTAGCACGGTAATGCCGCTGCCCACTGTCTCCACTGACGCGCTCGCCTCCCACTCCTCCCACGCGCATCTGCGCCACATGTACTGAAGCATCATCAGCACAAACATCATCAGTCTGTATACTGGCATCAACACAAACTGGAACTGTAGCACATGCTGCAACATCCACATCAACAACAAGTGTAGCTTCATCCGGCTTGTCACCAACAAGAACTGTCTTGTCATCTACAGGCATGGCTGAAACATCACCAACATCAATGCTCAGAACATCATGCACCTCTTGTTGCACTTTAGGCTTGTGCAACTTCTCTTTACGCACCACTAACTCCACATCGGACTTGATATGATCATCACCCATAGGCTTCAAAGTCCGCTGTTTGCCACCATGCATAAAAGAATATGTATTTGCTCGCCCAGCATGTGTCACATTGCGATCATACTGCCAAGGACGCCCAAGTAGCAATCCACACACCTCCAATGGCAACACATCGCACTCGATCTCATCAACATAATCATCCACTGTAAATGGCACACGCACCTTATGAGTAATCTTCAGCATACCACTGCTATTCAACCACTCAAGACGTTTAGGTTCAGGAAGACGCCATGTAGACAACCCCAATGCTGCCACCATCGCCTTGCTAATGCCATTAGTACAGCTACCACCATCAACCATCAACTTGCAAGCCTTGCCTTTGATAAAGCACTGAGTCTGAAACAAACTCCACCGCTGAACCTTGTCAACTGCCTTGCAAGCATCATCTTGTACCTTCTTGAGTTGCATATTCAGCCCGCTCAATGGTACATCTTCTTCAACAGTCACAGTAGTGCTCTTGGTATCAGAGCCAGGTTTCCTCTCATCAATGACTATCGATACGGGAACAACCTCCTCCACGGTAGTGTTAGAGCACACCACCGTTTTAGTCAAGCTGGCAAACTTAAAGCTATCATGTAGAAACTGCTTGAAATCAGCCCAACTAGACCGTAGACCAATGATACCCTGAACTATGAGAGCATTACGGTACCAACTAGCCACAACATCATCAACACGCCTGTATGCAATAGCAAATTCCGTCTGGCCACCAAACGAACCATCAAACTCCTTGCATCTCGCAAACCCACCTTCAATGTGTGACTCCCAAAGTTGAAATTCCGTCGGTGTCGCAGAACTAGCCAACCGCCATTTGATTTGCGATGCGTCAAACTTGGTACCTATTCGCATACCGAGGTAGTCATGATATACATCGTCACTCCTATGTGCTTCAACACCAAATATTGGAGTAACATCATCAACAGCATGAACCAACATCACCGGAGAAACCACCGGAACAATAGGAGAAACCGCCGGAGGAAAAACCGCAGCAGTCTGAGCCAGCCCGGCCCAGGGCCCGGTTAGACCGGCCTCCAGACCGGCCAGCCCGGTCTCTGGCCCGGTTGACCGGTCGCGAACCGGATGCATCGGACCGGAACACAACCGGACGAATTTTTGCGAACTTCCTGGTTTGCCGCCCGGTTGACCGGATTCTGCACCAGGCTGCCCGGTCACAGGCCCGGTTGACCGGATTTCAGACCGGATTTTTCCTGGTCGCGAATTTTCGTCTTCTTCCCGATTCTGGTCGTGATTTTTCGCGATTTTGACCTCCGAAAGAGCCATGGATGACCTCCAAACTGCACCAAACTATGCCAAACTTCCTCCAACCAACCTCCTTCGACCGAGAGACAAACTCCTCCGATCTTAGAGCTAATCTTCTCCGCAGCAAACCGATCCAAAGAGATCGATCAACAACCTCGCCGTGAGCAACCCAGAAAGCTGATACCACATGATACGGTGGATCCAAGCCGATCCACCTAAGTTGATGCCCGATCTTTCACAGCGAGAACCTGGGGTAGAGAATCCTCCCAACAACGCGATGAACGCAGCCTGGAGAAGGGGAACGAATCCAGCAAGCAACGGATCGATGAACGATACGCCTCAAACCAAGAGCTAGATAATCCTTGATGAACACAAGAACCTTCGCAGCGGATAATAGTATAGATAAACGGCAGCGCCGTACCCCCGGAGGGATGATACACGTGAACACACGTAACTAGGTATAACCTAACTTTTAGACTAAACTTCAACTCACCTAAACCCTAGCCGTGCCATCTCCTTATATGAGAGGGAGAGCTGGCCGGCCGGCCCCCTTATTGGGCCTAACCTAGTTCAACTTGGACAGGCCCAAGTCAAACAGACTCTATTAAAACCCTAGATGGCCCACAGCATGACCTGGCTACATTATTTCCTAACATAGAATGAATGACACAACCTTAGACTTAATTATTACATGGCGTAGGTCGTCCTAGCGTGTCATTCCTGAATCCTTGATGGCGTACCACCTAGGTTGGTGGAGTCCTGAAATTGGGCTCCACATTGGCCTCCGTGCCCATATCAGCTTAGCAAACAACTATGAACTAGGGTTTATCTTAAACGTGGTCTAAAGCAGCTAGGGGGTCGTCCAAGGCACTTATATAGGCGTCCGGGACGAGTTCTGGTCGAAAAGATACAAGAATAACCGACCCAGAATAGATCTGGTCGAGACAGACTCGGACTGGTCCGGTCTGGAATCCGGTCAACCGGGCTGTGGACCGGGCGGGCCGATCTGTGGTCCGGTCAACCGGGCGGCAACCGGAAACTTCGCAACTTTCCGGTTTTTGCCCGGTACGATAAATCTCATCCGGTTGGTGGCCGGTTGGCGACCGATCGACCGGGACAGGGACCGGGCGGTCCGGTCTGGTGGCCGGTCTGACCGGGTTCTGGACCGACCTGGACGTCGTCTTCTCCTCTCGCGCATGCCTCCCGCTCCTCCCTCTCGCGTCCATGAGATATCTTCATGTCCAGCTCCATGTCCAGCTTCACGGCCATCTTGACGTCCGTCTTCATGTCCAGCTGCTTCTCTCCTCGTGCGATGCTCGTCTCTTCTTGATACCTGATGATACCTAAGAAATAGGACTTAGGCAGTATAAAGTTCTCATCAACCAAAGTATCGTTTAGAAACAAGTTCACCTGTTGTTTAAATAGCTTCGCACGAGCCCTTGTAATTGGTCCAATCCGGACTTCATTGGACTTGAGCTTCACAGCAGGTTCATCTTCATTTGTCAATGACGGAGGTAGTGGTGTAGTAGGGATGTCCTCATCACGAGATGTACGGCACCTCCTCATAGGGGTCCCATCCCGGCGGGATCCGACCGCCACCGGCGGCAGCGTCGAAGAGGGAGGCGTCGCTTGGAGCCGACGGCGTCATGGACGATGGTATTCGCATTCTCCTTGTCCATCTCGCCGGCAGGGAGGGAGAGGGTTTTTTGCTTTGGAGAAGATGATGGGACGTGAGAGGAGGCGTTGCATGAGCTAGTGAGAGTGACAGAGATAGTGCGAGGAGGCGTCTATAAAGGCGAGGGGTGGTTAATACAACCCGCGTCCTACGCGTCCACCATTGAAAGTCTGCACGTCTTGGGCTTCTGCAACGCGACACGCGTCCATGATTGCACGTCTTCGACTTCTGCACCGCGACCCGCGTCTACGCGTCAACAATTGCACGTCTTCCACTTCTGCACCGCAACAGGCATACTCGAGTCTAACCCTGGAAATTTAGTTACTCATTTTCAACCCTGGAGTAGCATTTTTTGTGTGCTCAGTTTTCCCCTTGAGTACTAATACTGGCTAGTGCAATATACTCAGTTTTACCTCAAGTGCATGGTCAACAAAGAGTCAACAAATGGGATTAACTAGTTAAATGAGTCAACAAATGGGATTACCAGGCTTACTTATTCGTTTTCACGTGTTAAACTTGTCTAAATCTTGGTCAAACCTAGGATTTGACCAAGATTCAAAAGGGCAGAAAATAAAATAAAAAACAGAAAAATGAAAAACCAAAGCACATAGTCTTCCTATGTCATATAGTAAGCATTAAAGTTGATAAACAAGGTCTAGACATATTCAAACCATACAAATCATGTATCTACCCTCTAACCCCTAAACTATGTCTTATGAAGTCAAGCATGAAGAGAAGTGGTTTTGGGCTTCAAACATGGAAATTTCAAAAACCTCCCAAAAACTTCATTTTAGAGTGACTAAGAAGGATACATGCTTCCCTTTTCATTTTCATGTTTTAAACTTTTTTAAATCTTGGTCAATCCTAGGATTTGACCAAGATTCAAATAGGCATCAAAAATTTAAAAAAATCAGAAAAATGAAAAACCAAAGCACATAGTTTTCTTATGTCAAATAGTAAGCATTCAAGTTGATAAACAAGGTCTATACATATTCAAACCAGACAAATCATGTATCTATACCCCTAACCCCTAAACTTTGTCTTATGAAGTCAAGCATGAAGAGAAGTGGTTTTGGGTTTCAAACATGGAAATTCAAAAACCTCCCAAAAGCTTCATTTTAGAGTAACTAAGAAGGATCCATGCTTACCTTTGCATTTTCATATTTTAAACTTGTTTAAATCATTGTCAGACCTAGGATTTGACCAAGATACAAATGGGCACAAAATTAAAAAAATCAGAAAAATAAAAAACAAAAGCACATAGTCTTCTTATGTCATATCGTAAGCATTCAAGTTGATAAACAAGGTCTAGATATATCCAAACCAGACAAATCATGTATCTACCCCCTGTCGATCTTATGAAGTCTAGCATGAAGAGAAGTCGTTTTGGGTTTCAAACATGGAAATTTCAAGAACATCCCAAAAGCTTCATTTTAGAGTGACTAAGAAGGATCAAGGCTTACCTTTTCATTTTCATGTTTTAAACTTGTTTAAATCCTGGTCAAATCTAGGATTTGACCAGGATTCAAATGGGCATAAAATAAAAAATAGAAAAATGAAAAACCAAAGCACATAGTCTTCTTATGTCATATAGTAAACATTAACGTTGATAAACAAGGTCTAGTGCATGGTTTTAGGTTTCAAACATGGAAATTTCAAAAAACTCCCAAAAACTTCATTTTAGAGTGACTAAGAAGGATACATGCTTCCCTTTTCATTTTCATGTTTTATACTTGTTTAAATCTTGGTTAAACCTAGGATTTTACAAGATTCAAATGTGCATCAAAATTCCAAAAAAATCAGAAAAATGAAAAACCGAAGCACATAGTTTTCTTATGTCATATAGTAAGCATTAAATTTGATAAACAAGGCCTAGACTTATTCAAACAAGAAAAATCATGTACCTACCCCTACCCTTAAACTCTGTCTTATGTAGTTAAGCATGAAGAGAAGTGGTTTTGGGTTTCAAACATGGAAATTTCAAAAACCTCCCAAAAGCTTTATTTTAGAGTGACTAAGAAGGATCCATGCTTACCTATTCATTTTCATATTTTAAACTTGTTTAAATCATTGTCAAACCTAGGATTTGACCAAGATTCAAATGGGCATAAAATTAAAAAACAAAAGCACATAGTCTTCTTATGTAATATATAAAGTAAGCATTCAAAAGTTCATAAACAAGGTCTAGACATATTCAAATAATACAAATCATGTATCTATCCCTAACCCTAAACTCTGTCTTATGAAGTCAAGCATGAAGACAAGTGGTTTTTGGTTTCAAACACGGAAATTTCAAAAACCTCCCAAAATCTTCATTTTAGAGTGACTAAGAAGGATCCAGGCTTACCTTTTCATTTTCATGTTTTAAACTTGTTTAAATCTTGGTCAAACCTTGGATTTGTCCAATATTCAAATGGGCATAAAATAAAAAAATAAAAAACCAAAGCACATAGTCTTCTTATGTCATATAGTAACCATTCAAGTTCATAAACAAGGTCTAGACATATTCAAACTAGACAAAATCTTGTACCCCCTAACCCTAAACTCTATCTCATATATGAAGTCAAGCATGAAGAGAAGTGTGGTTTTGGGTTTCAAACATGTAAATTTCAAAAACCTCCCAAAAGCTTGATTTTAATTGAACTTACTGATTAATTAAGAAGGATCCAGGATTAATTACCTTTTCATTGTCATGTTTTAAACTTGTTTAAATCTTGGTCAAACCTGGGATTTGACCAAGATTCAAATGGGCATAAAAATTCAGAAAAAAATCGAAAGAATGAAAAACCAAAGCACATAGCCTTCATATGTCATATAGTAAGCATTCAAATTGATAAACAAGGTCTAGACATATTCAAACCAGAAAAATCATGTATCTACCCCTAACCCTAAACTCTGTCTTATGAAGTCAAGCATGAAGAGAAGTGGTTTTGGGTTTCAAACATGGAAATTTCAAAAACCTCCCAAAAGCTTCATTTTAGAGCGACTAAGAAGGATCGATGCTTACCTTTTCATTTTCATGTTTTTTTTAATTTTGATGCCCATTTGAATCTTGTCAAATCCTAGGTTTGACCAAGATAATTTAAACAAGTTTAAAACATGAGATGAAAAGGGAAGCATGTATCCTTCTTAGTCACTCTAAAATGAAGTTTTTGGGAGGTTTTTGAAATTTCCATGTTCGAAACCCAAAACCACTTCTCTTCATGCTTGACTTCATAAGACAGAGTTTAGGGGTTAGGGGGTAGATACATGATTTGTATGGTTTGATATGTCTAGACCTTGTTTATCAACTTTAATGCCTACTATATGACATAAGAAGACTATGTGATTTGGTTTTTCATTTTTCTATTTTTATTTTTATTTTTCTACCCATTTGAATCTTGGTCAAATCCTAGGTTTGACCAAGATTTAGACAAGTTTAACACGTGAAAACGAATAAGTAAGCCTGGATCCTTCTTAGTCACTCCAAAATGTACCAATTGATAGATGTGTTAACTTTGCTTCATGAAAAAATAATGTCATGTAAATGAGTTAACTTGGATTTCCTACCCTTGAATCCATAGGAAACTTTTTTCTAATGCACTATAATAATCAATCGAGTTTTTACACCAACAGGTCTGTCACTTCCGTGTGGTGCCCACGCGTGAGGTCCCACACTTCAGTGAGCACAAGTCATGTGCAATAGGTACGCAAACTCCCATCCATCTTCTTTGTCAAGAGAAGACGCATCAGGATGCGTATCGGTTGTCCCTCTCACAAAAAAAATCCTATGAACAGAGGTTCGAGTGACGCCAAACATCCAAATCCAGATGCAACCCAACTTGCTACTATCTCCTTCCCTAATTACGATACATATATTTTTTTCAGCCAAGTCAAAATTCAAAAGATTGAGGAACTCTACATAAAAAATATCAACATCTACAATTTTAGAAGCACATACTACGAAAGTATTATTCAGAGGGGGTACTGAATAATACATTTTTAGCGAGTACAAATAATGTCAGTTGGAACTAGACTTGTAAGGCACATGTCCACAAATCTTTCGTCAGAAGAGTCGAATATGCAAATCAGTAGTTACAAAAGCGACCCAGCTTAGGGATGGATAATAAGACTTGGGCAATATAAACGTTGATACTTACTTTGTGATACTAAAATATATGTATCTAGACATATTTCAGTTGTAGATACATCCATTTTAACATCAAGTAATATGGATCGGAGGACTAGCTAAAGAACAATGAGAGTCGGTGCTTCTCTCCCCCAGCCTACCTGGCGGAGCGGCCCTCCATCAGGTCAGGTGGTGATTCCGCTTCTCTCCCTTGAATTCCTTATCCCCCAGCCTACTCGGTGACGTGCGCTCCTCAGCAACCTGCACGAGGGCGCCTCGGCGACCTACGCAAAGGTGGCTGGACTCGGAGCACATCGACTTCCTTCTGCGGTGCCTGGATTGGATCGACCATCCTGCGCGTGTCCTCCACCATATTGTTTTTCTTCAAGATGCTGTCATCCATCATCTTCTTCACCGCATCATGTTGGGTGTTGAGGCTCCCGTTGAGAGCTTGAACGCACATGATGAGGACATCCCTACTTCACAACTACCTCCGTCATTGATAAATGAAGATGAACCTGCTGTGAAGCTCAAGTCCAATGAAGTTCGGACTGGATCAATTACAAGGGCTCGTGCGAAGCTACTTAAACAACAGGTGAACTTGTTTCTAAACGATACTTTGATTGATGAGAACTTTATACTGCCTAAGTCCTATTATTTATGTATCATCAGGTATCAAGAGGAGACGAGCATCGCACGAGTAGAGGAGCAGCTGGACATGAAGACGGACGTCAAGATGGCCGTGAAGCTGGACATGGAGCTGGACATGAAGATATCTCATGGTCGCGCGAGGGAGGAGCGGGAGGCATGCGCGAGAGGAGAAGACGACGTCCAGGCCGGTCCAGAACCCGGTCAGACCGGCCTCCAGACCGGCCCGTCCGGTCTCTGGCCCGGTTGACCGGTCGCCAACCGGCCGCCAACCGGAAGTGACGCATCGTACCGGGCAAAAACCGAAAAGTTGTGAGGTTTCCGGTTGCCGCCCGGTTGACCGGACGCCAGACCGGCCGACCCGGTCCCTGGCCCGGTTGACCGGATTCCAGACCGGATTCATCCGAGTCTGTCTCGACCAGATCTATTCTGGGTCGGTTATTCTTGTATCTTTTCGACCAGAACTCGTCCCGGACACCTATATAAGTGCCCAGGACGCCCCCTAGCTGCTTTAGACCAAGTTTAAGATAAACCCTAGTTCATAGTTGTTTGCTAAGCAAAACTATTGTTCCCCAACTCTCCAATTCGTTGCGATCTGGAGTTTTATGCTACTGAAAGTTTGTGTGATCTACTGTTCCATTGGGGATTAGAATATTGCAATCTACCGCTTCATGGTCGGCGGCTACGTGCGCAAGTATGTGGAGTTGCGAATATCTTGCAGGGTTGAGAGCTGTTGCATTAGCATCAGGAATCAATCGAGAGACTTCGTCGGCGTCATACAAGTTATCCTCCTCATATCATCGATTTCATCCGCTGCTACCATCACGTGTTCATCACCACCCGTCGCTTACTGAGAAGATCGGGCAACCCCTTATCATCTTGGTATCAGATTTCCAGTTTTCCTCGGTAAGCCATCCACAATCGACCACATAGTTGAGTTGTGAGTGTTTCCTATCCAGAAAAAGCCATAAAAAAGTTAGGGTTAGGGTTTGCCATAGCCTTAGATTGCACTAATTTTGAGTTTTAGTTACTTTTCGTAGTTGTTTTTGCGTATCTTTATCTTTCATCTAGTAGAATTGTTAGGGTTTCTGTTTTCTCTATCATCTAGTTTATTATAGTGTGTCAGTTTTTGTTACTCCGAGTCCACATAGTGTGCTTGTTCTCAACCATAGACACAGCCTATCGATATAAAGTGACTAGGAACTTCCCCAGATGATGAGATCTGAGATCTAGGGGTTGGCCCGATCTCGCGATTTGACCCAAGATCCAAGGGGAAAAGGTGGGAGAGCGCGAGGAACACGAAGAACACGAAGAACACCGGTACTCACGCACGCACACCAACCCGATACACCCGATACTTACCCCCGTGGCTCGATGGACCACGCCAATAGAATCACCCGGAAGAGGCACGCGGCAGAATTCCCGGTGAGAGATTGGTGTTGGAGAAGAAGAGATTGGTGAGGGAGAGAGAGTAGCTTGTACTAGAATCTCACTCAACAATATCAAAATCAACAACAAGGATGCCTTGATTACAGAGGGATGCTTGTCCAAGATGGATGCTAACCCTAGGGAGACTAAGCTCAAAGTTGGTTTAAGCTCAAAATTATGTCTAAGGAATAAGGGAGGGGTCCTGGGTCCTTATATAGGCACACATGGCCAGCAAGGCGAAAAGGTAAATAACTTAGGCGGGTTGGTGGGGCCTTCTCGACGAATCCGGTCTGGGGCCGGCCAGACCGGGCTGGGGACCGGGTGGCCCGGTCGTGGGGCCGGTCGACCGGTCGCCAACCGGAAACTTCGCAGATTTCCGTCCGGTTGGTTTCCGGTACGAGCTCGTGGGAAATCCGGTTGGCGACCGGTTGACCGGGCCTGGGACCGGGTGGTCCGGTCTGTGGTCCGGTCTGACCGGGTTCACGGACCGGCCGGCGTCTTCTCTTCCTTCGAGCGCTTCAAGTGACGTCGGGTCCAACTTCGTGTCCATCTTCATGTCCCGCTGTTCCTCTCCTCCCCTTGACCATGGTGCGTCCTCCCCTCCGGGGTCTTGATGCTCCTTGTACCTAATGACACAAAGCACATCTGATATGGGGTGGCCCGATCTTCTCAGTAAGCGACGGGTGGTGATGAACACGTGATGGTAGCAGCGGATGAAATCGATGATGATGAGGACGATAACTTGTATGATGCCGACGAAGTCTCTCGATTGATTCCTGATGCCAATGCAACAGCTCTCAACCCTGCAAGATATTCGCAACTCCACACACTTGCGCACGTAGCCGCCGACCACGAAGCGGTAGATTGCAATCTTCTAATCCCCAATGGAGCAGCAGATCACACAAGCTTTCAGTAGCATACAACTCCAGATCGCAACGAATTGGAGAGTTGGGGAACAATAGTTTTGCTTAGCAAACAACTATGAACTAGGGTTTATCTTAAACGTGGTCTAAAGCAGCTAGGGGGCGTCCTGGGCACTTATATAGGTGTCCGGGACGAGTTCTGGTCGAAAAGATACAAGAATAACCGACCCAGAATAGATCTGGTCGAGACAGACTCGGACTGGTCCGGTCTGGGATCCGGTCGACCGGGCTGTGGACCGGCCGGTCCGGTCGGTGGTCCGGTCAACCGGGCTGTGGACCGGGCTGTCCGGTCAGTGGTCCGGTCAACCGGTCGGAAACCGGAAAACTGCGAGGTTTCCGGTTTCTGTCCGGTACGATACGCTCCCTCCGGTTGGTGGCCGGTTGGCGGCCGGTTGACCGGGCCAGGGACCGGGCTGGCCGGTCTGGGGGCCGGTCTGACCGGGTTCTGGACCGGCCTGGACGTCGTCTTCTCCTCTCGCGCATGCCTCCCGCTCCTCCCTCGCGCGTCCATGAGATATCTTCATGTCCAGCTCCATGTCCAGCCTTCACGGCCATCTTGACGTTCGTCTTCATGTCCAGCTGCTCCTCTCCTCGTGCGATGCTTGTCTCCTCTTGATACCTGATGATACATAAGTAATAGGACTTAGGCAGTATAAAGTTCTCATCAATCAAAGTATCGTTTAGAAACAAGTTCACCTGTTGTTTAAGTAGCTTCGCACGAGCCCTTGTAATTGGTCCAATCCGAACTTCATTGGCCTTGAGCTTCACAGCAGGTTCATCTTCATTTATCAATGATGGAGGTAGTGGTGTAGTAGGGATGTCCTCATCATCTCCCCCTCCCCCCCTTCAAAAGGCGTCGACCTCGACGCTCCAAGGTCTTCTCCGTCATATGGTGTCAAATCAGCAACATTGAAAGAATTACTGACACCAAACTCATCAACTGGAAGATCTATCGAGTATGCATTATCATTGATCTTGGCAAGCACTTTGTAAGGACCAGCACCACGATGCTTCAACTTAGACTTCCGCAGCTTCGGGAACCTATCCTTGCGAAAATGTACCCAGACCATATCACCATGCTTGAACAACATCTCTTTGCGCTTCTTGTTCATCCTTGC
>NC_061511.1:112288275-112310717 GCF_022539505.1 Lolium rigidum
GGCTCCTTGCAAACTCAGATCCAGTGACTTGACCCAACAGAAGTTACCATGAACTTTACCTATACGAACCATTAGATTAAGATCCAACGCACATGGTTGATCTAAAATTTGAAATTAAAATTTATGTTGGTCAGAAAAAAAAAGAAAAACTTTACATTAAGACGTATATATTCCCTTGAGTATTCTCGGAAAGTTCCAGTCCATTTAAAAATTTAGTTTAGTTTAAGTTCGAAATTTGGATCAACCGCGAGCGTTGGATCTTGATCGAATGGCTCACGTGTGTAAAGTCGCATGGTGACTTCTCTTACTGAAGTCACTGGATCTCGGTCCCTCCCTTGCCTGCGAAGGGTCAGGACTCGGGAGCAGAAGCAAATGAATCGAGAGCGGTCCGGAGTAGTACGTATGCTTCAACACAGAGACGTTCTATCATGTCCGTCGACCGTAAATCAACGGGACAGAGCGGCTACCTTCTCTCCGAAGGCTCTGGCGCGCAACCCGAGGAATGGACATCTGTCGACTAGTATAGAATTTTATAGCACGCCATTAATCGAGCTAGCAGTATTGTACTACTGACTACTACTACTCTGATGGACGTCCAAAGCTTTGAATAGTCAGGGGAAACAATGAATGCGCGCCAGGGTAGTACTGTATTAGTGATGCAATGGGGATTATCTGGAGCAAGTACGGAGTACCGAGTATAGTACTACAAAAGTGTTGTTCGTTGTTTTCGTAGTTCATTTTAGCGTAACGTCCAGGTACAAAAATGTGGGTTTTCTGGAGCAAGTACTGCTGCACATTGATATAGTGTGCAACGTGATGTCTGGTGCCCAGTTGCATATAAAATCACCATGGTACATATTTGATGGATTAAATTTAACTACTCCTACCTTATCAGTTCTAAAATGATTGATATGGATTATCAAGATTTGCATATGTCATATAGTAAGTATTCAAGTTGATAAACAAGGTCTAGACATATTCAAACCAGAAAAATCATGTATCTAGCCCTAACCCCTAAACTATGTCTTATGAAGTCAAATGTGAAGAGAAGTGGTTTTGGGTTTCAAACATGGAAATTTCAAAAACCTCCCAAAAGCTTCATTTTAGAGTGATTAAGAAGGATCCAGACTTACCTTTTCATTTTCATGTTTTAAACTTGTTTAAATCTTGGTCAAACCTAAGATTTGACCAAGATTCAAATGGGCATAAAAAATCAGGAAAAAACAGAAAAAACGAGAAACCAAAGAACATAGCCTTCTTATGTAATATATAGTAAGCATTCAAGTTGATAAACAAGGTCTAGACATATTCAAACCAAAAAAATCATGTATCTACACCTAACCATAAACTCTGTCTTAAGTGGTTTTCGGTTTCAAACATGGAAATTTTCACAAACCTCCTAAAAGCTTCATTTTACAGTGACTAAGGAGGATCCAGGCTTACCTTTTCATTTCATGTTTTAAACTTGTTTAAATCTTGGTCAATCCTAGGATTTGACCAAGATTCAAATGGGCATAAAAAATCAGAAAAAATGAAAAACCAAAGAACATAGCCTTCTTATGTCATATATATAGTAAGCATTCAAGTTGATAAACAAGGTCTAGACATATTCAAACCAGAAAAAAGCATGTATCTACCCCTAACCCTAATCTCTGTCTTATGAAGCCAAGCATGAAGAGAAGCGATTTTGGGTTTCAAACATGGAAATTTCAAAAACCTCCCAAAAGCTTCATTTTAGAGTGACTAAGAAGGATCCATGCTTACCTTTTCATAGCCATGTTTTAAACTTGTTTTAACCTTGGTCAAACCTAGGATTTAACCAAGATTCAAATGGGCATACAAAATTCAAAAAAAATGAAAAACGAAAGCACATAGTCTTCTTATATATGTCATATAGTAAACATTCTAGTTGATAAACAAGGTCTAGACATATTCAAACCAGAAAAGGCATGTATCTACCCCTAACCCTAAACTTTGTCTTATGAAGCCAAGCATGAAGAGAAGTGGTTTTGGGTTAATTTGAAACATGGAAATTTCAAAAACCTCCCAAAAGATTCATTTTAGAGTGACTAAGAAGGATCCATGCTTACCTTTTCATTTTCATGTTTTAAACTTGTTTAAACCTTGGTCAAACCTAGGATTTGACCAAGATTCAAATGGGCGTAAAAATTCAGAAAAAAATCAAAAAATGAAAAACCAAAGCACATATATAGCCTTCTTATGTCATATAGTAAGCATTAAAGTTGATAAACAAGGTCTAGACATATTCAAACCAGAAATATCATGTATCATATCTACCCCTAACCCTAAACTCTGTCTTATGAAGTCAAACGTATGAAGAGAACTGGGGTTTTGGGTTTCAAACATAAAAAATTTAAGTACCTTCATTTTAGAGTGACTAAGAAAGGATTCATGCTTACCTTTTCATTTTCATGTTTTTAACTTGTTTAAACCTTGGTCAAACCTAAGATTTGACCAAGATTTAAATGGGCATAAAAAATTCGAAAAAATCAAAAAATGAAAACCCAAAGCACATATATAGCCTTCTTATGTCATATAGTAAGCATTCAAGTTGATAAACAAGGTCTAGACATATTCAAACAAGAAAAATCATGTATCTACACCTAACCATAAACTCTATCTTAAGTGGTTTTGGGTTTCGAACATGGAAATTTCACAAACCTCCCAAAAGCTTCATTTTACAGTAACTACTTAAGGAGGATCCAGGCTTACCTTTTCATTTTCATGTTTTAAACTTGTTTAAATCTTGGTCAAACCTAGGATTTTACCAAGATTCAAATGGGCATAAAAAATTAGAAAAAAACAGAAAAAATGAAAAACCAAATAACATAGCCTTCTTATGTAATATAGTAAGCATTAGTTGATAAACAAGGTCTAGACATACTCAAACCAAAATAAATGTATCTAACCCTAACCCTAAACTTTGTCTTATAGTAAGCATTCAAGTTGATAAACAAGGTCTAGACATATTCAAACTAGAAAAATCATCTATCTACCTGATACGTCTCCAACGTATCGATAATTTCTTGTGTTCCATGCCACATTATTGATGTTATCTACATGTTTTAGGCACACTTTATGTCATATTCGTGCATTTTCTGGAACTAACCTATTAACAAGATGCCGAAGTGCCAGTTGCTGTTTTCTGCTGTTTTTGGTTTCGTAAATCCTAGTAAAGAAATATTCTCGGAATTGGACGAAATAAAAGCCCAGAGGCCTATTTTCTCACGAAGCTTCCAGAAGTCCGAAGACGAGACGAAGAGGGGCCACGGGGTGGCCAAACCCTAGGGTGGCGCGGCCCCACCCTCGGCCGCGCGGCCCTGTGGTGTGGGCCCCCCGTGCCGCCTCTCGACTTGCCCTTCCGCCTACTTAAA
Source organism: Lolium rigidum (assembly GCF_022539505.1). Classification (NCBI taxonomy): domain Eukaryota; kingdom Viridiplantae; phylum Streptophyta; class Magnoliopsida; order Poales; family Poaceae; genus Lolium; species Lolium rigidum. The sequence goes on from NC_061511.1 coordinate 112,291,671, forward strand.
GCCTCCGTGACGAAACCCCCAGCACCGAGAGCCACGACACGGAAAACATTACTGAGACGCCGTCGCCGCCGATCCCATCTCGGGGGATCCTGGAGATCGCCTCCGGCACCCTGCCGGAGAGGGGAATCATCTCCCGGAGGACTCTACACCGCCATGGTCGCCTCCGGAGTGATGAGTGAGTAGTCTACCCCTGGACTATGGGTCCATAGCAGTAGCTAGATGGTTGTCTTCTCCCCATTGTGCTATCATTGTCGGATCTTGTGAGCTGCCTATCATGATCAAGATCATCTATATGTAATTCTATATGTTGCGTTTGTTGGGATCCGATGAATAGAGAATACTTGTTATGTTGATTATCAAAGTTATGCTTATGTGTTGTTTATGATCTTGCATGCTCTCCGTTATTAGTAGATGCTCTGGCCAAGTAGATGCTTTTAACTCCAAGAGGGAGTACTTATGCTCGATAGTGGGTTCATGCCCGCATTGACACCGGGACGATGATGAGAAAGTTCTAAGGTTGTGTTGTGCTCGTTGCCACTAGGGATAAAACATTGATGCTATGTCTAAGGATGTAGTTGTTGATTACATTACGCACCATACTTAATGCAATTGTCCGTTGCTTTAGCAACTTAATACCGGAGGGGTTCGGATGATAACCTGAAGGTGGACTTTTTAGGCATAGATGCAGTTGGATGGCGGTCTATGTACTTTATCGTAATGCCCAATTAAATCTCACTATACTCATCATGATATGTATGTGCATGGTCATGCTCTCTTTATTTGTCAATTGCCCAACTGTAATTTGTTCACCCAACATGCTGTTCGTCTTATGGGAGAGACATCTCTAGTGAACTGTGGACCCCGGTCCAATTCTCTTTACTCGAAATACAATCTACCGCAATACTTGTTTTTACCGTTTTCTCTCGCAAACAATCATCATCCACACAATACGGTTAATCCTTTGTTACAGCAAGCCGGTGAGATTGACAACCTCACTCGTTTCGTTGGGGCAAAGTACTTTGGTTGTGTTGTGCAGGTTCCACGTTGGCGCCGGAATCTCCGGTGTTGCGCCGCACTACATCCCGCCGCCATCAACCTTCAACGTGCTTCTTGGCTCCTCCTGGTTCGATAAACCTTGGTTTCTTTCCGAGGGAAAACTTGCTGCTGTGCGCATCATACCTTCCTCTTGGGGTTGCCCAACGAACGTGTGAAATACACGCCATCAAGCTCTTTTTCCGGCGCCGTTGCCGGGGAGATCAAGACACGCCGCAAGGGGAGTCTCCACTTCTCAATCTCTTTACTTTGTTTTTGTCTTGCTTTATTTTATTTACTACTTTGTTTGCTGCACTTAAATCAAAATACAAAAAAATTAGTTGCTAGTTTTACTTTATTTACTGTCTTGTTTGCTATATCAAAAACACAAAAAAAATTAGTTACTAGCATTTACTTTACTTATTTCGTCATGTTTCCTTTTAATTTTACCACAAAGAACATACCGGTAGGACGCGGGTCTATAGTTGGGAGAAATAATATAGAAGAATTCTTCAACCATGTTAGTACTATTGATGATTTTGAGGATAGACACTTGGTAGACCTTGCGCCTACTTATGAAATTGCTGCCGCGCATTTAGTTCGCTTGTTGGAAACCAAATTTGTTAATCTCAATCCTATAATCCAACATATGTTTTTCACACTTGGTGATATGGAAGAAGGGGAAAAGAAAGATTTTGTTTTAGAAACCCTTCTTAGAGAATTTGGTGGTCTAGCAAGAGAAGCTAGAAAGGTCTTTGCTAAATTTAATAGGCTTGGTTCTCCTACTAATTTTGCTAGTCTCCTTGAAAAGATGGATATGGATAGAATAAGATACACTAATAATATTGATGATGGTGAGGAGATCAAAGCACCAATACCATGCAAGCTCCTAGCTATGAATGATGCACTAGAAAATAATTATGCTTGGCTTGTTCCCGAAAATTTGTTTGATGAGAGTAGCACGCCTAAGACTAATGAAAAGGGAGATGCTAAAACTTATGTATCTAATATAATATGCCTGGTTGAGAAGAGCCCACACCCCGCTGTAGAAGTACCACCCTTTGATAATACTTGATACACACTTTCGCGCCTAGCTGAAAGGCGTTAAAGAAAAGCGCTTATGGGAGACAACCCATGTTTTTACCTACAGTATTTTGTTTTTATTTTGTGTCTTGGAAGTTGTTTACTACTGTAGCAACCTCTCCTTATCTTAGTTTTGAGTTTTGTTGTGCCAAGTTAAGCCGTTGATAGAAAAGTAAGTACTAGATTTGGATTACTGCGCAGTTCCAGATTTCTTTGCTGTCACGAATCTGAGCCCACTGCCCTGCAGGAAGCTCAGAAAATTATGCCAATTTACGTGCATGATCCTCAGATATGTACGCAACTTTCATTCAATTTGAGCATTTTCATTTGAGCAAGTCTGGTGCCATTTTAAAATTCGTCAATACGAACTGTTCTGTTTTGACAGATTCTGCCTTTTATTTCGCATTGCCTCTTTCGCTATGTTGGATGAATTTCTTTGATCCACTAATGTCCAGTAGCATTATGCAATGTCCAGAAGTGTTAAGAATGATTGTGTCACCTCTGAATATGTCAATTTATATTGTGCACTAACCCTCTAATGAGTTGTTTCGAGTTTGGTGTGGAGGAAGTTTTCAAGGATCAAGAGAGGAGTATGATGCAACATGATCAAGGAGAGTGAAAGCTCTAAGCTTGGGGATGCACCCGGTGGTTCACCCCTGCATATATCAAGAAGACTCAAGCTGTCTAAGCTTGGGGATGCCCAAGGCATCCCCTTCTTCATCAACAAATTATCGAGTTCCTCCCCGAAACTACATTTTTATTCGGCCACATCTTATGTGCTTTTTCTTGGAGCGTCGGTTTGTTTTTATTTTTGTTTTGTTTGAATAAAATGGATCCTAGCATTCACTTTATGGGAGAGATACACACTCCGCTGTAGCATATGGACAAATATGTCCTTGGTTTCTACTCATAGTATTCATGGCGAAGTTTCTCCTTCGTTAAATTGTTATATGGTTGGAATTGGAAAATGATACATGTAGTAATTGCTATAAATGTCTTGGGTAATGTGATACTTGGCAATTGTTGTGCTCATGTTTAAGCTCTTGCATCATATGCTTTGCACCCATTAATGAAGAAATACATAGAGCATGCTAAAATTTGGTTTGCATAATTGGTCTCTCTAAGGTCTAGATAATTTCTAGTATTGAGTTTGAACAACAAGGAAGACGGTGTAGAGTCTTATAATGCTTTCAATATGTCTTTTATGTGAGTTTTGCTGCACCGGTTCATCCTTGTGTTTGTTTCAAATAAGCCTTGCTAGCCTAAACCTTGTATCGAGAGGAAATACTTCTCATGCATCCAAAATACTTGAGCCAACCACTATGCCATTTGTGTCCACCATACCTACCTATACTACATGGTATTTTCCCGCCATTCCAAAGTAAATTGCTTGAGTGCTACCTTTAAAACTCCATCATTCACCTTTGCAATATATAGCTCATGGGACAAATAGCTTAAAAACTATTGTGGTATTGAATATGTAATTATGCACTTTATCTCTTATTAAGTTGCTTGTTGTGCGATAACCATGTTTATCGGGGAACGCCATCAACTCATTGTTGAATTTCATGTGAGTTGCTATGCATGTTCGTCTTGTCTCGAAGTAAGGGCGATCTACACCGAGTTGAATGGTTTGAGCATGCATATTGTGAGAGAAGAACATTGGGCCGCTAACTAAAGCCATGATTCATGGTGGAAGTTTCAGTTTTGGACAAATATCCTCAAATCTCTAATGAGAAAAGAATTAATTGTTGTCAAATGCTTAAAGCATTAAAAGAGGAGTCCATTATCTGTTGTCTATGTTGTCCCGGTATGGATGTCTAAGTTGAGAATAATCAAAAGCGAGAAATCCAAATGCGAGCTTTCTCCTTAGACCTTTGTACGAAGCGGCATAGAGGTACCCCTTTGTGAAACTTGGTTAAAGCATATGTATTGCGGTGATAATCCAGGTAGTCCAAGCTAATTAGGACAAGGTGCGAGCACTATTAGTACACTATGCATGAGGCTTGCAACTTATAAGATATAATTTACATGATGCATATGCTTTATTACTACCGTTGACAAAATTGTTTCATGTTTTCAAAATCAAAGCTCTAGCACAAATATAGCAATCGATGCTTTCCTCTATGAGGACCATTCTTTTACTTTCAATGTTGAGTCAGTTCACCTATTTCTCTCCACCTCAAGAAGCAAACACTTGTGTGAACTCGTGCATTGATTCTTACATACTTGCTTATTGCACTTATTATATTACTCTATGTTGACAATATCCATGAGATATACATGTTACAAGTTGAAAGCAACCGCTGAAACTTAATCTTCTTTTGTGTTGCTTCAATACCTTTACTTTGAATTATTGCTTTATGAGTTAACTCTTATGCAAGACTTATTGATGCTTGTCTTGAAGTGCTATTCATGAAAAGTCTTTGCTTTATGATTCAGCTTGTTTACTCATGTCATACACATTGTTTTGATCGCTGCACTCTCTACATATGCTTTACAAATAGTATGATCAAGTTTATGATGGCATGTCACTCCGAAATTATCTTTGTTATCGTTTTACCCGCTCGGGACGAGCGGAACTAAGCTTGGGGATGCTGATACGTCTCCAACGTATCGATAATTTCTTGTGTTCCATGCCACATTATTGATGTTATCTACATGTTTTAGGCACACTTTATGTCATATTCGTGCATTTTCTGGAACTAACCTATTAACAAGATGCCGAAGTGCCAATTGTCGTTTTCTCGCTGTTTTTGGTTTCAGAAATCCTAGTAAAGAAATATTCTCGGAATTGGACGAAATAAAAGCCCGGAGGCCTATTTTCTCACGAAGCTTCCGGAAGTCCGAAGACGAGACGAAGAGGGGCCACGGGGTGGCCAAACCCTAGGGCGGCGCGGCCCCACCCCCGGCCGCGCCGGCCTATGGTGTGGGCCCCCGTGCCGCCTCTCGACTTGCCCTTCCGCCTACTTAAAGCCTCCGTGACGAAACTTCCGCACCGAGAGCCACGACACGGAAAACATTACTGAGACGCCGTCGCCGCCGATCCCATCTCGGGGGATCCAGGAGATCGCCTCCGGCACCCTGCCGGAGAGGGGAATCATCTCCCGGAGGACTCTACACCGCCATGGTCGCCTCCGGAGTGATGAGTGAGTAGTCTACCCCTGGACTATGGGTCCATAGCAGTAGCTAGATGGTTGTCTTCTCCCCATTGTGCTATCATTGTCGGATCTTGTGAGCTGCCTATCATGATCAAGATCATCTATATGTAATTCTATATGTTGCGTTTGTTGGGATCCGATGAATAGAGAATACTTGTTATGTTGATTATCAAAGTTATGCTTATGTGTTGTTTATGATCTTGCATGCTCTCCGTTATTAGTAGATGCTCTGGCCAAGTAGATGCTTTTAACTCCAAGAGGGAGTACTTATGCTCGATAGTGGGTTCATGCTCGCATTGACACCGGGACGATGTGACGTAAAGTTCTAAGGTTGTGTTGTGCTGTTGCCACTAGGGATAAAACATTGATGCTATGTCTAAGGATGTAGTTGTTGATTACATTACGCACCATACTTAATGCAATTGTCTCGTTGTTTAGCAACTTAATACTCGGAGGGGTTCGGATGATAACCTCGAAGGTGGACTTTTTAGGCATAGATGCGGTTGGATGGCGGTCTATGTACTTTGTCGTAATGCCCAATTAAATCTCACTATACTCATCATGATATGTATGTGCATGGTCATGCTCTCTTTATTTGTCAATTGCCCAACTGTAATTTGTTCACCCAACATGCTCGTTCGTCTTATGGGAGAGACATCTCTAGTGAACTGTGGACCCCGGTCCAATTCTCTTTACTCGAAATACAATCTACTCGCAATACTTGTTTTTACTCGTTTTCTCTGCAAACAATCATCTTCCACACAATACGGTTAATCCTTTGTTACAGACAAGCCGGTGAGATTGACAACCTCACTGTTTCGTTGGGGCAAAGTACTTTGGTTGTGTTGTGCAGGTTCCACGTTGGCGCCGGAATCTCCGGTGTTGCGCCGCACTACATCCCGCCGCCATCAACCTTCAACGTGCTTCTTGGCTCCTCCTGGTTCGATAAACCTTGGTTTCTTTCTGAGGGAAAACTTGCTGCTGTGCGCATCATACCTTCCTCTTGGGGTTGCCCAACGAACGTGTGAAATACACGCCATCACTACCCTTAACCATAAACTCTGTCTTATGAAGTCAAACATGAAGAGAAGTGGTTTTGGGTTTCAAACATAAAATTTCAAGTACCTCCCAAAAGCTTCATTTTAGAGTGAATAATTAAGAATGATTCATGCTTACCTTTCCATTTTCATGTTTTAAACTTGTTTCAATCTTGGTCAAACCTAGGATTTAACCAAGATTCAAATGTGTTTCACAATTAAAAAAATCAGAAAAAGGAAAAACCAAATCACATAGTATTCTTATGTCATATAGTAAGCATTCAAGTTGATAAACAAGGTCTATACATATTCAAACCAGAAAAAGCATGTATCTACCCATGCATAACCCTATACTTTGTCTTATGAAGTCAAGCATGAAGAGAAGTGGATTTGGGTTTCAAACATTGAAATTTTAAAAACCTCCCAAAAGCTTCATTTTAGAGTGATTAAGAAGGATCTAGGCTTACCTTCTCATTTTCATGTTTTAAACTTGTTTAAATCTTGGTCAAACCTAGGATTTGACCAAGATTCAAATGGGCATAAAAAATTAGAAAAAACAGAAAAAATGAAAAACCAAAGAACACAGCCTTCTTATGTAATATAGTAAGCATTAGTTGATAAACAAGGTATAGACATATTCAAACCAAAAAAATGTATCTACCCCTAACCCTAAACTTTGTCTTATGAAGTTAAGCATGAAGAGAAGTGGTTTTGGGTTTCAAACATGGAAATTTCAAAAAAAATAAAAACATAGTGGCACCTACTCATGGAGTCTTCCTACGCAACTTGCCACCTAGAAAACCTTGACAAACATTTATAAATCAAGTTTTACCACAAATTGCCACTTCTCAGAATCACTAGTGTAGCTATGAAGATGCATGGTTTTGCACTCAAACACCTTTGCAAAACATCTTCCCCAAAAACATAGTTTGTCTAAATGATGTCATAATTGTCACACTCTAAAATGAAAAGGTAAGCCTCGATCCTTCTCAATCACTCTAAAATGAAGCTTTTGGGATGTTCTTGAAATTCCATGTTTGAAACCCAAAACGACTTCTCTTCATGCTAGACTTCATAAAATCGAACGAGTTTAGGGTTAGGGGGTAGTGTCACATCCCAAAATTTTCTAAATTTTTGGAGTGTGAAATAAAAATAAATATAATGCTTCATTGTTTGTCTTGGTTAAAATGTCACAATAAATTAAAACTTTTGATTTCTATTTAAAGTTTTTTCCCAAACAAATGTTTTCTTAGATCATTGATTTCAAAAACTTCTCAAACAAGAACATATTTGGTTTTGAGAATTAAAAGAAATATTCTATTGGAAAAATAAAATCCCAAGTTTTATCTTGAAACATATGAATAAAATGGCACTATATGGCTACAATATTTTGATATTTGCAAGTTTAGTTCAAAAAAAAACGGAATAAATAAATAAATAACCGACCGAACCTGGCCAACCAATCCGAGGCAGCACCCAGCCGAACCAAACCATCCATGGCCTAGACTTTTGATTCTCCTAGCAGCATTGATGCATTGCTCCGAGCACTACAGCCAGTCAATAACGTCAGTAGAAACGCCCCATAAAGATGAGAAACTGCTGCCATTATCTTCCACTAATTTCTTTAACATATTAGAGCTAGTGCGTGCAATGCAAGCTCACACCACGCGAGTGTGGCCGCAGACAAGCAATGCAGCTGCAACTTTAGTGTCCAGCGATCCCTTTTCTTTTGTTTCCTTTGGAGGTGTGGGCTCTCCTACGCTTATTCAATCTGAGAATAGCGTCGCCATTCTGCCGGATTTCATCGCCGGAGCTCCACCAACTGCCGCAGTATTTTGGCGATTCCGGCGAGAAGAGGTCACACCGTGCTTCCTTTTCGCCTCCATTCTTCCTACCCGGCCTTCCGCGCCTTCTGACTTCTCCGCATCGCCGTTTCCCGCAGCCAATCGACAGCCATGACGACGAACCGAGCAGGCCGCTGCTCCGTCCGCTCCGCAACGCCGACGGGGATGCTTTTGGCGTCGAAGAGCCAAGACGCACGCCGTGTTCTGCCTCACTAACGCCGGGAGTCCCTGCTGCGACGACATCGTCGTCCTCTGCACGCCGTCAACTACTTTTCTGCCATCGTCCGCGGATTCACGCCGACCACACCGCTCAATCGGAGACCTCCGCGAACGCCTTGGACGAAACCGTCCGAGTCCGTCGTCATCACCTCCCCTAGTCTTCCTGTATCTCCTGGTAAGAACACCGTGGCCCAGCACCCCTCTCAATCGTCGGTTCCATCCATGCAGAGCACGTCACTGCTGTGCCATTTAGCTGCAGCTGTCTCCTGATGTTGTTCCACGAAGCGTCCCAGCACGTAAACCAAATCATTAGACTCATCACGTCGTGCTGATCGTCTTCGACTACTCCATCGCCGGTGATCACTGGGGCGCCGTCGACATTCACTCCCGACTCTGCCACCATCGTCCTTCTGTCACTGTAAGCCACCCGCACCTCGTTGAATCGGACATACAGTTTAAACTAAATCAGTACAGTTGGTTGTATGCCATTAAATCTAAATCTGACGGTTTGTGTTAGCCCAACTAAAGTTTCAGACTATTTCTCCGATCGATCAACGTAGATGGTGCTAGCTAGTTCACTTCTGAAAACTTTGAAATTCGGTAACTGTAGATCTAGAGCTCCGTTTTGAAAATTTATTCTTCCGTTAAGTTCGTAATTAAATTATCTATAACTTTCGTGTAGGAAGTTTTTCAATCCGATCAATTTGTTCGGACAACTTTTCGTACATCATTAGAACTGTAACCGCTTGCGTCTAGTTTTGTAAAATTCATATCTTAAATTCTATATGTTAGATTTTGACAAATCCTATATTGTTTGAATCAGCAAATCGCGTAGATCATTGTAGACATTTTGCGTGGCAGTTTCACCCACTTTATTTTCGCGGTACCCTTTTGATTCGCAACATCATCTATAAAATAAATCCTACAAACTCTTTTTCGAGAGATTCTTTTGGCGATACGCTTGTAATGGAATCCTCTACGACTTCCGTGTATAAAGTTCTTCCATCCGGAAAACTTCTTCTAATGACTTCTCGCGAAAGGTGTAGTCCTATGACTAGCTTCGACATAGTTCCTTTAGCCAAAATGATCCTTATGATCATACACATCTCCCATGACCACTTATAATTCTTTATCATGTTTACAGATAATGCATAGCTTACCGCTGGTTGCCTAGTTCATATTATTCAAATAACAATTGAGTTATTTGAGTAAATAGTGACAATCTTAACTATAGATTCCTCCCTTGTGCAAATGTTATGTAGAGACCCTCTACTACATAGCACAAACCTTGAACCAATATCGTGTCTATCCAAATTCATTCTGAATCACTCTTTGACTTAGTTTAGAACTATTCAACTTACAAACGAGTAATTTGAGTAATTCTACATGTCACTAGTTCATTACCAAAGTCTATGTGCCACCTTGTGCTATTTTGTTAAGTGTTGTCACACTTTACTTGATAGTATTCTAAAAGCACCATTTGATACTTATGTGATTCTAATCACATGAGCCTTTCCAAATTCTATCTATTTGTATCCCATCGACTCCTTTCCAGTATCCATTTTCTTTCTAAGTATTTGATCATGTCATTCAATATCTCAAATGACATATCTTGCAAGCCATGCCTCATGCCATATCTTCTTTATCCGATGACTAAAATAAAATGAATAATAACTTGTTGTTTTCCTTGCTTGATTTTGTTGTTGTATGAATGGTGTGTTTATGTTGTGCTATTTTTTATCTTATAGTTTGTGTGAAGAGCGACATGTTTTGTTGAGAGAAGTGAACGATCTTCAATTATCAAAAAGGCAAGTGACATTCAAATCCTATCTATTTTAATTATGCATTAGTGTTTTTGAAACTAGTATGCATGTTAGGATTTTGATTTCAAAAGTAAAGTATCATGCTATGCTTAGCAAACCCTAGTAGTGTGTAGCTACTCCAGAACCCATTTCTAGGATGCTTCAGTTTTGCTTGCAACATCAAATGACAAGTGTTGTTTTGTTATTGGATGAGAATGTTTGGAAATTTAAAAGTAACAACCCTAATGAAACACCTGGGTGGATTGGTTGATTGGTGGGCGGCTGCTCAGGCCCACGCTCCTAGTCGTAGCTAGTGGGCTGAAGTGGTGAATCTCTGAGAGTTCGCATTTGTAGAGTGGTCGCTTTTGACTGCACACCTGGTTTTCACCAGCGGATCGTGTGGGGGTTTATTACCTGGGATGGGTTTTAAGCTTGTGAGTTCCACTTGTGGTTGGCCACCAAGGATTAAAGAGATTACCAAGTCGTTCATGTTTTAGATAGCTTCCAGTGCAGCCTTATGGTATTATGGGCTCTGCCAAGATTAATTAAGTTGTGAGGATTCAACTTGTGGCTAGACAGTGGGTGGAGGCGACGGCCAAGGGAACGAGTCTAGTTTGTATGGTTGAATTCTTCTTCTGAAAGATCTTGTCTCATTCTTCTCTTGGGAAGGGTGGGTCGTAAGGTGAAAGTGCACAACCTCTCGAGAGTTAAACCTAAGATCTTAGCCGTGTCCCCGGTTATGGACAATTTGAGCTTCTAGGCAAGGAATGTACGGAAGAATCTCATCACCTTTTCTGAATGTATTTAAAATTTGATCAACCTTGTAAAACTCATGGGAGATGTAACCAAGTGATTATTCTAAAACCCATGGAGGATTTAACCATGGTGTGATTTCATAATATCATTCAAAGATTTTCAAAATGTTTTGTTTTAAATAAAATAAATATAGGATAAAATTGGCTTTATGCAAACTAGCCTAAGACTCCACTAGCCAAATATCATGTAGATAGTCATGCCTTAAAACTGCCACCATATAAGTGTCATTTGCCAGTACATCATTGTACTGACCTCCATTCGTGGGGCTGCATATTCAAACGTGCAGGATTTTCTGAGGAGAAGTACTTGGTAGGATCTCGAGTCTACATTCCAACATGACTGCCTGTGGCACATGAAGATGATGAAGGCTCATTGCTGTTTCACTTTCCGCTGTGTTTATTCTGAATATTTTATTTGAGCTAGTCCATGTGACTATGCAATTTGTAAGGTTTTACTTTACCCTTTGGATCAACGATGTAGTAATTTGATACTATTGCAATGATTACTATATTTTGTAATGTGTGTGCTATCAGTGATCCCGGGAATAGCACTATACACAGGTACCTTATCTTTATTAAAAGGTAGGGTGCTACAGAATGGTATCAGTGCATAGTGTTGCCTGTAGGATCGAGACCCTAGGTTTGGATTAGAAATAGGAAGACCCTAGGATGAAAATTTTGTCTAATCCTATTTCAATTAAAACTATGTTGGCTTTGTAAACCTATTGTATTCTCATCTATTCCATTTTCAAAATTGTTTTCCTCTCACCTTAGATCACCCACTTCATGAAAACCATCAAGGAAGTAGAGATGATGAACTTGTGCCTGAAGTGAGGGACTGCTGCTTTATGTGACATTCTTCGACTTTGCTAGAAGTGTTGCATGGGAGACAAGTGAAGGACTTGAAGGAAGACTTCGATGCAGACTGAACAACACCCGAAGATACAACAAAGGATTAGAATAGAAACTTGATACATCCAATATAGAAATAGATCAGACCATCCTTAGTTCTCTTTTTATTGAACCAGCGATAGGATAAGAAAGTAATGATCTTACCAAATTGTGGTATGACCATAGTAGTTTGTTTTTGTTTGAACCATGTTGCTTGATGCTTGTTAGATGCTTGTTGTTTGATGAATTGCTTTGATATGTTGTCTTTGGGTAGGAATTCTCCCTTAGAATCTTTCTATCTATTCTCATCTATACCCAACCCAGAGAATGTTTTCTCGGCAACTCGCCATGAAGACAACTTTAGTGAAACCAACCTAGATGTTTCCTATCAAGAAGATGAAGTGTAGAGTGTGATATACGCAAAGCCCTAGCTAGGGATCGATAAAAATGTTTTCAAAATATTTTAATAATGGGGATTGAAACATTGATTCAATTCTCCATGGTTTTTTTATCAAACTTGTGAGGTTGACCAAGAGTTAGAATACGAGATATACCAAACTGAAAACAAGGAAATGATTGGGTGCGACATGGATTGGCCCCCATGACGACTACTCATATTGTTCGCTCCTGTTATGTGGAACGGTAAATCTAGAGAGACGTACCTACAAGAGAGACGTCGCTGATAAGCCTGAACCATAGGGTGAATAGATATTATGCCCTTATAGTAGGCAAGTGTTGCCAAGCGTGGGACTACAATGAGAATGAATATCCAACTACTAGATGAAGATAGTGGAAAGTTGTCGGAGACACCAACATGCAAAGGATGAAGGATGTCATGAATTTGCTCATCTTGATCTCCTGATAGGCCCAAAGAGTGAACCATCAGTATCAAATGTAGTTCAACAACCAACCATTTGGATTAGAAGCCCTACAATGAAGAAAACCTATTCGACTCACCTTGGAGAGGTATGTTGTTCACTAAATGTGAATAAAAATTCGCCTAGTGGATTTTAATCCAGAAGCCATAAGCCATAGATGTTTTCAAAAGATGACATCATATCGTCGGATGCGCCAAACCATACCCAAGATGAGCTTAGCCTAAACTCAAGACCTAAGACTACCTACAAAAGTTCCTTTTAAGGGTGGTAGTCCACCCCAACATATCCCATACCCATTTTTCTTTCTAGCCTTTCTCGAATCTCGAGGACGAGATTCCTTTTAAGGGTGGTAGTCTGTCACATCCCAAAAAATTTCTAAATTTTTGGAGTGTGAAATAAAAATAAATATAATGCTTGCTCACGCTCAACCACCGCACCACCCTCCCCCATGTGAGCCTCCCCTCTCCTTATCTCTTCCCTGGACCACGCACCCTCTCCGTCCCTATCTTCTCCACTTGCTCCCCCCCCTTTCCCCTTCTCCACGAAAACAACAACGAGGAGAAAACCCCACAACACCGTGAGCTCCTCACCGCCGCCCGGTCATCTCCGGCCACCCCGAGCGGTGCTGCCACCACCAATCGACGCCCCTCGACCTCCTCTACCTCCTGGCAAGGGGAATCGACCCGGGAAGCTCCCAGTCCTCCCCAGCGACCCCGTCCCTCCTCTCCGACTGCCGCCGTTCATCGACGATGGCGTCGCCGCCCCTCCTCCACTGTCCTCTCCGACCTCGCCATCAGCATCCTGGTAGCCCTTTGCATCTCCTCGACATTATCTCCCCCTCTCTCAACCTCTATTCGGCGCTCTCCGGCCACTCCCCGGCGACGGCGCCTCCTCCTCCTGGTTCCCCGCACCGACGCGGCCCTCCTGCGCCAACTCCCTTGGCCTCGCGTGCGCCAAATCATCGAGTCCGAGCTCGACCTACCGCGGTGACCACCGCGTCTGGAACGCGCGCGGCATCGTCCCCCCGTCAAACACCTTCTGTGTGTGCACGGAAGGTTTGCCAGCGTGGCATCCAGCGTGGCGTTGGGCCCCATCTGTTAGCCTGTCGAGCTACACGCTCTCGCGGTGAGAATCATCTCAGATCCAGATCCACTCCGGCGCTTTTCATTTTGGCCCCTGCTCCTTTGTTAATCCACCCGGCGCCCCTGTCCCTGCTAATCTTTGCAAAAACCCCCTGCAGGTTCTGTATCCCAGCCGCAGTCTAGTCAGCGCCCAGTCAGCCCCTGGCCCCCGCGTGTCAGCGACCTGGGCTACTGATGCGGGGTGGCCTTTGGACACCTACGCCTCAAGACCAACAAGTGCAGCACCTACTATCATCGACGCTACACCATGGCCAAGGAGTCCCCCAAGTGGACCAACAACACAAACCCCCGCCATATATGTCAAGGTGAACTCCTTCCTCTCGACACTCGACCTCGTCAATACCTTGGATGGAATGCTACCTCATGTCGGTGTGTTACATGTCATTAGGTACAAGAGTCATCGAGGAACCGGAGAGAAGGAACTCCCATGGTGCAAGGAAGAGAGAAGAAGAGGAAGAGGAAGAAGAGGCGGGAGGAAGAGGCCCAGCCGGTCCAGAGGCCGGCCAACCGGGCCCCAGGCCGGCCAGGCCGGTCCCAGGGCCGGTCAGACCGGGCCCCAGACCGGATCCACCCCAGCGTCGTACCGACGCCAAACCGGGAAACTTTTGCGAACTTCCCGGTTGGCGGCCGGTTGACCGGCCCCTGCACCAGGCTGCCCGGTCTACAGCCCGGTTGAAACCCGGTTGACCGGATTTCGCGGGACAGACTCGACCGGAAACGGCCCGAGTCGACCAACCGCGTACCTTTTCGACCCAAGTCGCCTTGTACCTCTATATAAGCACCTAGGTCATCCCCTTTACTCCTTAGACAAGATTTTAGGCTTAGACATGGATTTGAGCTTTGTCTCCCTAGGGTTTCATCCCCTTTGTATCAAGGCTACCCTTGTTGGATGATTGGATTTGGTGTGTGAGATTCTAGTGCTACCACTCTCTCTCCCACTCCTAGATTCATCTCCTTCACCGATCTCTCACCTCGGAATTCTACCGCGCGTCTCTTCCGGGTTGATTCTATTGGCGTGGTCCATCGAGCCACGGGGGTAAGTATCGATTGTATCGGGTTGGTGTGCGTGCGTGAGTTCCTCGTGTTCTTCGTGTTCTTCGTGTTCTTCGCGCTCTCCCTCCCTTTCCCCTTTGGATTTCGGGTCAACCGCAAGATCGGGCCACACACGGGGTCTTAGACCTCATCATATGGTATCAGAGCCTTTGGTTTCCGCGGATTTGACCCCCCACCCATCCAATTTCATCTCTGAAAATTTTTCCCCAAAAATCCCCAAAAATAGCCCTAAAATTGCCTTTGGATGGATCTGCGATTTGGTTGCGTTTTGAGTGGTTTTGGTCCATGGATTCGGTGTTGAGGTGCTTGATCTACTATTTCCCCCACTTTCTAGCCCCCAATTCCATCGTTTTCCTTCGATTTAGGTCGATTTGGACGATTTGGCTCAAGAACACGTGCAACCGGTTGAGAAATCCGGTTGACCGGACCACGGACCGGACTGACCGGCCCAGCACCCGGCCGACCGGCCGCCTGACCGGGTTAGCCGGCCCCAAGCCCGGCCCCCAGACCAGGCGCCACCACACCACCACCACCGCCGACCACCACCACTCCTACCCACCGCCGGCAAGCACCGCCACCCCTCCGCCCCACGGGTAAACACCGCCGCGGCCCCATCACCACCACCGCATCCGCAAGAGCATCGACACCACCCACCACCGGCATACCACCGCCACCACCGCCGAGCTACTTTGACCCATTTCTTCCGCTAACTTGTGTTTGCTTGTTCCGGTTTGAGTGCCTTGTTTGTGACACTAACCCGCAGCTCCGACGCAAGCGACGACATCCGAGGCACCCCGAGCTTGCAACCGTACTCTTGACATCACCTCCATCATCGCAAGTTGTGTGTTCATCACCGCCTAACATCTTAGGTATAACTTGCATTCCCTTGTAACCCCTCTTCTTTTGCGATCTATCCTATCGAGCATTGCTTATTGAGTGTTGCGAGACATTGCACGTGGCCCCGATAGTGAGGTGTGTGTGTAGTGTGGAGTAAAGCTTCTAAGCAAAACCCGTGTGGAAAAATAGCAAAAGCGAGCTAACGCTAACATAGAGTGAGAAAAAGAAAGAAAGCACAAAAAAAGAGTGCAAGTGCCATCATACATACCAAAGTGTACAAAGTGCCACCATAGATACAAAAGAGTGCAAGTGCCACCAAATACAAAAGAGAAAAAGCTTTTAAGCAAAAGAGAGAAAAAGAGAAGAGAGGCCGCGTGTGAATCTTGTTGTCTCTCCGTTGCAACCAAAGCTTTGACCTCTCCTTGTGTTAGTGTGACATCGAGCACCCTTGATTAAGGGCTTCTTACACTTTTCCGCTCATTCCTTGGTCGCACTAACCCCGTTCATCTCGTGTGTGCGTTCCATATCTTTTCCGTGTTTATAGTGATCATCGCTTTGACACTTGATTTTTGGATTTCCACCACTCTTGACAATACACTTGATTTCGGATTTCGTCTTTTGGCTTTCCACCACACTCACCTACCACCATATTTGCTAGTTTTTGCGTGTGTCTTTGTGTGAGTACCCGATACAATTGTTCTAACTGTCGGTTTGTTGGATCACACCAATCTTGTCATACCACGGTAAGGTTGCGAGGTAGTGTTCTTCCACTAACATACACCATATAGATACCATCGTGCTAACATGGATAGCGAAGATGAGGATACGGAGGAGTACATGGAGCACTACGAGGAGCATTCCTCTTCAAGAACTGCGGATGTGGAGGAACATGTGGAGCTCTACTCCGACTATGGCTCCGAAAGCATCACCGACATCTCCGACATCGAGGAGCTCGACAACGACCATGGCTCCCCAAGCATCATCGACATGGACGACATGATGGAGCACCACTTTGAGGACGACATCGACGAGCTCTACATCGACAATGGCTCATCAAGCATGGACGTCATGGTGGAGCAACGCCACGACTACGACATCGACACCATGGCGGAGCCTCACCTCGACTCCACCTTGAACAACACCGAGGCGCCCACATACCCATACTTGGCCAATGGAGCTACATATGAAGATCGAGGACCTCCACGATGGCACCATCTCATGGATCATCAAGAGCGTCCCCAACATGATCGTCTTCGACATCGGTCTCTGAGCTCCCCAAGGCGCCATCACGAGAGTGCTTATGCACAAGATCATCGACATCAAGGACATCATATGGAGCATCAAGAGCGCCCCCAACATGATCGCCATCGACACGCTTCTCCAAGCTCCACAAGGCACAACAAGCAACATGCCAAGTCGCATGAGCCATCATCTAGGCATGGCAAGGACCGTCATCGACTCACACCATCTCATGATCGTCGTCGACCACCACCACCTCATGGTCTACATCGACATCCGTCCACACATGATCTTCGACGACACCACTCAAGCTATGGTGATGAGGCAAGAAGACGAGAGCCTCGACATGAAGACCTTCCTCATAAGGCGACTTCTACCTCTTGTGCCACCACCACAATGGCCCCTACCTCGTCATATGCCTATGGACTCCGATGCTACAAGTGCAAGCAACAAGGCCACCCTCCACGGGAATGTCCCAATCTCCTATGTGAGGTGTGCAAGGCAAAGGGTCACATGGCATGGCAATGCACAACGCCAAGCGCCAAGAAGCTCTACTTCGACGAGCTCAATGCACAAGTCTCCAAGATGCCACCACTTGAGGACGACTTAGGAGGCGAGGGAGTTGAGCATGGTGAGCATGGGATTCTCCCTTCACCTACGGAGGCGCATGGAGTTGAGATGGTTGAGCATGGGAAGTTCCCTTCAACCACGGAGGCGCATGGAGATGAGCAAGTCGAACCTACTCCTACATGCTTGATTGATGAGTTGGTACCAACCCCATGTGAGCATGAGAGCCACTTAGCCCACTTGAGCGAGAGTGATAGTGAGTTGAGTGACTTCCACCCCATATGTGAGTTTGAGTGCTTCCATTTGGAGGACATGAGTGATACACAAAGTGAGTTGAGAGAGATAGATGATAGGTCCATGGAGGACATCGCATTTGCTAACACATTAACCTCTCCCTCGTTTGTGTCTTCTTATGTTGCACTAGGTTCCACGGAGGACAAGTTCCCGCTCATGGAGAAGATGTACATGGTGCATGAAGACGATGATATCTCACCATGCTTGCCCAAAGATGGACATGTCGACCACATGGATCTGCCTACTTCCACAACACCTACTTCACATGAGTCGGCCTACAAAGGTAACAACATAGGTGTTGATGATGCCATGATCCCACTAGTGGACATGATGACTTATGAGCGCATGCATGATCTTGATGATACATTTGCTACGTCACATGCTACTTTCATTTTCCCATGCGATACTTTGCTTGATAACATTGTTGATCATGTGGAAGTGAATGTTTGTGATACCATGACCATGCCATGCTATGAGAGCTTCAATTTTTCCACCATTCCTTGCAATATGTCGACCACTTGCTCTTTACCATGTATTGCTTGCAATGATAATGACAAGGATGACATTAGCTTCCGCATGCTTTGCCCCAAATGTTTACACTCTTCCATGATCCTTGCATCCAAGATTGCGAACAATTGCTCTTTCTTATGCTTGGTATGCAAGAATGCTTATTTCATTGTCCACGAGATGGCCCCCATAGCCTTCTCACTTTTTGATGATCATGAGTTACCACATGCCATGAATACACCTTCTTGCCATATGCACCATCGCCATGCATTTCACACTATCTTTCTTGACACTAATGGTGATGTGCACAAGTCATGGAACATCATGATGGATGATGTGTTCATCTACCATGCACACACGCTTTTTGTTTTGCTTATTCCATGTGTAGGTACATGGACGATCACTTCCACCGCCACGGAGCATGAGCTCACAAAACGCGCAATTGAGAGCTACCCCATCAAGGACCTAACCCGCGGGAATCACACCAAAGGGTATGTTCCCACAAGCCTTCGCCCTCATGTGTTTCCGACTTTGTTTGTCGAGTTTCTGGTTTGGTCCAATTCCTCATCACCTCTTTTGCCTCTTATGCAACATATCTTGAAACATCTTGTTGGCACAATGATTGTTGTACGTCTTGATGATATCA
>NC_061511.1:112310817-112345604 GCF_022539505.1 Lolium rigidum
CATACACTCCGAGATTCTCAAGGACCATGTCATACATGTGAGAGACACCTTATGCATCTTGTGCCACATGTCACACAAAAAGTTGCTCTTCTTTGGATTTCTCATTTCATCTTTGGCAATTGCAATGGATTCTTTCACACTTGAGGACACTCATACTCGGCTCAAGCCAACCATACTCTCCCAAGTTCGAAGTCTCCATCGCTTTGCCATTGCACATAACAATTTTGCCCCAAATATTGCCGCCGACACTTGCCTTTTGTTTGTTCCACTTGTTTGGGACAATGCTACACCACACATTTTTAACACCTTACAACTCTTACATGCACAAATTTTTGCCCTACCACATTTTGGATACATCGACACTCTTTTGGTTTCCATTTTTGCCAAATGCCTCTTGGCGAAACGACTTGATGCTTCATATTTGATTGAGAGCCTCTTGTTCGCCGATCACCAAATTGGCATCCACAAGCTTTCCATTCGCAAGTTGTTTTTCCCCAAGTTCTTCTTCGACCGCGACTTTGTCCATCCATTACTACATGGGAGCACCGTCATGGCCTACATCATCGTTGAGGAGGAACAAGAGTCGAGGACGACTCTTCCCCAAGGGGGAGATGATGCGGGGTGGCCTTTGGACACCTACGCCTCAAGACCAACAAGTGCAGCCCCGACTATCATCGACGCTACACCATGGCCAAGGAGTCCCCCAAGTGGACCAACAACACAAACCCCCGCCATATATGTCAAGGTGAACTCCTTCCTCTCGACACTCGACCTCGTCAATACCTTGGATGGAATGCTACCTCATGTCGGTGTGTTACATGTCATTAGGTACAAGAGTCATCGAGGAACCGGAGAGAAGGAACTCCCATGGTGCAAGGAAGAGAGAAGAAGAGGAAGAGGAAGAAGAGGCGGGAGGAAGAGGCCCAGCCGGTCCAGAGGCCGGCCAACCGGGCCCCAGGCCGGCCAGGCCGGTCCCAGGGCCGGTCAGACCGGGCCCCAGACCGGATCCACCCCGGCGTCGTACCAACGCCAAACCAGGAAACTTTTGCGAACTTCCCGGTTGGCGGCCGGTTGACCGGCCCCTGCACCGAGCTGCCCGGTCTACGGCCGGTTGAAACCCGGTTGACCGGATTTAGCGGGACACACTCGACCGGAAACGGCCCGAGTCGACCAACCGCGTACCTTTTCGACCCAAGTCGCCTTGTACCTCTATATAAGCACCTAGGTCATCCCCTTTACTCCTTAGACAAGATTTTAGGCTTAGACATGGATTTGAGCTTTGTCTCCCTAGGGTTTCATCCCCTTTGTATCAAGGCTACCCTTGTTGGATGATTGGATTTGGTGTGTGAGATTCTAGTGCTACCACTCTCTCTCCCACTCCTAGATTCATCTCCTTCACCGATCTCTCACCTCGGAATTCTACCGCGCGTCTCTTCCGGGTTGATTCTATTGGCGTGGTCCATCGAGCCACCGGGGTAAGTATCGATTATATCGGGTTGGTGTGCGTGCGTGAGTTCCTCGTGTTCTTCGTGTTCTTCGCGCTCTCCCTCCCTTTCCCCTTTGGATTTCGGGTCAACCGCAAGATCGGGCCACACACGGGGTCTTAGACCTCATCGGCTACCTCTCCTTTCGGTGAGAAACGCCCCAGGCTTTTCCTGTTTTTCTGAAAATTCCATATATGTGCCAAATCTTGCATAAATCATATCTTTCAAACCGTTTATCGAAATGCAAAGTGTTATATATGAAAATTGATCAGAAAAATGTGGTGAACATGAATATGCCATCCTTACATCTATTTGCATCTCGCATCATGTCGCTCGTGGATAGTCGTGTATGTTCACCTCACATATATGCGGAGTATTTTGGATTTCCAACTATGCCGCTCCGTTTAATATTGAAGTAGCGCACCCCTGCCATGTTATGCCATGCTAATCAACACTTGACTTTGACGGTAGAAAATGCAATTCCAACCTAATTTGTTTGTCTGGGTTTCGACTCCGCTTAAATTGGATAAGTTGCATCGCCGCATCATCGTTGCCATGCCATGCATATCATTTCGAGCATGCTGATTCTTTTGCCGTAGTAGTAAGACTTGCATGCGTTGTGTGTTCTAGCATTTGCTTCTTCCCAGATATGATCATGAAGTGGTGTTGTGAGATACGACAAGTTCTTCTGCAGCTTTTCATACTGTGTTGTCAATGGTGGATAGCTATCAAACTACAAACTTTGAAGGCCTTTAATGTTTAGACGGATTTTTCTCTAACTTTGTACTTAAACTTTGACCGGTATGTTTCTAATAGAAGCATGTGTCATATTGCGCTATGTAAAAATAATATATTAGTAAAAAATTAAGTATGGATTTTGAAATGATATTCACTCCATAACTTTATTTTACCTTCTTATTTGATGTAACTATTTTATCATGAGCTGCTCGATGTTGATCGATCATTATTACTCTTCTTTACTTTATCCGCAGGGCGATCCGCTCAAGATGAGTCATAGGTGTGATGATCGATCAAGTCACTGTTGCTCGTGTGGATTGATCTGACATCAATCATCATCGGATTAGCACAAGATATCCTGGAGCTAAGGAATATCCCATATGTAGCCAAGGTTTGCTTTTAATGAGACTCACACACACATATCAAACTCCTTTGGGTAATTCAAGTTTAACTATGCCATTCAAGAAAACGAAAAAATAAGTGATTTCATTATCCATATATATCTAACATACACCTGTAGGACTCTTTTTTTTACGTGATTTGGCATTACATGGAAGCATATTGCTTCCTATTTTCAAGTGAATTTCTAATGAATTGTACCGATTTTTTATCCATATCTGACATGCAACTGGCGGACTCCTTATTTTACTTGATTTAGAACGGATCCAGTAGAAGCAAATAGCTTCCTTTTTGTTGACATGGAAGCAAATCGTTTTCTTGTTCTTTACATGGTAGGTAACATGTAGAAGCAAATAGCTTCCTCTTTTTTTTTTACATCGCTTCCTATTTTTTACCTGAATTTATAACAGGCGGTAAAGTGGAACAAATATATATGACACGCGACTTATATTTGGTTAAATCTCGACGACAATTTTCAGACCTGGCTGTCAAAGTCTAACGATCGAAATAACATGCCCGTGTACCCGTAAGACTTACGTGCCATAAGTTTCTTTATGTTTTAATTTGCGACGTTAAATTAAAATTACTGGTTTATATTTTTTTAGCATATATGTGGATTTTTTTTGAAAGGAATATGGTAGGGGAAGCCCCTACAGTGATTTTATTTTTAAATAATAAGAACTCAAATTTGCGTCCCTGGGAACTTGAACCTGGGTGGCTAGGTTTTACATCCACTTCCCTAACCAAATGAATTAGGCTCACTTCTTGCATATATGTGCATTAACCTGGTACCTCGAAAAATACCATTATATGGCACTTAGAATATAATAGATAATAGATATATAGATAGAGAGTCATGGGAGTGTATCACTAGTTTTTTTTCTAACCAACAACAATCATCTATTTATATGCTCTTGGAAAAAAAGATTTTTTAATAGGAGAAAAGAGAACTAATCGCATGGCCGCATTGGATTTTTCTGCACGTGTATAGCTAATTCGTATGGAAGAAGGATTCTAATTTTTTTTTCCTTGAACTAGATGTAGTGTGTATGCCTGATTGATTTCTTTTTGGTACGTACCTAGATTGATGCGACTACTATATATTCTCGGGTGTGACATATTTAATTTTCTTATACGCGAAAAGGTGATGTTTGTACACAACTATGTTGTCCTAAGGTTTTGCACCTTTAAATCTTAACCGTTATGTATAGATCTAACTGTCTAAATAATTAAGATGATGTGGATTAACATGGTCTCTCTATTAAAATCACCTTATTTTAAAATCTCAAAAGGCTATGTACTTATAATAGTTTATTATTTCTATAATGTGTTATATGTTGTACCTTTACAGAAGTAATGCTATATAATCATTAAAACCACCAATCCTTGCAATCCAGAATTTTATTTGGCATTCTGAAAAAGTTGGTGATTCTTGCCACAACTACATTCCATGTTACATTAGGATGGAAATAAATTTTCATAGTGTCTTGTCAAAGGTGGATAGCTATCAAACTACAAACTTTAAAGGCCTTTAATGTTTAGACGGATTTTTCTCTAACTTTGTACTTAAACTTTGACCGGTATGTTTCTAATAGAAGCATATGTCATATTGCATATTGCGCTATGTAAAAATAATATATTAGTAAAAAATTAAGTATAGATTTTGAAATGGTATTCACTCCATAACTTTATTTTATCTTCTTATTTTATGAGTCTATTTTATCATGAGCTGGTCGTCGTTGATCGATCATTACTATTCTTCTTTACTTTATCCGTTGGGCGATCCGCTCGATATGAGTCATAGGAGTGATGATCGATCAAGTCACCCTGTTGCTCGTGTGGGTTGATCTAACGTCAATCATCATCAGATTAGCCCAAGATATTCTGGAGCTAAGTAATATCCCATATGTAGCCTAGGTGTGGTTTCAATAAGACTGACACACTCATATCAAACTCCTTGGGTAATTCAAGTTCAACTATGCTTTTCAAGGAAACAAAAAAATACACAAGTGCTAATAAGTGCTCGGGTGCTTGCTGGCGCTTCCGAGCCTCCGTTCCGTGGCCGTCCGATGTTGTTGATAATGATGATTGTCGCACGGATGTTCCGACAGATCTTCACTTGAGCAAACGCCGCACGTAGTGCCGTCCCCACCTACCCGACCCACTCGTCCTCCCCAAATTGCACTTTACCCCATCCCCACCCGCCTCCATCTCCGGCAGCCGGGGCACTCAGGTCATCTCCAACGGGGCGACCCATCCCGCGCTCGCGCGTCCGGATGGGTCGATCCGGACAAAATCCCGGCCCAACGCGGGGACGCACCGCAAAAGCGGACGGCCGCGGCGTCCGGAACGACGCAAACCCGGCACAAATCTGGGTCGGGTTTGCGTGGCCGCGGATGGCACGCGGCGTCCTCGCGTGTCCACCTGGTCCACGTGGCTGGCCCACCTGTCGGTACCCCAGTCCTATTAAATGTGGACTGGAGAAGGGGACTGTCCCTATCCAGTCTCCACTCTCCACTCCGGCCGCACGCGCGAGCTGGAAGCTTCCGCGCCGCCATGGCCCCAAAGCGCCAGTTCAAGCCATCCGCCAACGACCACGAGGCCGGCAGCAGCCGGCCAGTCGCGCCGGCGCCGTTCGCCATGGGAAGGCCCAGGAGGACGCCCAGGCGGAGGCGTGGGCCTTCCTCGAGCTGGCGCGCCGTCAGGAGGAGGAAACGCGTCAGGCGGCGCTCCAGGAGGAGGAGGAGCGCCGGGCCACGCGCCTGGCGGAGGAGGAGCGCCAGGCCACGCTCCGGCTACAGGCGGATTTGCAGGCCGCAGCGGAGGAGCAGCTCCGGCAGGAGTCCGCGCGGAGGGCACGGCTGCGCAGGCCGGCGAGCCCGCCGAACCCGCACTCCGCGTGGGAAAGGGCGCAGTGGGAGCCCTGGCCGGAGTCCCCGGTGCCCTCCGGCGTTTCGAGCCGGAACAGCCCGTCGCCGCCGGGGGGCGTCGTCGTCATCGACGGCGACGACGACGATGACGACGAGTACTACTGGGGGTAGTACTGCCGGCGGCCACCGTGTTCGCAAACCCTGTCTAGGGTTTCTTTTTTTTTAATTTAAAGTCCATATAGGGCTTTATTTTGTGTAAAATTGGCCCAAAATAGGGCTAAGTTTAACTAACCAGTAGTTTATATTTATTTTTGGCTGTTTTTATTTTTCATTTTCATTTATGTTTTTTATTACATATGCGGTGCGTCCGCGCGTTGTGCGCAGCGACCCAAACGGACACGCGGACGCGGGCCGCTGTCCGGGTGTCCGCTCGGCCATCCAAACAGCCCAAAACAGACGGTCCAGCGGCGTCCGTTTGGATCAGCCGGTTGGAGATGCCCTCACCCTCGTCTCCATGTACGACCGGAACCGCTCTTCGCCCCGCCCCCATCTCCGACCGTCACAGCACTTCTCCCCGCCTGCCACGCGCTCCGTCTTTTTCAATCCCCGGCCACCACTGTGCGTCGTCCCACTCCGATGTGGACGAGGGAGAAGCAGCGCCTGGCCGCGGCAGCGACGGCCACGCAACCAATTTGGGCTGAGGTGGAGCAGCACCTTGCCGCGGCGGCTACTGCCACCAATCTGGAGGTGTTGTGGCACTAGATCTTGTCTTGAGTTGTCCCAACCAACCTCTTTCTACTCGTTTCGATCTTGGGTCTGGGACCTGTCCGATGTCGACAACGGCCGGGTGGGTGCTCCTTCGCGGCCGCCGAATCCAGTCTTCACGGTTGGCATCGGGAGCTGGAAGGACGTCGTGATGTACTTCTGCTTGGGTTCCTGCGACCTCTCCTCTCCAGGTAGCTCACTGAAACCTACATGTAGCACCTCCAGCCATAGTTGTATTTTCTGAATGCGTGCAGAAATGGGAATGTCAGGTAGATTGGCATGTTCATAGATATTCTAGTGTATCAGCACGTTGAAATTTTGGGGTCCACAAGGAGAAACTAGAGAGGTGGCAGGAAGAGGTCCTGAACTGTGCGCTTGCGACATGTCAAGCCAGCAGACTTGCGCCTTCTCTCATCTGCTTCTATAACATTTTCAGCCAAGGCAAAATATCCAGCAACACCAATGAATCCCTATTTAATATCCATTATATAGCTGAATTTCCTAGCGCAACAACACTACTACTGAATTTCCTAGCTGAATTTCCCATCGTCCTTATCTCCAACATTCCATCGTTTGGCCAAGCTCCAGCATCGGCCACATCCGTGTTGATCGAGATGGTGTTGTACCACATGGCAGCGTCTTCCATGGAAACAACAAATTATTTCTTCATATATTGCTAAGTTGTATTTTTTGTGCGGTATTAAGAGCATCTCCAGTCGCGTCCCCCAAACCGCGCCGGATTGAGCGTTTGGGAGACGTGTTTCGTTCGTGCCGCGTTTGGGGGACGTCGCTCCCCAGTCGCGTCCCCCAAACAAAATTTCGCAAATTTTAAACTTAACGAGATTCGATTAGATTCGTCCAAACTTACATAGATTCAAACGAAATTTGACTAAATTTAAACTAAACCTAATCTAGAACCACTTGCGGCGGCCGGAGGCGTCGTAGTACTGCTGGAAGTTGTACATGGCGTCGGTGACGACCTCCTGCTTGACGCGCTTGTCGACGGGCTCGTCCTTCACCAAGCCGCTTGGTCCTGCCTCGCCATCGTCGGTGAGGTCCACCAGCGGCTTGCCGGCGTCGCGGATGGACATGGCGATCGCCGCGTCCGAGTCGCCCCTCCGAGCGTCCTTGTCGTTCATGGACGCCAAGAACGCCGCCCGCAGCCCTGGGCAGTCCTCGGGGTCGTCGCTGCTGGCGATGAGCCGCTGCTGCCGCTCGTACTCCGCCACAGCGCCGCCTGCGACGCTTCCTCCGGCTCCTCCTTCACCTCCGGCTTCAGGATGAGGAGGGCGCCGCCGTGCCTCCCTTGCTGCCGCCGGCTGCCGCTGCCGCCACGCCTCGTGTTGACGGGTGTCGCCGGCTCCTTCTTGACCTCCCGTTTGGGGACGGTGTAGGGCGCCGACCGGTACGACGAGGACGGCGTCGATCGCGCCGGTCCCGAGGAAGAAGAGTGTGAGGAGGACGAGTACGTCGTCCTCCTCGGCTGCCATTGAGGAGACGGCGGCGGCGACGACGGCATCTCCAACCTTGGAGCGCCGTTGCGGATGCCGCGGATGACGTTGTCGAGGGTGCGCCCCGGAACGCCCCAGAACAGGGCGCGGCCGTCCTTGTTCCAGTTGTTGGGGCCGCCGACGAGGTTGTCGGTGTTGTGCATCTCGACGTCGTACTTCGCCTTGAAGTACGTCGTCCGTCGTCCACCAGGCGTCGTTGTTGTTGACCGCCCACGTTGGATCCAACCGCTCCTCGGCGGTGAGTTGAGCCCGCCGGGCCTTGATGGCGTCCCTCCATTGATCCGTGCCCGGCTTCGGCGGCGGCGGGACGCCAATGCCGTTCACGGCCATCTTCCAGCCCGCCGCCGCTGGCGGCCGCATGTCCGGCGGCACCGGATACCGGCGTGGTACAGCGCCCACGCCTCCGGCACGGTGAGGCTGCCGCGGCCGAAGCCGTTCGCCGCGGCGATCTTGCGGGAGGACGAGCTCGACATTTTGGAGCGGCGAAGAGAAGATCTGGGAGGGGGGAGGCGGCGGCGACGAGAAGGATTGTGAGCGGCGAGAACTCCAGGGCGTCTTAAAACAGCGGCGGCAGCGGGTGGTTGCACGCAATAACTCCGGGCCGGACGGCCACGCGGCCATGCACGACGAGACGCGTCCCTGCGTCGCCTGGGAAAACAGGGACGCCATTAACGTCGCTTGACCAAAGGTAGGCGACGGGGTTTTAGCCTTCCGTGCCGCTGACGCGTCGGACCCGCGTCGGTTCGCCTTGCTTTTCGTTGTGTCCGCCTTGCTTTTCGTTGTGTCCGGCGTGCCCGGAGCGTCCCCTGTGGGACGGGGACGGGCTCGGGGCGCCGGACACCGTATCGGGGCGCGCCGGACAAAAATGGGCTTTGGGGGACGCGGCTGGAACGCATTTTTTGTCCGACGCGCCCCAAATCCCTTTGAGGAACGCTTTGGGGGACGCGACTGGAGATGCTCTAATAGTTCCAGAAATGAGCTAAGTTGTATTTTGCATAAAATATATTGTTCCCTCACACATTATACAAGTCGTGTTTTGTAAACAGTAAATTGGTGTTTCACATTTGTGCTAAGTTGAATACCTAATATTGCTAAGTTGTATAGTCTTAATGCTAAGTTGCCTACCCCATCTCCGGGCTGGATGGTCCGCCCACCATTCTATCCCACCCATCGTCATAGATGTCTCACATGCCGCCGATCGGTATGGCTCCAGCATCGGCCTTCGGCCACATTCGTGTTGATAGAGATGGAGTGGTACCTCGTCGCAACGCCTTCCATGAAAACAACAAATTCTTTCTTCACATATTGTAAGTTGTATTTTTGTTAGTGGTATTATTAGTTCCTCAAATGATCTAAGTTGTATTTTGTATACAATAAATTATTCTCTCACACATTTTAAAATTCGTGTTTATAGACTGTAAATTGTTGCTTCACATTTGTGCTAAGTTGCCTACCAAATATTCCTATGTTGTATAGCCCTAATGCTAAGTTGCACCTCGTGGGAGCGCCTTCCATGGAAACAACAAATTATTGCTTCACATTTTTCTAAATTGTATTTTTAAGTCGTGTTTGTAGAGAGTAAATTGCCTCATACTTGTTCTAAGTTGCATACCCAATATTTATAAGTTGTATATATAGTCCTAATGCTAAGTTTCCGACCCCATCTCTGGACTGGATGATCCGCCCGCCATTCCGCCCTACCCATTGTCCAATATCTCTCACATTCCACCAATCAGCCTGGCTCCAGCATCGGCCACATCCATGTTGATCGAGATGGAGGTTATTTCTTCACATATTGCCAAGTTTTATTTTTGTTGGGGATATTATTAGCTCCACAAATGATCTAGGTTTTATTTTGATGCAATAAATTGTTCTCTCACACATTTTATAAGTTGTGTTTATAGACAGTAAATTGTTGCTTCACAGTTGTGCTAAGGTGCATACGTACTATCTTCTAAGTTGTATACCCGCTAGCGCTAAGTTGCATACCCATTATTTTCTAAGTTGTATACCCGGTAGCGCTAAGTTGCATACCCACTATCTTCTAAATTGTATACCTCGTCTCGTAGCACTATGTTGCGTACCCACTATCTTCTAAATTGTATATCCGCTAGCGCTAAGTTGCATACCCACTATTTTCTTAGTTGTATACCCGTTGGCGCTAAGTTGAATATCCACTACTTTCTAAACTGTATACCCGCTAGCGCTAAGTTGCATACACACTATCTTCTAAGTTATATACCCGGTAGCGCTAAGTTGCATACCCACTCGGAATTGAGCCTAAGTTGTGCACTGTTTGTTACATAATTTTTTTTCGTTGCCACTAAGTTGTTTACCTCAAAAACCAACTTACCAACTATATTAGAAACTACGGTAGAAACTAGTAGTGCAACGTTACGATTCTTAGGACTATGAAGTTGTTGAATGTTGTTGCTAAGTAAGTAATATCAAACTAAATTGAGTATAAAATATTTTTAAAAAAGTGTAAGCAACTCACAGTAGAAAGTTGTTTTGCCACAACACTAGAGTTGTTTTTCAAAAAATAAAATTGCTGAAACATATAAAGATGGGATCTCGTTTCGAAGATGTCGTCGGGAGAGAGCCAACTGTGAAATCAGATCACAATTCTGACAAACGATCTAAAAGTTATGACTTTTTGAATTTTTCTTGCATGCAAATTAAATGCACGTGCGGGTTTTTTGGGTGATTCCCGGTTGTATTAGGCTCTTTTCTTTTCCAGATGATGCGCTAGGTACTTTCCATATTAAGGGTGAAGGCTAGTTAAAACTAACGGCCCTGATTGCTCTCTAGACACTGATTTCATTTTCCATATATATATCTAACATACACATGTAGGACTGTTTTTTATACGTGATTTGGCATTACATGGAAGCATATTGCTTCCTATTTTCAAGTGAAATTATAATGGATCATAACGATTGAACAATCCATATCTGACATGCAACTGGCGGACTACTTATTTTACTTGATTTGGAACGGATCTTGTAGAAGCAAATAGCTTCCTTTTTCTTGATATGGAAGCAAATCGTTTTGTCCTTCTTTACAGTAGCAAGGACCGGCGCGGCGGCACGCCGCGCCCAGAATGTGGTTTCAAATTGAAGAATATACATGGTATTTTTCAAGAGCGCATTGCATAGTTCTACGGGAATAGTTCATCACTTTCGCTAATATCCAAACGGGCCCATAGAGCAGACATGTAGATGCATGCACTACATGAAGGGAATTCCCTTTCTAGGGATCGAGCGCTGGAGCGAACAATTTCTACCGTGAACCCCGCCCCCGCCCCCGCGTATGCAGTTTTTGTCGTATTTGATCCGATACTCCCGCGCCGGAAAAAGTAAAATGCCCTGCGGGAGATTCGAACCCGCAATCTCCTGGCCATCACGCTCCTGCTGACCTAACCAGGCGAGCTACCAATGGTTTTTGATGGAAACAGAAACAGATCAGTTTTATACTATCAACTGTATATGTTATAAACATAAAAATATGAACTTTTTTCTTCCGCGAATTCCCTTTTGTGATATTTTCATTTGTATCAGTATTTTTGATTCCGTAAATTTATTCCAAATTTTACCTAGCAATGCAACTTTTTTTCAATTCCCTTTGTACAATTCCCTTTTAGAAATTTAGTATCATTTTTTCTCCATATTGTTGTTACTTTTGTATAAAAAAATCATGTTATTTGGAATATTTTTCAATTCCCTTATTTGGGCTAGTGGTTTTTTTGTGGTTCTGTTTCCTCCGGTCAAAGGTTTCGTCCAACATATTTTTTATCTGACCATTTTACCCTCCCACCAAATCACATAATACACGCATATAGCACGACACCGGTTCCTTTATCTCTATCTCTGCCGGCCTTCGAGAAGACCACAAACCCTTGCCGCCTCGCGCTCCTCCACCTCCAGTGAGCTTGGGTACCCTGACGCGGCCTCCCGACGGCGAGGTACGGACGTAGGGTTACCTCTCCCACATGTCGGCGCGTGGCTGCACGCGTGTACTCGCCGCTGCCCTGCACGAATCGAGGACGCCAACGCCCCTGTTCTCATCCTCCTCCGGTCGCCGTCCCCCTCATGTGGCAGCGGTAGGTCTTCGTTCCAAGATCTATGGCAGCGCGTGATGTCAATCTTTCTTCTCATCTTTCTACCAGACCGTCTGTTAGTTAGCTGTCCACCGCCGGCGTCTTCCTCCCTTACCATTACCCATCTGATCTATGGAGGTGAGCGATGTTGACGGTTCATGTTCTTCTCCACTCCCAATCTCAGATCTTGGAATTTCCCGTATGTTGATGTGCCTATTAACGCTTTATTGTCCTTAGTTCTTCCTCCGTGATTGGTGTTGCAGTAAATTATTTGATCCTAAGGCTGGTTACGCCTTGTACATTCATGCTTTCGCAGGCCATGGCTGGGATAGGAATCCAAACAATATAGGCTGAGTATTTACATGACAGTTTCAGATAAGCAGGGAGAAAGGGAGAGGTAATGGGCATGGACGAGGATGGGGACGCCATGAGGGAGCACCTCATTCACGCTGATGCTGACGGCCGGTGGCAGGGCCATGAAGAAACTCTCTTCCTCGTATAGTACTGCCTTTCTCCCTCCTACTGCTTGTCGTCTTCATCGAAGTGTCAGAAAACATTTGCAAGGTAATGCGCCATCTCACTATTTTTTTAGATAAAAGGCACTGAAGTGCCCGACTTTGAATTAACAAAGCCAGCAACGGCGAAAACGATACAAAGTGCTGAACCCAGCTTACAGAACGACACCACACACCCACACGAACTACCGAAGAAGCTACAGCCGGAAGCGCGACCAAGAAGCTCAGCCAAAGCGCCTACGGGGACTCGAAGAAGAGCTGGAGTCTACAGTGTCGGGCCGGAGCTCACCCGAGAGCGAGCCATTTTCACGCACGCCTCAACAACACTCCTCCGTCGCAGAAGCGCCACCGGAAGCCGACCACCACCGAGGACCGAGCCGCGTTGCTCACAGACCGAGAAGTAGCACCAAGGAGGCTCGACCAGGGAAGGGCACGTAGCAAGCCTTGCCGAAGATCGCCAAACGAAGCCACCTTCGCCACACAACCTTCGGAGAGCTGCATGTTGTGGTCTCCAAGACGATGTCTTCAAGAAGATCGCGACACCGGAGTGCCGCCACCGCCCGATCCGAGGATCTTGGGTTTTCACCCGGAGATAGTAGGAAGAAGGAGAGAAGCCCCATGACACCTTCAAGAAGGGGACGGCGTCCGCGGACGTCGCTGTCATGGCCCAAACGGGCAAGGGTTTCCCCTCGGCGTAGCCTCTCCTTCTTGCACACAGGGTTAGGCCGTCGAACGATGACCGAACCGCCGCCACAACACACGGCTCGTCGCAACCACGGCGCCCGCACGACCATGGCCACCGACCAGCACCAGAACCTCTGGCTCGCCCGTCAACCAGCAAGGTTCCCACCGACCAAGGCCGCCGCCTTGGAACCAAACTCCTCGCGCCGTCGGACCGCAACAGAGCACCGAGAACCGCCACCGACGCAGAACACCCACTCCCGAACAGGCGATGACCGACCTCACCGGCATCTGCCCCATGCAGACCACCAGATGAGTGAGAAACTACAAAGATCAAGGCAGCCCACAGCCACCACGGCTCTCACCGGCGCCAGATCTGAGGATTGGACGGAGACTTCCGCAGCTTGATCCGCGGCCAGCAACCACCCCGGCTGTCGGCAGTGCGAGATCCGGCAGAGGAGGAGACGCGAGGGGGGGCTCGAAAACGGGGCCGGGCCCCTGCCCGGTCGGCCGAAACCACCCAGCGCCCAGCGCCCAGCTCCCTCCTGAAAGCCGCCCAGGCGGAGCGACGCCCGACGCGCCGCCGCACGCGCCGCCCGCAGACGCAGGCCAGACGGCGCCACCCGCGCCGCCTGCAGCCGTCGTCCGGATGCCGCCGCCAAGATCGCGAGGGGAAACCTACTTCGAGCAGGGCGCTGAGCCTCCGCCAGCCGACCACGAGGAGCAGGGCGCTGAGCCTCCGTCAACCAGGCCCGGCGGCGACCATCGGCGGCGGCGGGGCGATGGGGGTGGGGGGAGGGGTTAGGGTTAGGTGGGGGAGCGGGGGGAGTTTTTTTTCCGAAGTGCAGCTGACAAGCTGTCTTTGTTTGACCATCTCACTATTCAGGCCTGCAAATTGATACATTACAGTTTACTTGGTTTATAGATAAATGCATCCATTCTTTGTGTGGATGTGAGAACTTGGACGAACTTTGGACAGTGTTCTGAATTTATTTGGCTTGTTCATGCAGATGCAGGTTTGTTTATGACGATATGGATAATTACAGTGATGTCCATCCAATGGTTTATCTTGCGCAAGTAGACTGCTTTACAGGTTAATATAATCAAGAAATTGGATGATAGTTTTATCTGTATATCAGTATAGGTACTTGGAAGTATCATCATGCCCACTGTCTTTGTCAACAGGCTCTAGAGTTGCCAAAATCTGCAAACTCTGTGCCACTGTTATTTACACTCTGCACTATATGAGAAACTATTGTAGAGTTTCTGGAGAAGCATGATTGCGCGGAATATCCCTAGAAGGAGTGACCAAGCATATATTTACTGTCAGGTAATGTGGCATATTCCAATTTTTTCCAACTTGTGATATGTACCTGTTTTATTAGTCAGGATGGGTGCAGGGGACGTAGTTCGGGATTTCAAAGCTCGGCTACCTTTTAGTTTTACTGTGTATACGTACCTACGATATGTAAGTTGATTAGGGTACCTAGGTCTGCTAATCCTTGGTTAATGATTTTAGCCCACGATAAATCCAGAAATAATGCCCGATATCTAAGTTGAAGCATGGAGCTACTGGACCATGGTCAGTCAAAAAAATTAGATCTTTAATATTTTCAGAATTAGATATTTTTGGTCCACTACCTCATGTATAATGATATTTTTGAAAAACATTTATTTTGCAATTGTGTTATCCTGCAGCACTACAACTGAATTCTTGTACCACTGCAAGTGACACTATGGGGCCGCCTCCTCTCTTTTCCTTAGAATAGGCTGCATCTTTGTTTATTTAATTCTGTCTCTTTATTATGCGAATATCCAACAGGGCAAGCTCTTGATAGGCAGGACACAAATGAGCAAGTCCGTCTCCTTGATGCCGTTGAAAGAGTGTCTATGCAACATACAAATCTTGGATAGACCTATGAGTTCTGCAGTAGCTACAAAGTAAGTTCTCACCTTTTTCCATGTTTTCTTTATCTAAGAAGATAAACATTCTTGCAAGGGATAATTCTCTTTTGCTTACAATAACTTCAGTATGGTCTGACATTTCACTATCTTTGTTTTATCACTTGCAACAGCTGCATAAGAGTAGTAGATGACATCAAAGTTTTACATACTGTTGGCATAAACTCAACTGTAAAGTTAACGGACGTTAAGAGAAATCTACTTGAAGAGAAACAATAAGACGATATAATAGGGAAGAATATAAAATGTATGCTTGTTCTGTTTGATCAAAAGCAATGCGCACATTCTGCTTCTTATGGTGTAGCCATCTCACTATGCTACAGTATGTGCATAATGACTGATGCTTTTTCAAACGTTTTGTTCTATTTCTTTCATATCTTGCAATCCATCAATGTTCTCGAATTTACTGTTGTAACCTATGATATGTAAATGACTATCAAATGTGAATTATTGAGTCACTGATTCTTTCAGACATATAAGAAGCTGATAAAGAAAGTAATAGATGAAAGGGACAAGACAGGTGGAACAACATAGCATGAACTAACAGGTTTTTGATTTGCGTGTTTTTGTGCAATTCCATCAAAGTATTATGGCTAAATCCATTCCATCTCACTGACTTAATATGTGCCTTTCTTATCAACCGTAAAGAAACATTTGTAACATATTGGGTCATAGCGAGAGCATGGAGTCTTTCTTCTACTGTAATGTTAGTGTACTAGACATACCTTTTGAATTGTTCAGCCAATGTTTAGCTTCATTTTGCATCTCTCTGCATTAATTGGGGCATAATTAATTATGCAGAGCAATTCAGGCATGCATAGTTTCGTGTCTACATAAAAGTAATGTTAGTGTACATGCTTAATCTATGATGATTGGAATAAATAAAAAAACATGCTCTACTTAATTGGATATGTCACATACTTGGCGGTGACGCGACCGAAAATCTAGGGCACCACTCAACATATTTTGCGGCAATGGAGGCTCAACGTGCACCATGGGTGGTCACGGGAGGGGTGAAGAGCGTGAGCTATCGGTCGGGGTTGTGCGTGTGTGCCTATGTGTGGCGAGAGGAGGGGGAAGATAGTGTGCGGTGATTTGGTGGCAAGCAGTGAGATTACCAGGTAGATGGTCTTGGTGTGTCACATGAGAGAAATATAAATCATTTAGGTAGATATCCCATAGGTAACTGTTGCAGTTGCAGCAACATTGCCCAACAAATCCAGTTTTTTTTGAAGTGCTACCAAATGGCCTCCCTTGACGTCTAGCAAAACTAGGATTTATCTATTTGATGAGATATGTGTTAGGTAACAGTTTTATTTTACTAGATTTCAATGTTCAATGTTCTCAGGATTTCTATCATCTTGTATGCTTGTGTTCCGAGTTGACAGATTTAGTGTTTGATGTTTTACACGGATTTTAGCGATTTGAGAAATAAGTCAAGTATAGTTTTGTACTTGCAGTGAGCTTCGCACTTGGAGTCTCTTTGAAAGGATGGAATAGAGACTCGGCTCCAGTGAGCTTGGCACTTGGAGTCTCTTTGAAAGGATGGAATAGAGACTCGGCTCTCAACGTAAATAAGAACCACAGGAGTTCAAGATAAGAGAAAGACTTGCACTGACGGAGTTCATTAAAGTTTGTCAATTAGCCTGTATAATGCATATGGTATTTAAGACATATGGTTTTTAAGATTAAGTGCAGATTCTGAGGTCCTCTAAATTTATAACATACTATCACTTACAGCCATCGTAAGTGGTTTCTATTTTGATTTCTATAATTGATGTTTCATTTTTACAGGAAGCGGAAATATGAATGATTTTTGGAACTTACCGTGGAAGAGAACAAGAAGACCTATAACTTGAAACCACTCACATACATACCAATGCTGTCTTGTGATTGCATTAATATCATGGTGTAGTACATTATGATATCCTGATTTATTTTAAATTTTCAAAGTGAGTTTTGAATTATATATGTACATTGAGAAATGAAATTTTTGGTCCCGTGGCAACGCACGGGCATTTGTACTAGTAAACATAAAAATATGAACTTTTTTCTTCCGCGAATTCCCTTTTGTGATATTTTCATTTGTATCAGTATTTTTGATTCCGTAAATTTATTCCAAATTTTACCTAGCAATGCAACTTTTTTTCAATTCCCTTTGTACAATTCCCTTTTAGAAATTTAGTATCATTTTTTCTCCATATTGTTGTTACTTTTGTATAAAAAAATCATGTTATTTGGACTATTTTTCAATTCCCTTTTTTGGGCTAGTGGTTTTTAAGAGGGAAAAAATAACGGGTGGGAGAACTACTTGCAACTCAAATGAACTACCACTTGCAACTCAAATACGTACACTTGCAACTCAAATAAATATGACTTTCAACTTAATTAGATTTTGGGTAGGTAATTTTTCACATTTAGCGTTGATAAATAATGGGCGGAGGGGTTGATAAATTGTGAGCTAAATATTTCTAAAATATTGTAAATATAATTAACTATTCGGGTCGATAACTCTTCACATTTGCCGTTGCTAAATAACGAATAGAGGGGTTGATAAATTATGAGATAAAAATATTCCCAAAAATATTCTTAATAAAACTAGGTTTTCGGGTCGATAACTTTTCACATTTACCTTTGATAAATAATAGGCATAGCGGTTGATAATTTGTGAGCCAAAAATGTTTCCAATATATTCTAAATTACATTAACTTTTCGGATCAATAATTTTTCACATTTACCGTTGATGAATAACGGGCGGATGGGTTGATAAATTTGAGAGTTACACATGGTTTTAATATATTCTAAATAAAATTAGCTTTTCGGGTTGATAACTTTTCACATTTACCATTGATAAATAACGAACATAGGGGTTGATAAATTATGAGCTAAAAATATTCTCAAAAGTATTCTAAATAAAATTAGCTTTTTGGGTCGATAACTTTTCATATTTTACCGTTGATAAATTATAGGCATAGTGGTTGATAAATTGTGAGCTAAAAATATTCCATAATATTTGTATGTTAAATTAGTTTTTTGGGTCGATAATTTTTCACATTTACCGTTGATAAATAACGAGCAGAGGGGTTGATAAATTTTGAACTAATAAAAAGTTTTCAAGATATATCAACATTTTGAGAATAATTAATTGGTGGAAATAAATCTTAGATCGGAGTTACTTTTTGAGAATGAATTTTAGAATTAGAATGGATTGATGCTGACGTCTAATAGTTCGTG
Source organism: Lolium rigidum (assembly GCF_022539505.1). NCBI lineage: Eukaryota > Viridiplantae > Streptophyta > Magnoliopsida > Poales > Poaceae > Lolium > Lolium rigidum. Next base: position 112,329,076 of record NC_061511.1, read on the forward strand.
CATCATACTTCTTTTTTTTAAGTGCATACAAAGTTTATCCATTATACATTTTACTATATAAATTACATAGTATAAAATAAATCGGCTCATCTTCCAGGCGTAAAGTTGTAGTAGCTCAGCTGGTCAGTGTGCTGTTGCGTGGGTCGAACGTCCGGTCGTGGGTTCGAACCCTGTGAGATGCAACCGAGTTTTTGCCACCGCGCGGAAAGGGAATTGGGCCGAAAAGGGAATTCCACTCAGCGCGCGGAAACGACAGAAAAGGAAATTCACCTGGTCGGAAATCGATCGCTCCCGGTCTGGCGCGCGCGCGACCGCCAGGTAGGGCGACCCTACATGAAGTACAATAGAATGTTTGGTTGGAATTTCAATCAGTAAAACAAGAAGATTGATATTTATGAACCAGTGCCAACAACACATTGTTAACAACAATACGATGCCATTCAAACACACACTATTTGACATGACATGAACGTTTTGGTATGCGGTTCTGTGCTAAAAAGTTGTATTGCGCCAATCACTCGACCTGCAACAGACTGAGCAAAGTACACTGTAGAAGTGACAGAGAAATGCTTGTTGAGTCCTTCTCAGACAACTTTTCCAGATAGGAAGCATGTTCAGCGCTAGGGGCAGGTGGTTCTGGAATTGTTAGTGTGACCCTGTTCGCTGAACCATTTCAGATCATTCTTCAGTGGCTCTGATCTCTCTAACCCAGTATTCCAAAACTCCGCATCTGAAAGGCATAGATAACTAAAATGTCAATCAACATCTAGCCAACAATGATAGAAGAAATGTTCCAGGTCCTTCATAAGTTCCAAGGTGGCTATAATTTACGACAGAAACAGGTTATATAACACCTGTCACAGAACCACGATGAGATTTCAACAATTATGATGTTTATTGTTCTAAGCAGAATAAACAAAGTAAAATCTATTGAGCTAAAACTTTCCAGTTCCAACTGAGTTACCAGACAATGTTACTATTAATTGAACTTTGCAGCTAGAGGTCCCTATTGTTTATTCACAAATTACTTGTTGCATAACTAAAGGTGGTCAAAGTAAACAACCATTAATTTCACAATTTCAAATAAAATATGTAAGTAAAACACCATTCACCAAACCAGATTAATCTAGATATGGCCAATTTTAATTTAAAATATACATATGTAATAGGTAGAGTTACCAATCTACCAACCCTTTATTTATTTGCATCCATAGATAAAGCAGAGTACTATGTATGAACCGTCCATAGATAAAGCAGAGTACTATGTCTGAACAACAAGTTCTAAATAGTTGCAAGGTTGTGACATATTTGCCAAGATAAACTTAGGATGTAAAATTTGTCGCTTCTAGCCTGACCCTGAACCTAGGAGCAAGGAGAAGATATTAATAGCTTCCAAGAAAAACCCTGAAACTGCGAGAACAGATGCAGTCATAATATGAAATCCAAACATCAAAGCCTCATTTTTATGAGAGCATATTAGCATGAAAGGGATTCAGTTATGCACAGACTTGTTGTACAACCAAAGTATCATTTTGTTTGTACGACATCTCATATATTGAAGGATATGTTGTTTAATAAGCAATAGCTAGCTTCGCAGGAGGTCAATCAACGTCGTTTTACTATCGGAATATCACTGGAAGGTCAACAGCATGATAAATATTATTTGACAATAGAGTGATAAGAAAATCATAATAACAAGTTAACCTAAATTATGACTTAATCTGCATATTTGAAACATCACTGTACCCATGGATGATAGGACCACTAATTGAGGTGAACACATATACTCCAAATGAAGCATGTTGCCCATGTCAGATTTTTTTGTCCTGAAAAAGAACTTGGTGAGCTATTGTAATGGCAAAGGCTGCAAAAGGTGCAAACAAGAATATCACTGTTACTGTTATTTACAAACACGATGTATGCCTGTAATTTGATCTTAGCTATTCCCCATCGAACTAAAAAAACAATTTACCTTGGCAGTGGCACCTGGGAGATGAAGGGGGCACAATTTCTCTTTCATTTTTTCATCTTGCTCAGGTTGGAGATGAGAAAGAAAGTTACTTAAAATAGAAAATGGATGTACTTAACTGACGGCATCAAATTTCCACATGTATTCGAACTGGAAATTTTAGCAGTCCAACCAGATTAGCTTGACAGTAATGCAAATGTTCGATCAATGGGCCTTTTTTTCTATATTTGGATAGGTTGACCAATTGCAAATTTAGTTATGAAGTGTGTAAATGTAGTCAGGAGAACACTTCGGATTTAGGGTTTTGTTTCAAACCTTGGAGTAACCTTATATCTTCAGTGGGAAAACCCTTAAATTGTTTCCTAAACCCTCAAACCCTTAAATTGATGGGAAAATTACACGTGATCATTTGTGAATACTGGAAGAGTGCCATCTAAAGCATGGTTACCAAAATCTGCAGTGGCGGTGATGGTTCGATCATTGATGAATTTGAGGTAGCTAGCCAGAATTGAGGAGAACCAAAATCTGCAGTGGCCGTGATAATAATTTTCTAACAATATTAATACTCAAAGTAATTTGTAAGAAAGGAGAATCAATGATCTGCGCAATGTGTAATTTAGGAAGCTAGAAATATGTCTGAAAGAGCATTTGTGACAGTTACTCGCTGACAATATTGGAAGCTAAAATAGTGTGCATAGAAGGGAAAGCAGATAAGCTGAGGCAACGTGTGGTGTACTTATCAAAAGAGGAGCATCTGCACATTGTATGGAGTATTGGGACATTAAATAAATCTGAACAGAGGAAGGAAAAGTACAACAAAAACATGTATTTTGAGAAACTGTTAGTATGGAAATATCATGCCTAGAAGCCAAATTTAGGAATCTCATATGTAACTCAAATACTGTAAATTTATAGTTTCCATGGATTCTGGTAACTCACCTTCTCTACATAGACAGAGAACCAAGGATCCCCATTTAGAAATAGACCTCAAGAACAATTGACAGAACATCTATTTCTTGGTAATATTAACACCACTCTTCTAGCAGAGAGCACACCACTCATCAATGGAGAACTATGTGAGAAAACGAATAAGAGAAATGGCAAACCCTCCAATGGTCCCTGCAGTCTGCAACTTTCCCATAATTAAGTTCACACTAATTGTTCAGACGAAAGAGCTGACATGCTGACACTGACTAAATATCATTCAGTTATACATTTCATAGGAACCACTCAAATGTATCAATCAAGAGCACGAAATACCTTTCGGTGTTACATATAGAGAACAAGAAGCACAATGATACCTGATACAAAAATGACTCCAACACCTACATGTAGAGAAAAACAATTTGAAGGTAATGATATCACCAAGGTCGAGGAGACATCTCTCAATCAAAAAAACTACCATCTCCAGTAGCGTAGAGATACTGAAAAAACTTGAGGATAAGTAGTTGACGAAAATCAGATGAAAGTTATAGCAAAAAGCAAGTAAAATAAGAGAGGGGGAGAGAGAGGATGATATGTATTTCCAGAACCACGCCCATTTAAACCATTTAGTACCTTCTTGTTGTGGTTAAAAGAGAACTCTATATCACATACTATAATAATTGTTTCTATCTATGCACAATATTGGAACCTTATGCACTTATAAATTATAATAGCAAAGTGAGATGTGGCCATGTCAGAAACTGCATGACGCCATAAAAATGGATGTTACCTCAGAAGTCATATATCTTCTCAATAATCTCAGCCATATATCTTCCTAGCGCATGGACTTTGAGCACAACCATTCGAATTCAAAGACAGGGAGATGATGCTTGTTGTGTATGCACAATATTGGAACCTTATGCATACTTATAATACCAAAGTGGGATGTGGCCATGTCAGAAACTGCATGACGACATAAAAAATGGATGTTACCTCTGAAGTCATATATCTTCTCAAAAGTCACAGCCATATATGTGAATTCAAAGACAGGGAGATGATGCTTGTTGTGTATGCACAATATTGGAACCTCATGCATACTTATAATACCAAAGTGTGATGTGGCCATGTCAGAAACCGCATTACGACATAAAAATGGATGTTACCTCTGAAGTCATATATTTTCTCAAAAGTCAGAGCCATATATGTTCCTAGCACAAGGACTTCGAGCACCAACCATTCGAAGTCAAAGACAGGGAGATGATCCGGTTAAGAAAAAAAAGATTAATCATTGCCCCATCTATGTTGTTCTGTCAAACTAAAATACATAGAAAATTTCCTCTTCTCTTTTCAATCTTACTAGACAACACGCTCTTTATAATTACAGTTTGGTCTTTGATGTGCCACTGGTTACCTTACTTTGCCTGCACACGCACATTTTCCAAAGAGACATATGCTACTAAAATGTGAAAAAGGAGATGACATGTAATATTTACTCACAGTATCTTATTTTCCGAAAATGCTGCTCAAATACAAACTTCCTTGTAGGTATGTATAAAGTAACAATCCAACGGAATTCCAACCTAATTTGCAAGCATTTGATTAAGAAAACATCTGCAGGAGCACAATCACTGGAGAATACTATTATGTTGCGGTTATTATTGGGAAGGTTCAAACTTGTCAAGCGGAAGAAGCCTGGTGACCGGGTGTATACGTGAGCACGCGCTGATTAACTGACACGTGTCCAACGGACGTTTGGTGTCCGTGAGATGAAAACCCCTCACCTGTGAGCTGTATCAGACATAAAGTAGTACATTTTTGGCGTATTCAATGACGATGGAAAACTCTCATCCTTCCCGGGACGATCGCTCACTTCCTGTCCTCCTCCATGGCCCACCACACCACATCTTCCTGTCCACTCGTTTCCTCTATCGGATTGCCGTCCCCGGAGGCAACTCCTCTCCTCCACCTCCTCCAATCCCCCCAACACGATTGCCCCCAATCCACCCAAGCGAGCTCCAGAGCACCATGGCCTTCACGACAGATGCAGCTTTGGCGGAGGGGGCGCGACACTAGGGACGCGGAGGAAGGGGGCGGGGTTGCCGCGACCTACTGCCGGCGAGCGGCCAGGGTCACGGCGGCAGCGCGGCCCTGAGCTCCTCTCCCCGTACCTCGCCGAGGCGGAAGGCCATGGGGACGCTGCGGCATCCCGCGCAGGTTCTCCGCTCTCTCGCCGTTGCCGCTGCGGGTACGGGAGGGGCGCGAGCTCCACCGACGGCCCCTCCGCCCGCCACTCCGACAGGTCCCTCCGCCCCGCTGCGACAGCTCCGTCCGCTGCCCATCCGCCCGCTGTCCCAGTTTTGCTTTTGAACTGAAGTATTTTTTGGCTGCTGAAATTGGACGTACTGAATCGTGTGTTTCTTCTCAGACTGAGTTTTTTTTATGACAATCGTTGCTTGCCCCTGGGCTCCTGGCTACACGTTGCTAAGGAAGATGGATGTACGAGTAGATGGCTCCCCCGAGTTCGAGCCCCGGTGGAGGAGAAGACTCCAGCGATGCCACCTACACATCTAGCTCGAGCCTGGGTCGAGGAGAAGACTCCAGCGACGCCATCTACTCATCCTGCTAGAGGAGATGATTCCAGCGACGCAACGGATCCGCCCTCCACTCATTTTTTCATTTTTTTTGTTTTTTCGATGCAGTTTTTTTCATTGTTTCATCGTTTTTTTGTTCATCGTTCTCCAGATTTAGAACTGTTGTATTCATGAATCATAATTGATTGTCTCCTTCATGCTTGCCTGATGTGGTTCTCTGCTTGCCGAATCGCTTGCATTGTGTCAGCGAGAGAGAAAAGGCCACATAGGGAAGGGAACGCTGATGTGGATGAGGACGAACGCGTTCCTCCATCTCCCATGATGAGGTCTAAGACCTCGTGTGTGGCCCGATCTTGCGGTTGACCCGAAATCCAAAGGGGAAAGGGAGGGAGAGCGCGAAGAACACGAAGAACACGAAGAACACGAGGAACTCACTCACGCACACCAACCCGATACAATCGATACTTACCCCCGTGGCTCGATGGACCACGCCAATAGAATCAACCCGGAAGAGACGCGCGGTAGAATTCCGAGGTGAGAGATCGGTGAAGGAGATGAATTTAGGAGTGGGAGAGAGAGTGGTAGCACTAGAATCTCACACACCAAATCCAATCATCTAACAAGGGTAGCCTTGATACAAAGGGGATGAAACCCTAGGGAGACAAAGCTCAAATCCATGTCTAAGCCTAAAATCTTGTCTAAGGAGTAAAGGGGATGACCTAGGTGCTTATATAGAGGTACAAGGCGACTTGGGTCGAAAAGGTACGCGGTTGGTCGACTCGGGCCGTTTCCGGTCGAGTCTGTCCCGTGAAATCCGGTCAACCGGGTTTCAACCGGGCTGTAGACCGGGCAGCCTGGTGCAGGGGCCGGTCAACCGGCCGCCAACCGGGAAGTTCGCAAAAGTTTCCCGGTTAGGCGTCGGTACGACGCCGGGGTGGATCCGGTCTGGGGCCCGGTCTGACCGGCCCTGGGACCGGCCTGGCCGGCCTGGGGCCCGGTTGGCCGGCCTCTGGACCGGCTGGGCCTCTTCCTCCCGCCTCTTCTTCCTCTTCCTCTTCTTCTCTCTTCCTTGCACCATGGGAGTTCCTTCTCTCCGGTTCCTCGATGACTCTTGTACCTAATGACATGTAACACACCGACATGAGGTAGCATTCCATCCAAGGTATTGACGAGGTCGAGTGTCGAGAGGAAGGAGTTCACCTTGACATATATGGCGGGGGTTTGTGTTGTTGGTCCACTTGGGGGACTCCTTGGCCATGGTGTAGCGTCGATGATAGTCGGGGCTGCACTTGTTGGTCTTGAGGCGTAGGTGTCCAAAGGCCACCCCGCATCATCTCCCCCCCCCTTGGGGAAGAGTCGTCCTCGACTCTTGTTCCTCCTCAACGATGATGTAGGCCATGACGGTGCTCCCAGGTAGTAATGGATGGACAAAGTCGCAGTCGAAGAAGAACTTGGGGAAAAACAACTTGCGAATGGAAAGCTTGTGGATGCCAATTTTGTGATCGGCGAACAAGAGGCTCTCAATCAAATATGAAGCATCAAGTCATTTCTCCAAGAGGCATTTGGCAAAAAAGGAAACCAAAAGAGTGTCGATGTATCCAAAATGTGGTAGGGCAAAAATTTGTTCATGTAAGAGTTGTAAGGTGTCAAAAATGTGTGGTGTAGCATTGTCCCAAACAAGTGGAACAAACAAAAGGCAAGTGTCGGCGGCAAAATTTGGGGCAAAATTGTTATGTGCAATGGCAAAGCGATGGAGACTTCGAACTTGGGAGAGTATGGTTGGCTTGAGCCGAGTATGAGTGTCCTCAAGTGTGAAAGAATCCATTGCAATTGCCAAAGATGAAATGAGAAATCCAAAGAAGAGCAACTTTTTGTGTGGCATGTGGCACAAGATGCATAAGGTGTCTCTCACATGTATGACATGGTCCTTGAGAATCTCGGAGTGTATGATGATATCATCAAGACATACAACAATCATTGTGCCAACAAGATGTGTCAAGACACGTTGCATAAGAGGCAAAAGAGGTGACGAGGAGTTGGACCAAACCGGAAACTCGACAAGGCAAGTCGGAAACACATGAGGGTGAAGGCTTGTGGGAACATACTCTTTGGTGTGATTCCTGCGGGTTAGGTCCTTGTTGGGGTAGCTCTCAATTGCGCGTTTCGTGAGCTCATGCTCCGTGGCGGTAGAAGTGGTCGGCCTTGTACCTACACATGGAATAAACAAGACAAAGAGCGTGTGTGCATGGTAGATGAACACATCATCCATCATGATGGTCCAAGTCTTGTGCACATCACCATTAGTGTCAAGCAAGATAGTATGAAATGCATGGCGATAGTGCATATGGCATGAAGGTGCATTCGTGGCATGTGGTAACTCATGATCATCAAAAAGTGAGAAGGTTATGGGGGCCATCTCGTGGACAATGAAATAAGCATTCTTGCATACCAAGCATAAGAAAGAGCAATTGTTCACAATCTTGGATGCAAGGATCATGGAATGGTGCAAACATTTTGGGCAAAGCATGCGGAAGCTAATGTCATCCTTGTCATTATCATTGCAAGCAAGCGGGGAAAAAGTGAAACTCTCATAGCATGGCATGGTCATGGTATCACAATCAATCAATTCCACATGATCAACAATGTTATCAAGCAAAGCATCGCATGGGAATATGAAAGAAGCATGTGACGTAGCAAATGTATCATCAAGATCATGCATGCACTCATAAGTCATCATGTCCACAAGTGGGATCATGGCATCATCAACACCTATGTTGTTACCTTTGAAGGCCGACTCATTTGATGTAGGTGTTGTGGAAGTAGGAGGATCCATGTGGTCGACATGTCCGTCTTGAAGCAAGCATGGTGGGATATCATCATCTTCATGCACCATGTACATCTTCTCCATGATCGGGAACTCGTCCTCCGTGGAACCTAGTGCAACATAAGAAGACACAAACGAGGGAGAGGTTAATGTGTTAGCAAATGCGATGTCCTCCATGGACCTATCATCTACCTCTCTCAACTCACTTTGTGTATCACTCATGTCCTCTAAATGGAAGCACTCAAACTCACATATGGGGTGGAAGTCACTCAACTCACTATCACTCTCACTCAAGTGGGCTAAGTGGCTCTCATGCTCACATGGGATTGGTACCAACTCATCAATGAAGCATATAGGAGTAGGCTCGACTTTCTCATCTCCATGCGCCTCCTTGGTTGAAGGGAAAATCCCATGCTCAACCATCTCAACTCCATGCGCCTCCGTAGGTGAAGGGAGAATCCCATGCTCACCATGCTCAACTCCCTCGCCTCCTAAGTCGCCCTCAAGTGGTGGCATCTTGGAGACTTGTGTATTGAGCTCGTCGAAGTAGAGCTTCTTGGCGCTTGGCGTTGTGCATTGCCATGCCATGTGACCCTTTGCCTTGCACACCTCACATAGGAGATTGGGACATTCCCGTGGAGGATGGCCTTGTTGCTTGCACTTGTAACATCGGAGTCCATAGGCGTATGGCGAAGTAGGGGCCATTGTGGTGGTGGCACAAGAGGTAGAAGTCGCCGTATGAGGAAGGTCTTCATGTCGAGGCTCTCGTCTTCTTGCCTCATCACCATGTCTTGAGTGGTGTCGTCGAAGATCATGTGTGGACGGATGTCGATGTGGACCATGAGGTGGTGGTGGTCGACGACGATCATGAGATGGTGTGAGTCGATGACGGTCCTTGCCATGCCTAGATGATGGCTCATGCGACTTGGCATGTTGCTTGTTGTGCCTTGTGGAGCTTGGAGAGGCGTGTCGATGGCGATCATGTTGGGGGCGCTCTTGATGCTCCATATGATGTCCTTGATGTCGATGATCTTGTGCATAAGCACTCTCATGATGGCGCCTTGGGGAGCTCGGAGACCAATGTCGAAGACGATCATGTTGGGGACGCTCTTGATGATCCATAAGATGGTGCCATCGTGGAGGTCCTCGATCTTCATATGTAGCTCCATTGGCCAAGTAGGGGTATGTGGGCGCCTCGGTGTTGTTCAAGGTGGAGTCGAGGTGAGGCTCCGCCATGGTGTCGATCTCGTAGTCGTGGCGTTGCTCCACCGTGGCGTCCATGCTTGATGAGCCATTGTCGATGTAGAGCTCGTCGATGTCGTCCTCAAAGTGGTGCTCCACCATGTCGTCCATGTTGGCGATGCTCGCGGAGCCATAGTCGGTGTAGAGCTCCTCGATGTCGGTCATGTTGGCGATGCTCGCGGAGCCATAGTCGGTGTAGAGCTCCACATGTTCCTCCACATCCGTGGTGCTTGAAGAGGAATCCTCCTCGAAGTGCTCCATGTAGTCCTTCGTATCCTCTTCTTCGCTATCCATGTTAGCACGAAAAGATCTATATGGTGTATGTTAGTGGAAGAACACTACCCCGCAACCTTACCGTGGTATGACAAGATTGGGGTGATCCAACAAACCGAGAGTTAGAACAATTGTATCGGGCACTCACACAAAGACACACGCAAAAGCTAGCAAATATGGTGGTAGGTTAGTGTGGTGGAAAGCCAAAAGACGAAATCCGAAATCAAGTGTATTGTCAAGAGTGGGTGAAATCCAAAAATCAAATGTCAAAGCGATGATCACTATAAACACGGAAAAGATATGGAACACACACACGAGATGAACGGGGTTAGTGCGACCAAGGAATGAGCGGAAAAGTGTAAGAAGCCCTTAATCAAGGGTGCTCGGTGTCACACTAACACAAGAAGAGATCAAAGCTTTGGTTGCAAACGAAGAGACAACAAGATTCACACGCGGCCTCTCTTCTCTTTTTCTCTCTTTTGCTTAAAAGCTTTTTCTCTTTTGTATTTGGTGGCACTTGCACTCTTTTGTACCTATGGTGGCACTTTGTACACTTTGGTATGTATGATGGCACTTGCACTCTTTTTGTGCTTTTCTTTCTTTTTCTCGCTCTATGTTAGCGTTAGCTCGCTTTTGCTATTTTGCCACATGAGTACTTGCTTATAAGCTTGACTCCACACTACACACACACCTCACAATCGGGGCCACGTGCAATGTCTCGCAACACTCAATAAGCAATGCTCGATAGGATAGATCGCAAAAGAAGAGGGGTTACAAGGGAATGCAAGTTATACCTAAGATGTTAGGCGGTGATGAACACACAACTTGCGATGATGGCGGTGATGTCAAGAGTACGGTTGCAAGCTCGGGGTGCCTCGGATGTCGTCGCTTGCATCGGAGCTGCGGGTTAGTGTCACAAACAAGGCACTCAAACCGGAACAAGCAAACACAAGTTAGCGGAAGAAAAGGGTCAAAGTAGCTTGGCGGTGGTGGCGGTGGTAAGCCGGTGGTGGGTGGTGTCGATGCTCTTGCGGTTGCGGCGGTGTTTATGTGGCCGCGGTGGTGTTTACCCGTGGTCTGCGGGGGTGACGGAGCTTGCCGGCGGATGAGCGGGGTGGTGGTGGTCGGCGGTGGTGGTGGAAGTGGTGGCGCCCGGTCGGGGGCCCGGTTGGACCGGACTGTGGACCGGCTGGTCCGGTTGGCGACCGGTTGACCGGCTCTGGCGCCGGCCGGCCCGGTCTGCAGCCCGGTTGACCGGATTTCTCAACCGGCTGCACGTGTTCTTGAGGCAAATCGTCCAAATCGACCCAAATCGAAGGAAAACGATGGAATTGGGGGCTAGAAAGTGGGGGAAATAGTAGATCAAGCACCTCAACACCGAATCCATGGACCAAAACCACTCAAAACGCAACCAAATCGCAGATCCATCAAAAGGCAAATTAGGGAAAAAAAATTGGGGATTTTTGGGGAAATTTTTTTAGAGACGAAATTGGATGGGTGGGGGGTCAAATCCGCGGAAACCAAAGGCTGCTGATACCATATGATGAGGTCTAAGACCCCGTGTGTGGCCCGATCTTGCGGTTGACCCGAAATCCAAAGGGGAAAGGGAGGGAGAGCGCGAAGAACACGAAGAACACGAAGAACACGAGGAACTCTGATAAGGCATAGGTGGCCGATCTTTTGATGAGAGTATGATAGCGTCGATTTGTTGGTGGAGTTCGTGCTTGACGATCCGACTACACGTGCAAAGCTCGTGCGCCAATGCAATCGCTAGGACAATCTCCGGGAGTTACTGATCTTGCGGATGCACGATCAGCCTGACCAGCGAGGGTCTTTATTCCTACCTGAAATCGAGAACAAGTAAGAACTAATATTGCAATCAGAATACTGCGGATGAAAGATGAAAGCTTTATTGAATAAGGTGGGATTCCGAATAGTCGGTCTTGTTCTGGGCGTTGGCCTCAAAAGAAGTACACGAGAGTTGCAGCAATGGCTAACTTTTAATCTAATCAAAATCCAAGTTCTAATGACCGCTACAGAGGGATATATATGGGGGAAGTCAAGGGATTTTCGTCCAACCAGCTAGGGTTGTCCAAAAACACCCCTAAATGGGCCTTCCTCCACTTATATGGCCTCTTAAAATCCCCTAAAATACCTAATCCGAAAATACATGGGCCTGGCCCGTTAAATAAGGTGACGCAGCACCAATAATAACTCTTTGGACGAATTTTATGATGGAGTAACTTGTATAATTCATCCAAGCATCGTTGCTTCATGGTGGCTTCAATGTTCTGAAATCCTCGCTTGCAACGCCATCCTGAATCCTTGCAGGTCTGCTGCCCTCTCCATGCACGTTCCTAATCCAATGCTTGGCGTCCATGCTAGATCCATTCCTAAATAATATAAATACATTTGATTTAGGCAGCATCATATTCTCATATATATCTGGAAGGATTCCTAGTAACGAATGTACCTGAGATGTGGTTGTAGGAGTATTGGTTGTATCTATCATAGAGATGTCCTCATCATCCTCCCCTACTTGAATTGAAGTCGTCCTCGACGTAGTCTCATCTTTTTCACCAAGATATGCCTTCAAATCGCAGGTAATCATGTCCTCATCAAACTCACTCACGCACACCAACCCGATACAATCGATACTTACCCCTGTGGCTCGATGGACCACGCCAATAGAATCAACCCGGAAGAGACGCGCGGTAGAATTCCGAGGTGAGAGATCGGTGAAGGAGATGAATCTAGGAGTGGGAGAGAGAGTGGTAGCACTAGAATCTCACACACCAAATCCAATCATCCAACAAGGGTAGCCTTGATACAAAGGGGATGAAACCCTAGGGAGACAAAGCTCAAATCCATGTCTAAGCCTAAAATCTTGTCTAAGGAGTAAAGGGGATGACCTAGGTGCTTATATAGAGGTACAAGGCGACTTGGGTCGAAAAGGTACGCGGTTGGTCGACTCGGGCCGTTTACGGTCGAGTCTGTCCCGTGAAATCCGGTCAACCGGGTTTCAACCGGGCTGTAGACCGGGCAGCCTGGTGCAGGGGGCGGTCAACCGGCCACCAACCGGGAAGTTCGCAAAAGTTTCCCGGTTTGGCGTCGGTACGACGCCGGGGTGGATCCGGTCTGGGGCCCGGTCTGACCGGCCCTGGGACCGGCCTGGCCGGCCTGGGGCCCGGTTGGCCGGCCTCTGGACCGGCTGGGCCTCTTCCTCCCGCCTCTTCTTCCTCTTCCTCTTCTTCTCTTTTCCTTGCACCATGGGAGTTCCTTCTCTCCGGTTCCTCGATGACTCTTGTACCTAATGACATGTAACACACCGACATGAGGTAGCATTCCATCCAAGGTATTGACGAGGTCGAGTGTCGAGAGGAAGGAGTTCACCTTGACATATATGGCGGGGGTTTGTGTTGTTGGTCCACTTGGGGGACTCCTTGGCCATGGTGTAGCGTCGATGATAGTCGGGCTGCACTTGTTGGTCTTTAGGCGTAGGTGTCCAAAGGCCACCCCGCATCATCCTAGCTGGGCGGCTCCTCGCGCACCCGTTCGACGACTGCGGCCTCCCCTACCCAGAGTGTGCCCGGTGGCGGCTTCCCCTGCGGACGCGTGCTGGCGTGGAGGAAGGATCCCGATGCGTACGCGGCGCCGGCGACCGGCCTCCCGTCCCGGAGCGTAGCTGCCGTCGGTTTCTGTGGTGGTCTGGAGAGAGGAGCACCGGATTTCTGAGATAGAAATCGCTACAGCAAAGTACGATGTAGAGCATCTTCCTTTTCTTAATCTCTCCACATGAAATGGGTCCCAGACACTTTGGCTGTTACTCAGGCATGCATGCTAGCGATGGATAGAAAGTTCACAGAACCGTTTGGCCTCCGTTTGTGAGCTAGCATCTTAAAGCGAATCCAACGGTGATGACCGCGTGCTCACGTATACACCCGGTCACTAAATCCACTCTCCTTGTCAAGACATGGGAATAGAAGAGGCAATCATGACCTTGGCAAAAAAAAAGTAGAAGAGGCAATTTGGACAGAGGTAGAGAGAGAGGACCACCATTTGCCGTGGTGTTGGATTATTTTATTCCTGGAAACCTCTACTCTCTTCAAGACCTTGCAGATTCCTGCAGCAATCGGCAACTGAAATGAACATAAAAAAAGGATTGGCCACCCTCGGATCAGCACTTATTCATTTCTACATCTTTGAAAGGGATATTAGATCATCTTAAGAGACAATCGAGTACAGGATTATGGCAACCACTTAGAGCAATAACTTAACAAATGGTAGCAATTGAGTTTATCTGTACCATCAGGCTTCACAATTAACATAATATTATTGTAAACCAGAACAATAAATAAACATTTAATTGGCTTTAGAATTTGGTTCGCAGAAGTATTTTCCTATATTTTATCATAAAAAGGAAATTGACTTCAAAAGTATATAATGGCAGCGGGAAAAACTACAAAAAATCTGAAAGGGCTAAACTGTACATACCGGACCTGTTGTAGCATTTAAAATTCTTCAATAGAAACTCCTGAGTAATGAGAGCATATCACTGGCTTGCACATTTGATGTCCCATTGCCTGCTATAAGAATAATATCATGTAAGAGTTGATTGTAAATTAATCTTTGCAAAGAAAATTAGAGAGGATTTCACGCAATAATATTCTCAGAATAGAACGAAAAAAAGAAAAATATGTTCCATACATAATCAAAAGAGGAAACATAACAGACGCTAGAACTCATAGTACACACGTACGATAGTTTAAATCTAGAGCTGCCATCTTGCCTAAACATGCGGAAAGCAAATTATCCCTACATCCTGAATACAAAGAACACAGAAACAATCAAGTTGAGAGATGCAGCACACAGTCATCAGAAGTAGCCATCTAATGTTTACTTGTAAATTAATCTGAAGTAAAATTAAGTCATCAAGTTCACTGAGTAACTCCTCGCCGTTTTCTTCCAGAGAAAGTACGGAAACCAAACCATATGGCACCATACCAACTAATGGAAGAGGGATCCCTACCGAATGAAAGGAGGACCAATATTACCTATGAGGCTATGACCCATAGTACTGTCGAATTAACCAGGCGGAGACAATTAGTCAAAGTTGGAATGGTAAAAAGGAAGGTCATGTTGTTGTGTAAATTCTTAATCTGCAATAATGGGGCAACATTTGGAATAAATACGCACTAAATTTATGCGCCCCTTTTGATGCTGCAAAGGCTCATCGGGACAGCTTAACGGCGTCGATCTAGGCCTTGTCCGTCAGCCTCGCTATTGTTGGCTCAATCTATGTCGCCAAGGCCATTGACAGGGCTGTAGATCTACGTGTCCTGTTGTGGAGATGAGCGCTGCCATGAGTTAGTAGAGGTGAACTTGAGACCGGGCGAGCCATGACTGGCAAATCAGGAAGAAACGTGAGTAGTAGAAGGACGAAGATGAGAGCATGTACAACATCGCTTCTTATTTGGGCGCTTAGGTAAATTAATGTTATGGCATGACCTCCCACTCACTTTATCTTCTCTCAAATCACAGTGAAATAGGCACGAATTTAGGGTCTATATTAAGAGGAATTCAACTATTACAAAGGTGCCTTCTTGCCTACCAGGAACACTGGCGGCTATGGGGAATAAACCCTAGAATAAGTCGATGCCCTCTCCGAAGGGAGACTAGATAGTTATAACAGAAAGCTAAGCTACATGACAAGGTAGCAGGTGGGAAGATATGCTACAGCTGTAAAGTTTAAAAGGGAATGGTGTCTTCATCTTGGCCGTTCATCCACTGATCCACGGCTGTGATTGTCTTCAGGAGGTGCTAGTGAAGGAATACAGTATGTAGTCGATGACAACTCCCCCCTATGAGAGTAGACTTGTCCTCAAGGCTAAAATGCTGAAAATACCCTCTGAACAAAGCTTGCGTCCTCCCAGGTTGCCTGATCAACGGCCATGTTTTCCCATTTGACTAACCATTGTGCCACAGGGACATAAATGTCTCCTTGCTTGCGTGGGATCAACTTCCTTTCAATAACAGCTTCAGGAGCTATGAGGAACGTGCCATCAGGATTGATAAGAGATATATGGGGACTGGGCACTGCCTTTGGTCCCAAGTGTCGCTTGAGTTGGCTCACATGGAATGTATGATGCAGCTTACAACCTTCTGGCAGTAGCAATTTATAGGATGTATTACCTATCTTTTGGAGAACTTGAAAAGGGCCATAGTACGTTGAGTGTAGTTTGAGGCACCGATGGACGCTGAGTGATGTGTGCCTGTAAGGCTGGAGTTTTAGATACACCATGTCACCTACTGCGAGTTCTCGTTCTGATCTGTTCTTGTCGGCAAAGTGTTTCAAACGTTCCTGGGTCTTTAACAGATTTTCTTTTATCTGCTTTGCAATTTCCTCCACTGATGCATTAGGAATAAGATCAGGTGTAGTGTCATCAGGTGGCAATAGCAGTTCAGCAAGTAGTGGAGGAGGCCTGCCATACAATGCTTGGAAGGGAGTCATTCTCAAAGATGTACAAAATGTGGTGTTGTACCACCATTCAGCAAGTGGTAGCCAGTGATGCCATTTCTTGGGCGGTTGAAATGCCATGTTCCTGAGGTAATTCTCCAAAGACTGATTGACTCATTCTGTTTGGCCATCAATTTGAGGGTGGTATTGATGACCCACAAGTATAGGGGATGTAGCAGGTCTTCGAGG
>NC_061511.1:112345704-112391469 GCF_022539505.1 Lolium rigidum
GGCAAGAATATGGTTATTGAAGAAAAAAATACTTGCTAAGTGGGGGCAAATCACCATTTAAGCTAGCTTTTACAAGGAGATTAGAGATTTGAGTGGGGGCAGCTGCCCCCCTTGTCAATAGGCTGGACCCGCCCATGGGAGCGGGAGGAGGGCGGCTGGAACGCCCCCCATCGAGCTCGTCCATCCCAGTGTTGCGTCGGCCAAAGCAGTGCGGGGACAGCCGCCAGGGACCAGGGAGGAGCTATGATAGGGAGAGATGAACCAGGGACACGAGCGCACTTGGGAAAGCAAGGAGCTCAAGGAAGCGACGAGGGGAGGCCGGCGGACGTTGTGGGGGTTGGGAAGGAGAAGCTTTGGCCTTTGGGCCGACGGGGAGAGTGCAAATAGTCAAAACGGTGCCATCGGATCGAGAATGATAGAATCCGAGAGACTGCTAAACGACACGAACATCCAGCGAACGTGCAAACCATTAAGTGCATACCCCACCATGGCCCACCACTTTTCCAGGATTATAGCGGCTATGCCCACACCGAGAATGCCTCATAGTATCCCACCACCGAAAACCAAGAAAAAAAATAGCGCGCTATAACAAAATAGCGTCGGCCGAAAAATATAGCACGCTATAGCATGCTATAGCGCCAGAATGATGTAGCGTGGGCTGTCTAGAAACGCTATAGCATGCTATTAGCGTTGAAATAGCGTGTTATTTTTCTATGCCGAAACCCAAAACATCATCAAACGAATCTGGACCTCCCTTTAAAATCTTACAGAGCCCCAAGACGGTACACGAAAAAAAACACGCAGTAATCAACTATCAGAGAACACATGTGTCAGCTCAGCATTAATCCAAAAACTAATTCAAAACTATGAGAAAAATGATGTTTGTTACCCTATAATATAGTAGTTATGGTACGTAACATACAGAAGTAAATCACTTCCTCTTTTTTTACATCGCTTCCTATTTTTACCTGAATTTATAACGGGTGGTAATGTGGAACAAATACATATGTCACACGACTTATATTTAGTTAAATCTCGACCACAATTTACAGACCTGACTATCAAAGTCTAACGATTCAAATTACGTGTACATGTACCTGTAAGACTTACGTGCCATAAGTTTCTTTATTTCTTAATTTGGAACGTTAGAATTAAAATGACTGGTTTATATTTTGTTAGCATATATCACTAGTGGAAAACAGGGCTTCCGTGGGAGCCTTTTGTCGCGGGCGCGCCTGCACCCGCGACAAATGGCCTGGCCACGTCGCCTCGAAACCATGTGGAGCGCGCGGAGGCTTTTGTCGCGGCCTTTTGTCGCGGGCCGTATTACGACCCGCGACAAAAGGAGGCAGGGCGACGTGGCCACTCCTTTTGTCGCGGGTCGTAATACGGCCCGCGACAAAATATCCCCGCCCTATATATAGAAGCAGCCAGCCACCCCCCCACCTCATTTTTTCCTTGGTGGTGAAGGTGGAGGTGTATGCTAGCTCATTTTTTCTACATGTGCACAAGAGGTGTTTGATGGAATGCTTGTGAGAGGGATGCCACTTGGTTTATTTGATAAGATTTCTCCTCTTTTTGATCCAAAAAGGTTAGCAACTATTTTCTCGACTATATATATATATGCATAGTCCGTACAATACTAATTTTAGCAAGGTGATTGCATCCGATACATATATAATTGTGCTTATGATGCAGATGAGTCATCCATGGATGTACGGTAACCGATGTGCTCCCGCTTTCGGAGAGGGCGTGAATTCTTTCTTGCTTGTGGCCGAGGCCAACAAGTCGAAGCAAGGTTTTATGTGCTGTCCATGTCTAAAATGTAAGAACGAGAAGGATTACTCTTGCTCAAGAGATATTAAGAGCCACCTGCTTCGGTTTGGGTTCATGTCCGGTTATAATGTTTGGACCAAGCACGGAGAAGAAGGGATTATGATGGAAGACGGCGATGAGGAAGAAGATAATGATGAGAAGTACTATCGATCTATGTTCTCCGAATGCTTTGATACCGCAATGGACGACAATGAAGAAGAAGGAGGTGAAGAACGAGGCATCGGATGATCCTGTTGATGATGATCTTCGTCGGGCCATTTACGATGCAAGAAGAGGCTGTGACACGGATAAGGAGAGGTTGCGGTTCGACAAGATGTTAGAGGACCACCACAAATTGTTGTACCCGAGGTTGTGAAGATGGGCATAGAAAGTCTGGGTAGCATATTGGAATTGCTGAAATGGAAGGCAGAGGTCGGTGTGGCTGACTCGGGATTTGAGAAATTGATGATAATATTAAAGAAGTCTGTTTCCAAGAAATAATGAATTGCCCGTCGGTACATATGAAGCAAGAAGCTTGTCGCCCTCTAGGATTAGATGTGCGAGAAGATACATGCATGCATTAATGATTGTATCCTCTACCGCGGTGAGAAGTACGAGAATTTGAATAAATGCCCGATATGTGGTGCATTGCGGTATAAGATCAGAAAAGATGACCCTGGTGATGTTGAGGGCGAGCCACCCGGGAAGAGGGTTCTGCGAAGGTGATGTGGTATGCTCCAATAATACCACGGTTGAAACGTTTGTTCGAGAAACAAAGAGCATGCCAAGTTGTTGCGATGGCACATGGAAGAACGTAAGAAAGACGCGATGTTGAGGCACCCCGCTGATGGTCGGCGGTGGAGAAACATCGGGAGAGAGTTTCCGGATTTTGCGAGGTGAGGCAAGGAACTTATACTTTGGTCTAAGTACGGATGGCATGAATCCTTTTGGGGAGCGAGCTGCGATCCACGGCACACGGCCCGTGACTCTATGTATCTACAACCTTCCTCCTTGGTTGTGCATGAAGCGGAAGTTCATTATGATGCCGAGTGCTTATCCAAGGCCCAAAGCAACCGGGCAACGACATTGATGTGTACCTAAGGCCATTAGTCGATGAACTTTTGGAGTTGTGGGCCAAACCGGGTGTACGTGTGTGGGATGAGCACACGGAGCAAGAATTTGACCTACGAGCGTTGCTATTCGTAACCATCAATGATTGGCTCTGCTCTCGGTAACATTTCAGGACGGACGAACAAAGGATACAATGCATGCACACACTTGTTTAGATGAGGCTGAAAGTAAATATTTGGGAAAAAGCGAGAAAAGTTGTGTACCCGTTCAATCGTCGTTTCCTTCCGCGCAAGCATCCCTTAAGGAAAAAAAGGCAAGCATTTCGATGGCGAGGCGGACCGCCGTCCGAAGCCTGTCCCCGTAGTGGTGCTGATATATTTGACATGGTCAAGGATTTAAATGTTATCTTTGGAAAGGGTCCGGGCGGTCGACCTGTTCCGAAAGACGATGACGGACACGCGCCCATGTGGAAGAAGAAATCTATTTTACGGGAGCTAGAATATTGGAAAGTCCTGGAAGTCCGCTCTGCAATCGACGTGATGCACCGACCAAGAATCTTTGTGTGAATATTCTAGGTTTTACGGGCGTGTATGGAAAGACAAAAGATACAACGAAGCACGGGAGGACCGGGAACTTCATAAAGGACGAAACGGCAATCATCCGGGGCGGTTTGTAGGGCCCGCCACTATGCTCTTACCAAACAAGAGAAGGAGATCTTTTTTGAAGCCCTATTCAGTATCAAGGTTCCGTCTGGTTTCTCGTCGAATATAAAGGGGATAGTAAATATGAAGGAGAAAAAATTCCGGAACCTGAAGTCCCATGACTGTCACGTGCTTATGACACAATTGCTTCCGATTGCATTGAGGGGACTTCTACCAGAAAATGTTCGACTAGCCATTGTGAAGATATGTGCATTCCTGAACGCAATTTCTCGGAAGGTAATGGATCCGAAACTTTGTCGAGATTACGGGAAGATGTGGTCCAATGTCTTGTCGACTTCGAGTTGTTGTTCCCACCATCCTTCTTCAATATTATGACGCACCTCCTCGTTCACCTAGTTGAAGAGATTAGAATTCTCGGTCCTGTATTTCTACACAATATGTTCCCCTTCGAGAGGTTCATGGGAGTCTTAAAGAAATATGTTCATAACCGAGCTAGGCCGGAAGGAAGTATCTCAAAGGGCTACGGAACCGAGGAGGTCATTGAGTTTTGTGTTGACTTTCTTCACGACCTTAAGCCGATTGGTGTTCTGAATCTCGGTATGAGGGGAGGCTGATCGGAAAAGGCACACTAGGAAGGAAAGCAACGGTGTGGAGGGACAAGATTTCTTTCAATCAAGCGCACTACACGAGTTCTATACAATTCCAGCTTGGTGGCTCCGTACATCGAGAAACATAAGAATGTTTTACGAGAAATAAACCGGGCCAGCCCGAGTCCTTGATTACACGTCAACACATGAATACCTTCGGCGATTGGTTGCAAAGACATCTCATTAATGACCCATCTGCGGTGGAGCAGCTGTACTTGTTGGCCAGGTTACCATCTTCAAACATATGTACATTCCAAGGGTACGAGATAAATGGGAATACATTTTACACGATCGACCAAGATAAGAAGAGCACCAACCAAAACGGCGGTGTCCGCTTCGATGCAACAGACGAGAATGGGCGGACCACCACATATTATGGATACATAGAGGAGATATGGGAACTTGACTATGGTCCCACTTTTAAGGTCCCTTTGTTTCGGTGCAAATGGGTGAAGCTCAGCGCTATACATATTGACGATAAGTACGGTATGATAACGGTGGATCCCAACAATCTTGCGTACACTGGACGAGCCTTTTGTCCTAGCCGGCGAGGTGGCTCAAGTTTTCTACGTGAAGGACATGTCTAGCAAATCAAGAAAAAGAAATCAACAAAAGAATACATCAATCGAGGAGCCAAAGCGCCACATAGTTCTTTCGGGGAAAAGAAACATCGTGGGAGTGGATGACAAGACGGACATGTCGGAAGATTATAATAAGTTTAAAGAAATTCCGCCCTTCACGGTGAAAATTGACCCAAGCATCTTGCTAAATGATGAAGATTCTCCATGGCTACGGCGTAGAAGATCACAACACTAGATGGCGATGTAATAATGTATTCTTCATATATAGTTCCCAAGACAATCTCTACATTTATGTAATAATGAAGATTAAAGCTGTGCTTGGCTTGTTGATCCGCTTGGCAAGGCGTATCGATGCTCCTTTTATAGGCACGGCACCGCTTCTACTTTGTCTTATTACTTCGACAGGCCGTCGTGCGCTACATGCTTTATCTCATCGAGCGGTGCGTCCACCCACGCGTCCTTATCCTGCCGACACCTTTAGTCGCGGTTGCGGCCACCAACCGTGACAAAAGGTTACCGACACATCCTTATCCTGCCGACCGGCTTTAGTCGCGGTTGCAGCCACCAACCGTGACAAAGGTTACCGACACATCCTTATTATCCTGCCGACATCTTTAGTCGCGGTTGCAGCCACCAACCGTGACAAAAGGCCCTCCTAGATAAGCCTCCCCGGTCTTTTGTCGCGGTTTGAGCCTCCACCCGGGATGAAAGTTTCGCGCGCCACTTCGTTCCCGCCTATTTTCTTCCCGCATTCCCGCCATTTTCCACTATATATATGTAGGCTTGGACTCTCATATCTGCAAACCTCATCACTCTCTCCCATGGCTTCCATCGTATGTCTAACACCCCGGGAGGCGGAGGCGCTTTGCGCCTCGAACTACCCTGCCCGCCCGGCTACCGCGTCCCGACCGGGCTGGTTGCTGAGCGGTCGGAGGCGTACCGGTCCCTCCTATCCCTGTAGGTGTGCCACGCGAGATGGCCATCACGAACCACTACTATTTCGAGCTCACGCACGAGCAGGCGGAGGAATCCCCGGTGGCATCCCGACTACAGCCCGACTTGGGACAGCTTCTTCATCAATCGGCGTGAGAGGGCGGTTGCCGAGTACGAGGAGGACGGCCCGCCTCCTTCGAACTTCAACGAGGCCGGCCGTCGGATGTGGTGGCGCGGCCGGACTCTCCGGAGCGTCCCGGCCTATCGTGGCCCCCGCTCGCGCTACCCTCAATCCCGGCCCACGCGTGGTCATCCGCCGAGGTTCGACAACCGCGACCCCGATGCTAGCGACGATGACGTCGGCGACTTTGATGACTACGGTGGCGACGTGTATAGGACTAGGCACGACTATGATTGAATGGCTCCAACATTCGAATCTAGCCATGTATCTTATTTTTCGGTTGAGCTCGTACTTTAATTTCAGTTCAATCGTAATAAATTTCGTGTCAACCACTTTATTGAACAAAAACAACCGACAACGACTTTATAAACTAAATTTAAACTAATAGAACCGACAACGACTTTATTGAAATTACAATAAAATAGATAAATTACTAGTCTAGTCTCTACTCGTCGTCGGAGGTTGTCTCCGTCCAAA
Source organism: Lolium rigidum (assembly GCF_022539505.1). NCBI lineage: Eukaryota > Viridiplantae > Streptophyta > Magnoliopsida > Poales > Poaceae > Lolium > Lolium rigidum. The sequence goes on from NC_061511.1 coordinate 112,352,072, forward strand.
GGTCATCCCACCGAGGGTCGTTTTCGGTCCAAGTTGTATTCGAGTTCTCGAGCTCGAAGGCGGCGACGGCCCGACGGTTGCGCCCGTTGGACCTGCGTTGTGCCCTAAGGTTAGCAAAGAACGCGTCGGGGGACCGCGCCCTCCACCGGCGCATCAGCTGCTCGTCGCGCTCGGCGATGGCGATCCTCGCGCCGCACCGGCGATGCCGGCGACGGTCCTCGTCGGTGACGAGGCACGGCGGTGGCGCGAGGAACTCCGCCTCCTCTAGCGATTCAACATCCGGAAAGTTGATGTCGTGCCCCGGCCGCCGAAAGCGCCACGCCGCCGCGTCGTAAGCGCGCGCCGCCTCCTCCGGCGTGTTGTACGTGCCGAGGGTGAGGCGGAAGCCACCGGCGCGTATCTCGGCGGTGAACCTACCGCTCGGATGCACTCGAACGCCACGGAAACCGGACGCCCCTCGACGACATGGAGGCATCCCGGAGATGAATGAGCGGAGGCGGTGGCGACGTGTGGTTGCGCCCGCACTCGTCGCTCTATAGCGCACGCGGGGCATGGCACGTGTTAGCGGTGGCTACACGTCGCACGCCGGCGTCGGCGGGGTGAGGCACGTGGCGGCGGTGGCTACACGTCGCACGCCGGCGTCGGCGGGGCGAGGCACGTGGAAGAGGTGGCGACACGTGGCACGGGGGACGCGACACGAGTGGATATGATGCGAGATGCAAATAGTTATATGGATATCATATTCATGTTCATTGGATTTTTCTGATCAATTTTCATATATAAAACTTTTCTTTTTGAGTTACCATTTAAAAGTTATTGAAATAATAGTTTTTATTAAAAAAAAACAGAAAAACAAAAAACGAAAAAAACGAAACACAAAAGCGTTGCAGGCCTGATCCGCGTGAAGCGCATCCAACGGCTCCGGGCCGTTTGAATCCAACGGCCTGGAGCCGTTGGATGCGCTTCACGCGGATCGGCCGCCTCCCCCTCCCACCCCCCTTTGTCGCGGGTCGAGCCACGGCCCGCGATAGGGACCCCCTGTCGCGGGTGGTGGCACGACCCGTGATAAAAGGGGGGCCTTTTATCACGGGTCGTGCCACCACCCGCGACAAAAGGGGTTAGGTATAAATACCTAGCCCCGCGGGCGGAGCCCCCACCCGCGACACACGGAGGCCAACACTTAGCGAAATTCACGCCGCCGAGCTGCCGGATTTTGCCGTGCCGCCGTCGATCCGCCGCGCCGTCGCCGCCGTCGATCTCCTCTGCCGCGCGCCGTCGCCGCCGTGGGCCTCCTCGAGCTCCCTCGCCGCGCGTGCCCTCTGCCGCCCGCGCCCTCTGCCGCCGTCGATTGCCGCCGCGCGTGCCGCCCGCGCCGTCGATTGCCGCCGTGCGCGCGCGCGCCCGCCGCCGCCGCCCCGTGCCCGTGCCGGCCCGCGCGCCGCGCCGCGCCCCTCCGCAGGTACAAGCCGCCGGCCATGTGCGCAGGCGCGCCGCGCGCGGCGCCCCGCCGGCCCTCTTTTTTTTTAATTTTTTTTTTCTTAGTTAGATAATTTGTATAATTAGTTAGTTCATTTTTGTAATTAGTTATTAGTTAGTTTATTTTTGTATATAGACATTTTAGTAATTAGTTATTAGTTAGATAATTAGTATGTAATTAGTTAGTTCATTTTTGTATATAGACATTTTAGTAATTAGTTATTAGTTAGATAATTAGTATGTAATTAGTTAGTTCATTTTTGTATATAGACATTTTAGTATGTAATTAGTTAGTTCATTTTTGTGTAAGTATTTTGTTGTAATTAGTTGAGTTTATTTTTTGTTGTAATTAGTGGTTAGTTCTAAAGTTCGGATCGGCCGCCGACACACCCCTCTCGCAAACACCCGCCGACACACCCCTCTCGCAAACACACCCCTCTCGCAAACACCCGCCGAGACCCCTCTCGCAAACAAGCGACGTCGACTCCCTCCCCCTCGCAAAAACCCGTCGCCGAGCACCCTCCCCCTCTCGCAAACACGCGCCCTCTCCCGCTCGCAAACACGCGCCGACACCCCTCTCCCTCTCGCAAACACGCGCACTCTCCATCTCGCAAACACGCGCGGACCCCCCCTCTCCCTCTCGCAAACACGCGCCGCCGAGACCCTCTCCCTCTCGCAAACACGCGTCGCCGACACCCCTCTCCCTCTCGCAAACACGTGTCGCCGATTAGGGTTAGGGTTTGGTTTGTGTTTGATTAGGGTTAGGGTTTGGTTTGTGTTTGAACATTTACTTATCGATTTAATTCTTTTGCAGAAACAATGGATCAATTCGAACGGGACTTGGAACAGGAAGACATATTCGCGGACATGATACGCGATGGTACAGAAGCCGACCGAGCCGGCTCCGGTGATGGAGAACCCGACGGCTCCGGTCATGGAGAACCCGACGGCTCCGGTGATGGAGAAGCCAACGGCTCCGGTGACGGAGAAGCCGACGACGGCTCCGGTGACGAGGTATTAATGGATTTCTATATGTACATATGTATTGAGGCATTAGTATAGAGGCATTAATGCAATTCTATATGTATTCTCTTAGGCCTCCGAAGATAAGATAGAGAAACGAGGCCCGGCAAAGAAGTTGACCAAGAAAGACCACTTCACAATTGAAGCTATATCACCGGAAGGCCAACCGGTGGTACCCGAGAATGTCGGAGTGAAGTTCAAAAATCAGTGCGGAGTTGTGGTTAGAGATCGTGTCCCGATCACTCGTCGGAGAATGGAACAAGACGAAGAATGTGTCCGAAAATCAGGGTTGCCGATAGGTACAAGGACACACTTTTCGGAGACCTCATGGCACATTTCACTTTGCCGGATTTGGGATCGGAGTCCGAGAATGCTAAGCGAGCGAGAGCTAGTGAAGAAATGGGCTCTTAAGAAGATGGGGGAACTTTTCCGGGCGTATAAGAACCGGTTATGGAAAAATTATAAGAAAGACAAGAAGCCTCCGGTATTCGAGAACTACCTAGCGAAGCGAGAGCATAACTGGGAAGAATTTGTGAGGTACAAAGAATCGGAGGAGGCCGTGAACCCGTCGGCGAAAAACAAGAAGAATGCAAGCGAGAAGAAATATCACCATCATACGGGGCGAGGGGGCTACGGAAGAGCCATGCCTAAGTGGGATGCACAAGAGGCCGAGATGGAGCTGAACGGGATCACTCCGGAACCCACGCGAGAAGGATGGGACACAAGGGCTCGAAATTGGTTCCTCGCGCATGGCTGTGAGTATGACATGAAGACAGGGAACATTGTTGAAAGTGACACCGGGGTTAGGGTACCCGAGCAAAAATGGATTGAAGTGACGACAGATATAAAGGCGGGAAAACTAAAGTTTGCTCCCGATAGAGAGAAAGACTTGCCGACGCTTGTCCTCGGTAATCCCGAGAAGGGAGGACGAACAAGAGGCTTCGGCCCTAGTGTTCCGTGGTCGCTTGGGTTTCCGGCCGACGCGGAGACTTATAGAAGCCGAGCGAGAGCTAAACAACGCCAGCTGGAGGTGCAGAATGACCGGATGGCCGAGTTCCAACGCCGACTTGACCAGCAGCGGCGGGAGCTTCAGCGAGCAGCAGCGGGAGATAAATGAACTAAAAGGACAGCGCCGCCGGATAATACCGCTGAAATATCTCAGCGACGAGACAAGACAGCGTGGCCGACTCGGAGGCCCCTCCTACACGGATGATGATAGATGCCGGTCCCGGCGACCCCTTGGATGGAATCAAGGAGACAACACCTTGTGATCTCCATGAGGTGTTCAGGAAGGTTTCGTTAAGGTGGCGGTCGGCTATGTCTTACCGGCATTTGGACCCGAAGGTGAGCCGGCAACATGGCATGGCAATCCGATTCCAGCTGGCTATGCTCGTGTCGGGGTGGATTCAGCTTGTCCCGCGATGGGAGACATTGGAGCTCCATATCCCTGGAGGTGATGGGGGGCTTACACTCGAGAGGTGCTGGGAGAAATCATTCTCTGGGAAAAGAAGAACATCAGGCTGCCAGGCTGGGTAGCACCTAGTACCGGTCGTCCCAGCAGGTCACCATCACCTCCTCCAGGTGATCGCGAGGCCACCATCACCTCCTCCTACCGATCACATGTCGACACCATCACCCCGTGGGTACGACGTCGACCACGACATCGGTACTCCATCTCCATCTCCAGCGCCGCCGCCTCCGCCCAAAAAGACTCGGAATGCACCCAGCCGGAAGCGTTTCAAGAGTCCTGTCCCCAAGAGGTCGCCCCTCCCAAAAGTACCAAAGGTTCCTCCCCCCGTCCTTGGGATCTTACTGTCGAGGAAAATGCGGCCGCCGTTGCGAAACACAACTATGATCATTTCCATAAGCCAAAACCTCCAGCGCCGCAGCCATACACAGGAAGCAAATAGCATATGCTACTAGTTTTCCGAACACACCATCGCGAGTATGACTTACACGAGAAGAAGGATGACTATACACGCACTCTTGCGAAGGTAATTGACACAAAGAAGGCTGAAAAGGCTAAGGAGAAGGACATTGCCGGCACGAGCAAATCATCGGCTAGAAGTGCAGCCGAGAATAAGTCAACTTCAACAAGTGCACCCCTCAAGGCCAAGCAAACGACAAAAGGCAAAAAGAGAAAGGAAGTTCCCCTCCTCGGTGCTCAGCCCAAACAATCGATCCCACCACTCAAAGTGCTTAATGTTCCCAAGGTGTACGAGGAACATGGTGGTGGTTTCGATATGGAAGAAGCCGCAAAGCTAGCGGCTGCCCGTGACGTTACCGTGGAGGAATTGCTGTCTGCAGCAGATGCTGCAGTACCCACCGCTGATATAGCTCCTAAATTTGTCTACGGGGCCGACTTGATCAGCGAGAGAGCAGGTGCATAAACTGCCAACACATATGCGGAATTTGCATCAGTGGTACCTTGATGCATGCAAGGAGAACATAAGGTTCATCGTGGCGAGTATACCATGGGAATATTACTACCGAGAGGAGGAGATCCATATTGAGATGAATGAACTCCGGCGCTTATTCAATCTAGATGCCCTCGACAAATCTCTCATGAGTTGCTATTGCTTGTAAGTTGTTAACTACATATAAGTTCATTTTCATTCAGTTCATGTTCGTTTTCATTGCATATATATACTCATTATATCTTATGTGTTCTCTTTTGCGGACCGAAGATCGGTGAGTGCAAAAGTAATAATATTATCAATGTTGGGTTTGTTGACCCGGATAAAATACATGTTGAAACGGTGAAGCATAAACGCGAAGATACGGGGGAAACCTACTAAGGTTTTTGGGGCAGCAATATTTCTGTGATTCAATATTGTTTCCTTACAACTACGAGTGAGAGTCTTAATGATCTTTTATGCACATTCAATTTTTCTTACTCGATGTTAAGTGTAATTCCTGACGTATATGCATAACATGTGCAGCTTCCATTGGATTCTACTAGACATTCAACCTGATAAGGGAGTAGTTGAAGTAAGAGACCCATCGAGTAGAGGCCTGGACGGGTTCCAGGACTTGCAGTAAGTTGCTCCAAGTGTAATTTCCTTCATCGCCGCGCTTTATCTTTCGTGAGATATCAATTAATTATCCACTCATTCAATCATTCTTTTGCATGGCAGGGCTTGGCAAGCTTTGAAGAATGTTCATAAGGACATTACCTTTGCAACGAAGCTAACATTTACTCCCGTAGCGTGCCCCCAGCAGCCACAAGGGACGAATCTATGTGGATACTACGTTTGCGAGTCCATTCGCATGTTAACCACCGAGAAGCAGAACAGAAATAAATTCAAAGTAAGCAATAACATTCACAACTTTATTTATTATCATCAATATTTCGTTATCAAGACTGATATAGTCATACTCATCTCATTATCGTATATAGGTCGACTTCATGCGGGACAGACTCCAACCAAAGGAACACGCACTAGGAATCGCGGAGGAACTGGCGGGACTTTTGGTTAGAGAAGTAATAAACAAGAAAGGCTTGTTTAGTCCAAATAGTTGTTCTACCTCCAAATAGACGGTCGTTAGTACCGTTTGTCGATCGTGAGCTCCATGTATATATGTAGGGAACCTACGAATATGTGTAAGGGGAATCGACTTCTGCTTCCAATATTTGTTTGATCGATCTATATATATATATAATGAATGAATGTGTACAACTTCTAGTAGCGTACAAATATAACAGGCGGTCGGTGGCGGGGGGGAGGGGTGCTGCACCCTCAAACCCTAAAGCGTGAAGCGTTGTGCGCGCGCTCACGTAGAAGGCCTTTTGTCGCGGGTGGTAATACCGCCCGCGACAAAAGGTCCTCGTGCCCTGCGCGCCCGCGGCCGCCACGTGGTGGACCTTATGTCGCGGGTCGTAAGTGACCCGGGATAAAAGGCCACCCTTTTATCGCGCCTTGCTTGTCGCGGCTGGCCGCCCGCGACAAAAGGCCCTAACCACCCGGATCAAAAGGCCTGTTTTCCACTAGTGTATGTGGATTAACCCGGTACCTCGAAAAATACCATTATATTGCACTTAGAGCAGTGGCGGAGCTTGGAAGAAAATCTTGGGCGGGCCAAACTAGAGCACAAAGATGTGCTCCAAAACTAAATCAATTCTTCTCTGACTATCCTTACTATGGAACTCTAAACAACAATAGATAAATTATTCATCCTACCAAATTGTTAACAAATAATTTCATTGCTACAGCCGATAGGGAAATTTCCGTGGAGAGAATCAAGCTGCAATTATATTGCCGTGAAGTGATTTGGGGAAAGAGAGTTGTCACATGTGGCACGTGCCTGGGAGAATTGGAGCAGCTGCCGAGCTACAGTAGAAAAATCGGAGAAGATAAGAGAACCAGAGGAAATGGGAGCTTATGTATTTATTGGGTCTCCGAATCACGGCTGCTGCAAGTTTTCTGGTCGCTTTGCCGTCCTGCGTGTGGAGTTGCGTTTTTGGGGATGGGCGTGGGCGGCTGGGCGGCGGGCGACAGCACGCGTTACTTGTTGTTGGATAGTTGCCGGATCGAGTCTCTCCGGCAGCCCACATACCACCTCCACCGCTCAGTCACCAGCTTACGGCAGGTCGACAGCTGCCCTAGCTAGCGGCCTAGCGCCATGGATGCCGCGGGTGAGGAGTCGAGCAGGAAAATGATGCGACAAGGATGACTGGATCGGAAACAGATAAAATTCTCTCCTTTGCACTGGGCCGAGTTAACGCCTTTCATGGGCTTTACAAAGAGATGCATAGGCATACAATTTCTTTTCTCACCTGGGCTGGGCAGGCCATGGCCCGGTTTTGCCCCCACTAAGCTCCGCCAGTGACTTAGAGTATAATAGGTAATAGATATATAGATAGAGAGTCAAGGGAGTGTATCATATTTTTTTTGCTAACCAACAGCAATCAGCTACTTATATGCTCTCAGAAAAAATGATTTTTTAACTGTGAAAAGAGAACTAATCGCATGGTCGCATTGGATTTTTCTGCACGTGTATAGCTAATTCGTAAGGAAGAAGGATTCTTTTTTTCCTTAAACTACACGTAGCGTGTATGCCTCATTGATTATTTTTTTGGTGCGTACCTAGATTGATGCGACTACTATATATTCTCGGGTGTGACATATTTAATTTTATTATACGTGAAAAGGTGACGTTTATACAAAGCTATGTAGTACGTACCGTTTTGCATCTTTAAATCTTAACCGTTATTTATACATCTAATTGTCTAAATATTTAAGATGATATGGATTAACCTGGTATCTCTTTTAAAATCACCTTATTTTTTTATTATTATATAATAGAACTAGCAGGTTGACCCGCGCAATTGCGCGCCTAGATTTCTTATGAACTTTTATTTGCGTAAGATATATGTAACATTATCATAGAACTTATAATGAAAATACCCAATGTGAAAACTCATATGGAATTACCTCCTTGGCCCCATGCGAATTGACTATTTTTAACTTTGGTAAAGAAAATTTATTTAATATTTATACCCATATATCATTTAGAATATATAAATATTAAGAGCCAATGTTTAAAAAATTAGCATGTATTAGTGGATCTCCTAATTAATACTTTTTATTGGGTGTGTTAGGTTGTTTCTATGGGACTTGGTATTTGCCGACATAAAACCTGAGGATTAGAGTCCGTACCCACAACTATAGAGTTTGGGACATTCCTTAGATTTTCTTTTGATGGTGCTTTCTGCGTTATGTTTTATCCTTATTTCTTCGTAACTTATGAGAAATTTTTCACCAAAAAATTCTTAGCTTTAATATTTAAAATGTCTAAACCATAGGGCAGTTATCTTGTGTGTGTGGTATTATATTGTGAGACGCTTCAATACATGCTAGATTAGCAATCCCATATAATATTAATTGTTTATATTTATCCAAAAAAATCTACATTAATCTCACCCTCTAAATGTCGACATAGCTATGTATTTGACAAAAGAATTTAACGGTACTTGTAGCTTGTTGTGCTCTAGGTTTTAAAGTTGCGGATGTGTCTATTATGTTATCCTGGCATGTGTATAGCCCTTGTCTACACGTTCTTTTTGTTTTCTTTGAAATTGGAATTAGCTGGTTTCATTAATTAATTTTTGGGTCGGATAGATTATCTATTTGTCATTGCATATTTATTTTTCATAATTAATTAATATATAATATTTTGATGCTGTTAAATCTCATTAGGTAAACACATAAAGTTAATACATCATCTTCGTCAAAATATGAAATGTAGACACACTATGCATTTTACTCGGCCAGTCATTTGCATCCACAATACTTGGATATTTATTTGATTATCATCGAATTATCATTCAGAATTACATAAGATGAACATAAGCAATATTTTCATCTTGAAGAAACAATGTTTCACATTGGCTGAATATATATGTGGAGCGTATAATTTGATGCAGGTAAGTGTTTTTGTATGCAACAACAAAAATTAAAAGGTATTATCGCTGATGCATACTCGTACAGATTTTTCTACTCCTCATCCGGGGTGCCAATCGTTTTTTCAACTAATGAAATTCTCTTGTTAAGAACTAAAACTAAACGTTGATTGATTGTTTATCTGTACCGTACTGGCTTGGGCTCGTACTGTACGCTTGACTGTCCCTCTGCACCCGGCGTGTACGGGATGCATTGTTGTCGGATGTGTGGACCTATGTATGGATGTCGCTTTCGAGCATTTGGTGTGCATGCCGTTTTGGGGGGAGAAAAGTGCGGGTGCTCAATTGTAGATGTATGTCGGTGTGCTAATATGCTTCGCTGCTGCAGATGCAAATCAACCACATAAAGATCACGTCCAGCTTGCATATGTCCCTTTTATGAATTGCAGGAGATTAATCTCAGGTGGATACTCATGAATATAATTTTTTTAGATATTTTGACTATAGAAGTATGTCCTACCTGTATCCTCTTGCCTTCGGGATTGCAAGAGCTGTCCATGATTTGGATGATATAATAAAACTAATCCGCGATGCCATCACTTCTCGCCAGATCGATGTCAAGCTTGTCGTAGACCCTCTCATTGGTGCGAGATCGCCAAAAGTTCTCAACCCTCAGTCGTCTCATACTCGTTGTCGACTTAATGCACGACCTTCCTAGGAAGGTTTGCATAACCAAATCGATCGTCTAGAGGGCTTATGTAGCCTTCCATAGGTGCTTGTTTCGCTGTTTGAAAGCCCCAACAATCAGCCGTCGAGAATCAAGATGTACGGCTCCTCGGTCAACCATGATGGCTGCTGAGAATTATCATCCAAAACGATATTAGTAGAAAATTCTTGTCAACAGATAACTAATTAAATTTGATGAATACATGCAGACAAATTATATCAAAGGTGTCTTTGACATACACAGAAAGATATGGGAATACCTCCCATAATGTTCCAATCTGCCGTATTTCTTTCATGGCATGGATGCCTTTGAAGCTGTCGACCTTTTTTTCGACAACATGGAGCAAGCGGGATGCTAGGTGAATCACTGGTGGTCATCATGATCAAACAAAAAAAAATCTTTTCCTAGATGAGAAACAAAATATATCTCAATCTGATTGGAAATTTCTTAGCACTTACGTGAGGTTGCATGACCTGCCTGACATCAGAGCATAAAACATGGAATCGTGAAGGACTGCTTAATTTGGAGGGCTGCAAGAGCTTGGCGTTGGAGAAGCGAACTTAGGTGGCTGCCGCCGCTCAGGTTTGTTACTTGCTGGTAGAGTTTGTCTTACATACAAATACAATCGGGAACTGGATTGTTGCTGTCTTCCAGATCCATTACTCCTGGCGGACAGGACTTCAGGCGAGGGCACCTTGTGCGATCGTCAGCTTCCTTACTAGAGATCGGCGTCGTCCCTTCGAGCAAAAGCTTCATCGGAGCAAGATCGACCTTATTGCTTCGAGCTCATTGATCAAAGGCTTCAAGCTTGCCGGAGATGTTAGGTGCATACACGGCCGTCGACATCATCTATGTAATACCCACAGGCTAATATTGCTGCCGTGTTCATCTGAACGAAGCAGAACCAATAACGACGTATCTGGGATGACGAAGACCTGTTTATGAGGAAGAGATCAGGGCGCATCCTTTTATTACTTCTTCCTGTTGGAGTTTCTAGTACGTACGCCTTAGGAAGAGAACCAATGATCGTTCAGTTTTGTTTGATCGATCTGAGTTGTTTAACGAAACAAATTTTCTGTTGAGATATGTACGTGGACCGGTGTAGAACTTTTTTCCCGGCGAGTTTCTAGTACGTAAATATCAACCGTCTGTTGAGATATATAAGTGGGCTAGTGTAAGTTTTTTTTTTGGTCGTAGACGGAGAAAGCTAATCTATGCCCTTTGTTTTATTTAATAATTATTCCTAGTTAATCCAGACCGTTGGTTGTTTGTTGTTTTAATTATATAATAGATAGATATACATCTAACTGTTGGCCATATTATCGGTTGCTTTACTATTCTAGGCTGACACACCTTGCGATAAGGTGACTAGTTCTTATCGCAAGGAGGCAACCAAGAGACTGGAACGGAGCGGTAGGAGCTTCCGTTTTGACTTTGCCTCTGTGGCGACATTGGCAATTTGCCGGAGATTGGTGTGGTGCCGTTCTGATCTCTCTCCTGCTCCTTCTTTATCTGCCTAGATCTCTCTGTTCTTTTCAATCGATCTCTGTTTTTGGATATCTGAATCTCTTCTCTGTCAATCCTGCTCTTCTCTATTTGAGAAATAGGGGAAAAGCTAGTGCTCGCCGCCGCTGTTTTTTCCGCTATTTCTGCCATTGTCTGCACCTTGCCATCCCGCCAACTCTCCAGCTCGACCCTATCCACCAACCCACTACACCACGAGATCTTCCACCTTGTTTCCTCAGCCCTTTCAGACTCGATTTGTCAGTTATTTTGCAAGTTCTTTTATTCGATCTTTCAGAGGCTCTCGTTTCCTTTTGTTTCGAGAGTACGCCACTAAATCATATCTTTATAGAAGGCAGAATTTTGAGTACAAGAACAACCACAACTCGTTGCCAACAATGAGTGTAGCCAACTCCACACCACCACCGACACACAACTACAAAGAAAAAACCCTATCTTAAGCTAATCATCATCGCTGCGTCACGACGGAGGTCACCGGCGCCGCCACAAACTTCCCTTGCCAATGCACCCTCCACCCTTGATGTCGTAAAGGAGATGGCAAGTGGAAAGCGGGACTCGAAAAGTCTAAGAAAGGCACCGTCTTGTACTCACCGGCGACAACGTACATTGCGCCTCCGAATATTAACTTGTGTAGCGGCGAACACCAGAGGGGAGCAACCTAGGACCTCTATGCCGTGTTTCCAAACACGACGCTTCCAACAGAGGAACGGTGTCGAGGAATCCGCTGATACGTCTCAAACGTATCTATAATTTTTGATGCTCCATGATTGTTTTACACCAATTCATATGTGTTTTGTTTATACTTCGTTGCACTTTTACATGATTTACGGCACTAACCTATTAATAAGATGCCACAGTGTCAGTTCCCTGTTTTCTGCTATTTTTGTATTTCAGAAAAGTTGAACAGGAAATATTCTCGGAATTGGACGAAACAAAAGCCGAAGTCAATATTTTACCGAAAAGAAGACGAAGTCCAGAGGGGGGACGAAGAGGCGCACCAAGGCGTCCACACCACCCCTAGTCGCGGCCTAGGGCTGGCCCGTGCCTAGGGCAGGTGTGGGGCCCACAGGCGCCCCACCGACCTGAATACTCCCCCTATTTATTCATGATCTCTGGAAAACCCTGGGTACCTGAGCCAAAATCCACGAAAATTTCCACCACGGCTGCCATCGCCGAACTCATCTTGGGTGTTCTGAAGCTCTTCCCGGCACCCTGCCGGAGGGGTAAATGCTCGCCGAAGGCATCTACATCGTCATGCCCGCCTCCGAAGTGATGCTTGAGTAGTTCATCCCTGGACTATGGGTCCATAGCAGTAGCTAGATGGTTGTCTTCTCCACCTTGTGCTTCATGTATCGATCTTGTGAGCTACCCTACATGATCAAGATCATCTCTATGTATACCTCTATGTTTGGTTTGCTGGGATCCGATGAATGTTGAATACTATGTTAAGATTGATTATATATTCATATTATATGTTATTTGTGATCTTGCATGCTCTCCGTTGCTAGTAGAAACTCTGGCCAAGTGGATAATTGTGACTCCAAGAAGGGGTATTTATGCTCGATAGTAGGTTCATGCCTATAGTTTCCTGGAAGAGTGACATTATAACTTCTAAGGTTGTAGATGTGTTGTTGCTACTAGGGATAAGCCAACAATGTTTTATCCGAGGGTAAATCTATTGTTTACTTTACACACATTGCTTAATGCGATAGTCTGTTGCTTGCAACTTTATACTGGAAGGGGTACGGACGCTTTGGATTATTAGTCATAGACGCAGTTGGAATACGATATATGTATTATGTTGTAATGCCCAATACTAAATTATCATAATAATCATCTTATCATGTATCGATCGATATTCTGTCAATTGCCCAGCTGTAATTTGTTTATCCAACATGATATTTCTTTATGGAGAGACACCTCTAGTGACCTGTGGACCCCGGTCCTATTTCCTTTACTAATAAATTCAACTGCAATCCTGTTATGTTTACTTTCTGCAAACATCTCCTTCCATTCGATATGTCCAATCCTTTGTGTTCAACAAACCGGTGAGATTGACAACCTCACTGTAAGGTGGGGCAAAGTATTTGGGTTGTGTTGTGTGCAGGTTCCACGTTGTTGCTGACACCGGTAGTGCGCCCTGCCACTAGTCAGCCAGCAATACCTTCAGAAGTCACGCCTTTCTCCTACTGGTCGATTAAACCTTGGTTTCGTACCGAGGGAAAACTTGTTGTTGTGCTCTTCACACCTTCCTCTTGGAGTTTCCCAACAACGTGTCTGCGTACTACGAGTGCATGCCAGCAATACTTTTTCTGGCGCCGTTGCCGGGGACCTGAAGAAAAGTTACACCACAGAGATTTCTAACTCCCACGTCAACTGCACGCCAGCAACTTTTTCTGGCGCCGTTGCCGGGGAGAAAGAGGATTTCTGCAAGGGGAGCCTCTCATCTCCAATCTCTTTACTTCGTTATAGTTTGCTTAGTTTACTTTATTTTGTTTTGTTTGCTTTCATTATATCAAAAAGACACAAAAAAAATTAATTTACTTTTATAGTTGTCTTTATATCAAAAACACAAAAAAATTAGTTTCTATTATAGCTGTTATTTCTGCTGCTTAATTTATTTCATGCTTACTTTCCATGTTGATGTTTCTTGTTTTTATTTTCACTAGTTAGTCTTAATAGAAAACAACAACAAAATTAGAGAGCTTTATAGTATTTATCTTTAGTTAGGACATGAAGTGTTCGAAGAGAAAATTAGAAAACCTATGGAACTTTATTTGCATGCTAATGGCAATGTTATTAGTAAGAATTATTTGAACACCATTATTGCTAATGCTATGGAAAAGTCTAAGCTTTGGGAAGCTAGTTTTCATGAAAATGATCTTTTTACTTCCCCCGCTTTAGAGGAGAAAATTTGTTATGATTACAATGATGAATATGACATTTTCAGTCCACCTACTATTAAGGAGAAAATTAATTATGATTACAATATGTCTTCTATATCTGATGATTATGGTGATGAGAATAATAATGATAGCTATTTTGTTGAATTTGCTCCCACAACAATTAATAAGAATGACTATGCTTATGTGGAGAGTAATAATTATTTTATGCATGTGGCTCATGATAAGAATGTTTTATTTCATAGTTATATTGTTGAGTTTATTCATGATGCTACTGAAAGTTATTATGATAGAGAAAAATACGGTTGTGGAAGTTTTCATGTTACTAAAACATCTCTCTATATGCTAAAAGTTTTGAAATTACCCTTGTTTTATCTTCCTATGCTTGTCACTTTGTTCTTTGTGGATTTATTTGTGTACAAGATTCCTATGCATAGGAAGTGGGTTATACTTAAATGTGTTTCATATTTGCTCCTTGATGCTCTTTTACTTCAATTCATATTTCTTATGTGAGCATCTTCTCAAACTACTACATCTAGCTGAAAGGCATTCAAGAAAAGCACTCTTGGGAGATAACCCATGTTTTATTTTAAGTAATTTTTCTTTTTGTTGAGGCATGAAAGTTATTACTACTGTAATGACCTCTCCTCATAATTTTTATTTCGTTTTTGTGCCAAGAATAGCCTCTAATAGGAAGAAAGTAATGTTTGGGGAAATTGCTGTCCTGAAAACAGATTCTATGATGTTACCGTAAAAATTCATAAAAAAAGCTAGAGCGGAACTTTGAGCTGTCATTTTTTTATGCATATGCCCCGGATTATTATCTAACTTTCGTTAGTTGACCACTTTTCGAAATAAGCAACAGAGCATTTTTGGAAATTTCGATCTTTACCTGCTGTTCCATTTTGACAGATTTTTGCACTATTTGCATTCGCCTCTTAAATCTCTTTCTTTTTGAGTTCTTTTGATCAGGGAACTATTTGAAAGGTTGCTAAATTAGCTTATGCATTAATAGATGTTTTATATATGTTAGTACTAAACACAAGTGGATTTGTTTATTTTAATTGTACTAATGCTGCTAATGAAGAATTGTGCGAAGTTTTTATATGAAGGAAGTTTTCAACTGTGGGGAGAGAAGAATAATGTGATGAGATGAAGAATGGACAAAAGCTCAAGCTTGGGAATACCCCTGCACCCCAAGACATATTGAATAGGTACAAGCGTCAAAGCTTGGGGATGCCCAAGGCATCCCCTCTTCATCAACAAAGCAAACAGGTCATCTCTCTACGCGCTATATTTTTATTGCTTCATACACTATGTGTTGTTCTTGGAGCATTTTTATTTTTGTTTTTTTGTTTTGTTTTGTTTTATGTAGCATATGTTGGATCCCGGCATATTTGTTTTGGAGAAAGAACCGCTCCTTTTTAATTTCATAGAACGCTCTAGTTTTCGCTGTTATTGTTCTGTGAGTGTTCTAGTTTTCTGGTACTGCGTTTAGCTCTTGTTCTTTCACTTGAATTTTGTTCATAGCATGTTAGTATTATATATTTGTGTATGAGTAGCTCTCTGGTACATATTTTATTTCATCTCTGAGAGTTATTTCAAATAAGTTGATTGGTGTTGGATACGAGTAAAATATTCCATGACTATAGTGATCAAATGGAAGCTTGTTTAGACTGTGGCATAGACTTTGGTATGTCATGTTGGATCATATTCTTGTCATATGTTAGTATTTATTGTTTTAGCATGACTTGTTTCAAATGGCTGAGAATGCATAATGGGTCATTTAAAGAATCATGTGTTGTTTCTATCAAAAAAGCATATTATTGTGGTATTCTCCTTGGATGCTTTATTGGGTTGACTTGGCGCATGCTTATACCATGTTATGACTATAACCAGTCAACTAAAGCCTCTATGGTCATTTAATTTTGATTTGTAATATCACTTTATGCTTTGATTGATAATGTTTTGTCGCTATGCATGATTATGGCCATTAATATTATTGCTCTCTTAGTTGGTCGCTTCCAGTATTTTTGCTAACCTTCACATGTATGTTGTATGAGCTCTACTCGTGCATCCAACCACCAAAAACCAAACTTGCCAATTGTATCCACCATATCTACCTATATGTGGTATTTCACCGCCACTCCAAAGTAAATTGCTTGTGTGCTACCTTTAAACCTTCAAAAATAATCACACGTTTTGTGTAAATTGTAGCTCATGGGAAAGTAGTCTAAAAACTATTGTGGCAAGTACTATGTTTTATGCATTTTTAGTTCTTATAAGTTGCTTTTTGTGTGATAACCATGTTGTCATGGGGAACACCATCAATATGCTTTTGTTGAGTATCATGTGAATTACTATGCATGCTCATCTTGTTTAAAGTAAGGGAGATTTACCATGAGTTGCAAAGATTTGAGTATGCATATTGTTAGAGAGGAATATTGGGCCGCCAACTAAAGCCATGTTCACATGGTGGAAGTTTCAACTGGGCAAAAGTCCAAATATCTGTTGTCCTTGCTTTCTCGGTATGGATGTCCAAGAAAGTTGAGATTCATTAAAATTGAGAAATCAAATGAGATCCATCTCATAAGGACCTTTGTACAGGAGGCAAGGAGGTACCCATTGTGACACTTGGTTAAAACATATGTATGCGATGAAAATCCATGGAAGTCCAAGCTAATTAGGACAAGGTGTGAGCACTATTGGTATATTTTGCATGAGGCAAGCAAACTTATAGGAAGTAATTATTAATAAGCCATACTATTTATCACTACCGTTGACATAAGTAGCACTTCTCAAAATAAATATTTTCAACACTCCTATTGCTTTCAAAATAAAAAGCTCTAGCACATGGGTAATCCCTGCTTCCCTCTGTGAAGGGCCTTTCTTTTACTTTCATGTTGAGTCTCCACCTTCTACCTTATGCACCGATTAAGAGAGCATAGTTGTCATTCTTAGTGCAATGTGCATAGTCCCAAAATTATTATTGATTGATTCATGATTGTGCTATTGCTTATTCTCAAATTATTTGTATCTAGTCACCCTTTGAACTTTGAAGGTGTCCTTGCATTTATGTTTTGCTATTCCATAAGGATATGTTGAGTACTACTTTATTATGTTTACTCTATGATCATAAACACACAGTTGCTTTCAATGCACTATTATTCATGATCCTTTGTTTGAGTTACTCTTCATGTTATAACATAGTTGCTAAGTTCAATTGAATTATATCTATCATGCCTATGTTAGAGTACTTAGATCCCATATCACAATGCTTTACATGCTTCATCAAGATTGTGTTGGTTTCATGTCACCTCAAAAATTATTTTGTTATCACTTACCTACTCGAGGACGAGCAACAGTTAAGCTTGGGGATGTTGATACGTCTCAAACGTATCTATAATTTTTGATGCTCCATGCTTGTTTTACACCAATTCATATGTGTTTTGTTTATACTTCGTTGCACTTTTACATGATTTCCGGCACAAACCTATTAAAAAGATGCCACAGTACCCGTTCCCTGTTTTCTGCTGTTTTTGTATTTCAGAAAAGTTGTACATGCAATATTAACGTAATTGGACGAAATAAAAGCTGAAGTCAATATTTTACCGAAATGAAGTCAAAGTACGGAGGGGTGACGAAGAGGCGCACCAGGGCGCCCACACAACCCATAGGCAGCCTAGGGCTGTCCCGCGCCTAGGGTAGGTGTGGGGCCCACAGGCGCCCCACTGACCTGAATCCTCCGCCTATTTATCACGATCTCGGGAAAACCCTGGGTACCTGAACCAAAATCCACGAAAAGTTCATCCACGGCCGCCATCGCCGAACCCATCTCGGGGGGTTCAGAAGCTCATCCCGGCACCATGCCGGAGGGGGAAATCATCGCCGGAGGTATCTACATCGCCATGCCCGCCTCCGAAGTGTTGCATGAGTAGTTCGTCCCTGGACTATGTGTCCATAGCAGTAGCTAGATGGTTGTCTTCTCCACCTTGTGCTTCATGTATCGATCTTGTGAGCTTCCCTACATGATCAAGATCATCTTTATGTAATCCTCTATGTTTGGTTTGCTGGGATCCGATGAATGTTGAATACTATGTTAAGATTGATTATATATTCATGTCATATGTTATTTTTGATCTTGCATGCTCTCCGTTGCTAGTAGGAACTCGGGCCAAGTGGATACTTGTGACTCCAAGAGGGGGTATTTATGCTCGATAGTAGGTTCATGCCTCTAGTTTTCTGGGAGAGTGAGTTTATAACTTCTAAGGTTGTAGATGTGTTGTTGCTACTAGGGATAACCCAACAATGTTTTATCCGAGGGTAATTCTATTGTTTACTTTACACACATTGCTTAATGTGATAGTCTGTTGCTTGCAACTGTATACTGGAAGGGGTGCGGATGCTTTGGATTATTAGTCATAGACGTAGTTGGATTACGGTCTATCTATTATATTGTAATACCCAATACCAAATTATCATAATAATCATCTTGTCATGTATCGATCGATATTCTGTCAATTGCCCAGCTATAATTTGTTTAACCAACATGATATTTCTTTATGAAGATACACCTCTAGTGACCTGTGGACCTCGGTCCTATTTCCTTTACTAATAAATTCAACTGCAATCATGTTCTGGTTACTTTCTACAAACATCTCCTTCCATTCGATACTGTAATGGATGATGTAATCTGGTATCAGTTCGGTTATGTATTCACGATGGAATGATCTTGGGATCGTGAAACTGTATACATAACAAGAGTTTCGGACTGGTAAGTCCGGGGCTCCACAGAGCTGGTATCAGAGCCATCCTGACTGTAGGAGACCTTAGTTAGCAAATACCACTTTGGTAAAACTATTTACGAAACTTATTTTCCTAAGTAGTAGAAGTTTAGCTTCTATCTTTCTTACCCCTTCAAAAACTTCTAATTCTCACCTCTCTAATTTCTAGCGACTTTGAAAGTTCTTATTCTACTATCTCATCCTCTTCCAAAACCTATATAATTGGCGATGTTCCCCAACTTAGACTCACAGACTCGAGGTATTGAAGATATGACAAGCTCCGTGGATTCGGTTAGGATACCCTCGCATATTAGGTGTCCCTTGGTACTAGTACCACGCATGATTCATGTAGTTGTTTGTAGGTTTCGAAGCATGTGAGCTTGATTGGTTGTATGTGATTTTTGTGTGATGCTATTTTGTGCCTTCAGCGCCCCTGCTATGATATGCTTTCGTTTTCACCTATGTTTGCGTTGTTTGTTTCCATTTTAAAAATTGTCGTTTTTACCAAACCCTCCCGTTTTAAGTGGCTGCCCATCTCTTGTTTCCCCATTAATATCTGAATCCACCCTTCTTCAGGATGGTTGACACCCATAGAGGAAGCGCCAGCGGGTCAGACCAAAACCCCCGTCCGCCTCCGGACCCAACCTTCACTACAAGAAAAGTTACCATAGCAGACGAAGTTGAAGTCGCGCCGTGGTTGATGCTGCACCATGGTCGACAATTTTTGGTCTCTCCGTGGTGCATGTCAAAACTTTTTTTTTTCTCGTTTTTGAGGCCACCTAGCCCGACGAAAGCGTCTAAAACATCGCGTATGGTGGCCCAGGACGTGGTGCATCACGAATTCTCGGGTTCGCCGGCCGAGTCAACGCAAATCCGCACCGCCCAGGGATGTAGGGCCCAGATGGCATCCTCTCTAGCATTTTTTTTTCTCGATCGTGCCATCTCGTTCAACGCTCTCCGATCGAGCTATTTACGATGCAGGATCATGGGTCCCGCATGTCATCCTATATGAACGAAAATTCTTTCTTTTCTTGGATTTTTTTGACCCCCTGATTTCTGGCTACTTCCTTTTTTCTTTTGATCTCGTGCCGCCTTGGAAACGTTGAGACCGCTGCTGCAAAATGGGACCCGCATGTCATCCTCTATGTGCAATCAAGTTTCTTTTCTTGGAGTTATTTTTGGCACCTCATATTTGGTCACTTGCCTTTTTCTTTCGATCTCGTGCCGCCTCTCAAACGGTGATACCGCTGCTGCTAAATGGGACCCACATGTCATCCTCTATGTGCAATCAAGTTTCTTTCCATGGAGTTATTTTTGGCACCTCATATTTGGTCACTTGCCTTTTTCTTTCGTCCCGTGCCGCCTCTCAAATGGTGATACCGCTGCTGCTAAATGGGACCCGCATGTCATCCTCTATGTGCAATCAACTTTCTTTTCTTGGAGTTATTTTTGGCACCTGAAATTTGGTCACTTGCCTTTTTCTTTTGATCCTGTGCCACCTCTCAAACGGTAATACCGCTGCTGCTAAATGGGACCCACATGTCATCCTCTATGTGCAATCAAGTTTCTTTTCTTGGAGTTTTTTTTGGCACCTCATATTTGGTCACTTGCCTTTTTTCCTTTTGATCCCGTGCAGCCTCTCAAACGGTGATACCGCAGCTGCTAAATGGGACCCGCATGTCATCCTCTATGTACTATAAACTTTCTTTTTTTGGATTTTTTTGGCACCTGATATTTGGTCACTTCCCTTTTTCTTTCGATCCCGTGCCACCTCTCAAACGGTGGTACCGCTGCTGCTAAATGGGACCCGCATGTCATCCTCTATGTACAATCAAGTTTCTTTTCTTGGATTATTTTTGGCTCCTGATATTTGGTCACTTGCCTTTTTCTTTTGATCTCATGCCACGTTTGAAACGTTGAGGAACCTGCTGGCTCATGGGACCCGCATGTCATCCTCTATGTACTATAAAGGTTTATTTTCTTGGGTTTTTTTTCACCCTCTGATTTTTGGATATTTCCTTTTTCTTTTGATCCCCTGCCGCCTTGGAAACGTTGAGTAAGCTGCTAACTCATGAGACACGCATGTCATCCTCTATGTACAATCAACTTTCTTTTCTTGGTGTTTTTTTGACCCCCTAATTTCTTGAAATGTTGGGACCTCTGCTGCAAAATGGGACCCGCATGTCATCCTCTATGTACTATAAAAGTTTCTTTTCTTGGATTTTTTTCACCCTCTGATTTTTGGTTATTTCCTTTTTCTTTTGATCCCCTACCGCCTTTGAAACGTTGAGGACTCTGCTGGCTCATAGGTCCCAAATGTCAGCTTGTATGAACGATAAAGCTTTCCTTTCTTGGAGTTTTTTTTACCACCTAATTTGTGGCTACTTTTTTTTATCTCACGCCGCATTTGAAACGTTGGGACCGCTGCTGCAAAATGCGACCCGCATGTCATCCTCTATGTACAATAAAACTTTCTTTTCTTGGATTATTTTTCACCCTCTGATTTTTTGTCACTTGCCTTTTTCTTTCGATCTCATGCCGCCTTTGAAAACGTTGAGGAACCTGCTGGCTCATGATAACGCGTGAAGCACACGTCCGTTGGGAACCCCAAGAGGAAGGTGTGATGCGTACAACAGCAAGTTTTCCCTCGGAAAGAAACCAAGGTTATCGAACCAGTAGGAGATGAAGGCCACGTGAAGGTTGTTGGTGAAGGAGTGTAGTGCGGCGCAACACCAGGGATTCCGGCGCCAACGTGGAACCTGCACAACACAATCACAATACTTTGCCCCAACTTAACAGTGAGGTTGTCAATCTCACCGGCTTGCTGAAAACAAAGGATTAAACGTATGGTGTGGAGAATGATATTTTCTTGTAGAAAACAACAGAGAACAGAGATTACAGTAGATTGTATTTCAGATGTAAAAGAATGGACCGGGGTCCACAGTTCACTAGTGGTGTCTCTCCAATAAGATAACTAGCATGTTGGGTGAACAAATTACAGTTGGGCAATTGACAAATAGAGATGCGCATACATATATCATGATGATTACTATGAGATTTAATCAGGGTATTACGACAAAGTACATAGACCGCTATCCAGCATGCATCTATGCCTAAAAAGTCCACCTTCGGGTTAGCATCTGCACCCCTTCCAGTTAAGTTGCAAAAAACAGACAATTGCATTAAGTATGGTGCGTAATGTAATCAACACAAATATCCTTAGACAAAGCATTGATGTTTTATCCCTAGTGGCAACAGCACATCCACAACCTTAGAACTTTCTGTCACTGTCCCAGATTCAATGGAGGCATGAACCCCACTTCGTATCCTCTTCGGTCTTCTGGAAGCTCCGTGGAAAAATAAGACCCTGGGCGTTCGTTTCGTCCAATTCCTAGAATATTTCCTGTGTAGGATTTCTGAAACCAAAAACAGCACAAAACAGGAACTGGCGCTTCGGCATCTCGTTAATAGGTTAGTACCGGAAAATGCATATAAATGATGTAAATTGTGTATAAAACATGTGAGTATTGTCATAAAACTAGCATGGAACATAAGAAATTATAGATATGTTTGAGACGTATCAAGCATCCCCAAGCTTAGTTCCTACTCGCCCTCGAGTAGGTAAACGATAACAAGGATAATTTCTGAAGTGACATGCTGCTATCATAATCTTGATCAATACTATTGTAAAGCATATGAAATGAATGAAGTGATTCGAAGCAATGGTAAAGACAATGACTAAACAATTGAATCATATAGCAAAGACTTTTCATGAATAGTACTTTCAAGACAAGCATCAATAAGACTTGCATAGGAGTTAACTCATAAAGCAATAAATTCTTAGTAGAAAGTTTTGAAGCAACACAAAGGAAGATATAAGTTTCAGCGGTTGCTTTCAACTTCAACATGTATATCTCATGGATAATTGTTAACACAAAGTAATATGATGAATGCAAATAAGCAAGTATGTAGGAATCAATGCACACAGTTGACACAAGTGTTTGCTTCTAAGATAGAAAGAAGTAGGTAAACTGAATCAACATAAAGTAGAAGAAAGGCCCTTCGCAGAGGGAAGCATGGATTACTATTTTTGTGCTAGAGCTTTTATTTTGAAAACATAGAAACAATTTTGTCAACGGTAGTAATAATTCATATGTGTTATGCATAAGACATCCTATAAGTTGCAAGCCTCATGCATAGAATACCAATAGTGCTCGCACCTTGCCCTAATTAGCTTGGATTTACATGGATTATCATTGCATAACATATGTTTCAACCAAGTGTCACAAAGGGGTACCTCTATGCCGCCTGTACAAAGGTCCAAGGAGATAAATCGTATTTGATTTCTCGTTTTTGATAGATCTCAACTAAGAACATCCATACCGGGACAACATAGAAAACAACTAATGGACTCCTCTTTAATGCATAAGCATTCAACAACAGATAATATTCTCATAAGAGATTGAGGATTAATGTCCAAACTGAAACTTCCACCATGATCCATGGCTTTGGTTAGCGGCCCAATGTTCTTCTCTAACAATATGCATACTCAAACCATTTGATCATGATAAATCGCCCTTACTTCAGACAAGACGAACATGCATAGCAACTCACATGATATTCAACAAAGGTGTAAAAAGTTGATGGTGTCCCCAGAAACATGGTTACCGCTCAACAAGCAACTTATAAGAAATAAGATACATAAGCTACATATTCTTTACCACAATAGTTTTTAAGCTATTTTCCCATGAGCTATATATTGCAAAGACAAAGAATGAAATTTTAAAGGTAGCAATCAAGTAATTTACTTTGGAATGGCAGAGAAATACCACATAGTAGGTAGGTATGGTGGACACAAATGGCATAGGTTTTGGCTCAACGTTTTGGATGCACGAAAAGTATTCCCTCTCAGTACAAGGCTTTGGCTAGCAAGGTTGTTTGAAGCAAACACAAGTATGAACCGGTACAACAAAACTTACATAAGAACATATTGCAAGCATTATAAGACTCTACACTATCTTCTTTGTTGTTCAAACACTTCACCAGAAAATATCTAGACTTTAGAGAGACCAATCATGCAAACCAAATTTCAACAAGCTCTATGGTAGTTCTTCATTAATAGGTGCAAAGTACATGATGCAAGAGCTTAAACATGATCTATTTGAGCACAACAATTGCCAAGTATCAAATTATTCAAGACAATATACCAATTACCATATGAAGCATTTTCTGTTTCCAACCAAATAACAATGAACGAAGCAGTTTCAACCTTCGCCATGAACATTAAAAGTAACGCTAAGAACACCAGTGTTCATATGAAACAGCGGAGCGTGTCTTTCTCCCACACAAAGAATGCTAGGATCCGAGTTTATTCAAACAAAAACAAAAATAAAAGCAAACAGAAGCTCCAAGTAAAGCACATAAGATGTGACGGAATAAAAACTAGACCATAATGGCGCGCGTTGCTGCGCCCGTCTTTTTTAATATAAATGAATGGAATTGTCGTAAATATATGGGTAAAAGACATGGACGTTCCCAATTGCAAATAATATTCCGCTTAATGTTATGGTTGGTTAGCTTCCGTTGTTGTTGCTATCAGATATATCTCTATATGTACTACCTAAAAAGAACGAACTTGTTCCGTTTCCTCCCGTTCGTCCTTCGTCATGCGGCTCGTGCCCCCCTCCTCATTCGCGACCCTGTACCCGCCCACCCGCAAACCACGGTGGTTTCTCCAGCGCCCCCATCAGGAATTTTGATCAATCTAACCGTCGCTGCAGTCGCCATTTTTCCTCCACTACATCAGCCCCACCTCGACAAGGATGAGGGCATGCTCTTTTTTACCCGTCGCGCCTCGTCGTTGCACCCATGATCTCGAGCTCAACGGGATATCCCTAACAGAGGTGCACCACCGCCACGTTATACCTCCTACCATCTCGTTCTTCCCTCCCACTTCTTGCATCCCGCATGGTCTCCGCCTCAAGTGCAGGCAACTGATGTTGCATCTGGTTGACATGGAGGATGTTGAAGTCACCATTCGTGCAGCAGCGGTCGCCGGTGGAGGTTAGGGAGAGCGTGGGTTAAAGGGCTCCCTGAACTCCTTGATGGGCTGAAGCCGGCATCAATGCGGCGGTAGCACTTGAGCGCGAGACGGGCCTCTCAACCTGCTGTTTTTATCTTAGTTTCTGGTACGTTCCTTCTACCACTCATCCTCTATCTTTCCTTTGTATGATATTTGGCCGATCAAAATCTATGGCTGGTTGGGTGACATTCGGAGCATTAAGTTTAGGGTTTACTGTTATTTCAGATTTAGGTTTTCATCAGAAATGTTATATCATTTTTTTACCATTTCGTTTCATTCAGATAGTCATAAAATATTCTCTGTTCTACTGTTGTATTAAATCGTGCACATCAATTTTGTGAATCTGCAATATAGTTGATCTTCAAATCGATTCTTGAAGGATACCGTGTTCAAGAAAGTTATGGACTTGTTTTTCTTCTTGCAATTGAATAAACATCTCGCACTGGAAAAAATATGGCACCCGAAGTTTGTTATAGCGACAGATACTATGCGGTTAGCTTCTGTAAAATTTATGTAGAGTTTCGATTGTCAAAATTGATGTTAGTTATTTTCCATGGCCTGGTGAGCTTTAACTACAATATCCTTTGGTCTTGCAGTTTTTCCATCAAGTTTCATTGTCTACTACTTCGGCATATTCAGGGATGAACAAATGTATACAAGCGGAGAGTTTAATTATGCTGAAACAGATGATTATACGTTCAGAACTGGAGTCAAACTTGGAGTGATAGGATGCTAAATGAGGTCCAGCTCTCATACTGTCATCTTTAAGATTTCAGTGAATTCCATAGATAAACTTGACCTATCAATATGACTATAGCAGATATTAAGAGATATTTCTTACAGAGCTCAAGCAGAGTACTGAACTCACATAACTCTACGCAACGGTGTACAACTATGTGCAATAGCTTTTGTTCCGATGAAACCAACCAGATGTGGTATCCATTAGATAAAAACAATGTTATAACCAACTTCATAAGAATGATAAATTTAATCCTAACAATTACACTTTTAGTTCAGTATTCCAGTCCAGCTCACTGGTTTCATATGGTAACTGAAACATCTGTTATAAATCGTAGTGAAGTCGTCTTCCTTCTGACAACAATGTTTCACGAGTGGATTTAAAAAAAAAAAGATCTTGCAATTTCTTAAAAGTGAAAATACATGCCAACCACAGTGAGGCAACCATTGCTCTTTAATTTGGAAGTGGTTAATATCCTGTGGAGGGAGATCGGTTTGCTTCATGGTAAAATTGCTATGGTCCTTTCTTTTAATTGATTGCTTATTCTTATATGCCACTGAATATTTGTGACGTCGACTTGTTTCATTCAGTTCTGTGTTTCGTTCAGATCATACTTAAACTTTGTAACCACACAAGATTACTTATGTAATATACTCTGATGGCATATGTGTCATTGTTGTAGTGCAGGCTGCATGTGAGAGGCCATCTGAGGCCAGTGCTCACCTTCCCCGTCTCGAGCGGATAGGGCTGCTTCTCCACTTGCATACTGCAAGTTGGACAGGAGGCAGTCCACCGTCCATGATTATATGTAGGTGTTGTATATTTTACTTGGTAATGTGTTGCAAAATATATGGATATAATAGAACTGATTGGCTGCCATATGTTTCTGTAGTGCTTCATGAGAGGTAGTAAATGGAGATATCAGTTCAAAATTATTTTACCGAGTTTCTTGCGCTTCTCCATGTCTTCTATGATGGTGGGTTGCTGATTTATTTGATTGCACGTCCTATTATTATGGTAATGAAAAAAGAAATCCTTCAGATGCATCGTTGGGGGAATTCCCTCCGATGTTATATTATCATAATTTCTTCAAGAGCACACACATTTTTCAGAAAAAGGGTTCAACGCGAATTATGATTAGTCAAGAAAAGGAACAGCATGAGACAGAAAAAGATGAGCTATTGTCCCAACATAACATGATACAAAGATGGGAAGACATAACTATGTGAGGTAGAGGGTGTGTAAATGAAACAAGAATGGATTGCTAAACTGAGAGTTCTCCTTATTTTATATCAAATTATATACGTATTTTCAGAGTTGATTGATTCCTGGATGGAAATGATAAAAAGAAAGCCCACACTTCCTTATAAGTAACAAGAGCTTCAGCCCTTAAATTTGTACTTGAACTAAACATAGAGCCAATAATTAACTTGATACCTGAAGCGACACAACCTGGATACAGATTGAATCTCAGTGCTTTTCTGTGCTAGTCCCATGGATCAATCGCTAGCACACACAGTTCGATGAATAATCAGAATAGCAAATGCGTCAATTATTACAACGTATGATCCATAGTATAATTATTACAAAGCGCATAGCTCAAGGCTAGCTGAAAATAACATAGTTCAAGCAGCAAATAAATAAACGAAGAGCTCCATCACGCCACAGGCGAACATGTTGGGTGTAAGCTCGCAACCTACGGTATTCCTTACTCGTCTTCAGAATAACCTGCAACATAAAAGTGTTGCAGCCCCGAAGGGTCATTACACTTGGAATGGAAATGGCAAGATGTCACTATGGTGGCTTTTTCTGGCGCCTATCACTACATGATATTTGGCAGGTGGAGTTCATAATTGCGTAAAGCCAGTTTTATTTTCCCTACTCTCAAAACATTTCTTAAAACATAGTATTTCAATAAGACTAATTACTACCCACAATCCACCTTGTGCATTAATTTCAGAAATTCGACTGACGAGATTATCCAACAGTTTCAAGCTCTAGTTGCTCATAGTTGTCCGTAACCGGGAACACGGCTAAGTACTTAGATTTGACACTCTCGAGAGGATGTACACATTCCCCACATGACCTAGTCTATTCTTCTTCCATGATGCGCATTTTGCTTCATGGACAGATGTCGACTAGGACAAGACCTTTCAGAAGCAATACCTCAACCACACCTACCACCCTCTGTACATTGGGTCGAGTTCTCGCAACCTACTCAATCTAGCCAGAGCCCATATAGCATGTGGTTGTACTGGAAGCTACCAAAACAAGAAAACCGAGCTAATCTCTTTGTTCCTGGGTGGCCAACCTCAAGTGTGATGCACACGGTGCTGTCATAGAAATGACCTCGGTGCAACCACTCAACATAAACCAAGCATTACCAATTACCATCCAGGGATGTATTAATTTGACTTGGTTGTTTTCATTAAGAGAATAAAACATTTATCTCTCGCAATCTCTCCACTTTGATACTATCCCAGGGCCAGCAATTTGAAATCATTATGCACATAAAACAACTACCAATGCATAGAAAACAGTAGGATAATGAGTTTGTGACACTTGCCTTGGTCGGTGTTCAGACAGTCGTCGCAATCGCACTCGTTGTAATCCGGGGAATCTAACGCAAGCAAAATAATTCACAATCAAACACCAAACAACACAAACAGGTAAACACATAATAAAATAATGCATGCATGCTCTGGAACTGAATTTGTTAACAAACCTTTTTATAAACAATGCAATAGAGGTTTCAAATAGTCATTTAACCAAAAACAAAGTATCTATGTGTAAAAATAGTTTCTAATATCATTTGCAGGCATACTGGTGGATAGGTAAATTCAGTATATGCTATTTGGCGTTGGAATCATATTAAAATAGTTTACTGAATTTAAAATATACTAAAGATGCTATATACACTATTTTAAATTGGAAAAATCGCAGGTTTCGTAAAAATACAAACTAACAGTACCAAAATGTTCCTCTCATTTTTCTGAATTCAACGATATATTATTTGTTCAATTCCGAGTTACAAAACTTTAATTATGAATTTTACAAGATTTAACCTTTCGCGGACTTTTAATAATTTTGTACGAAAAGTTGTCAGAAAAAATTTCTCGGATGGAGAAACCTTCTACACGAAAGTTGCAGGGAACTTAATTTCGAACTCAAAGCAAAAAAAGAAACGTCTAAAACCGAGCTCTAGATTCATTGTTATGAATTTTCAAAGTCTTTATAGACGAACAAGCTAGCACCATCTACAGAGCTGATGGGTGATCAGTACATGCGGGAGGTAAGAAAAATAAAGAAATCGTGACGAGGCAGGGTTGGCTGTACCGGCTCTACGTACTGCTACGAACGATACTGGGGTGTGGTGGAGGACGACGAAGGAGACGGACGCAGTGCTGTTTTCCTCCGACTCTGCAGGTGACGGCGAGGTGCGGCTTCACGGGATGATTTCGTTGACGTACCCTTCAGCGATCTGCTAGTTCCGATCAGCGGCGGTTCCTGGTTGAATTACTCTGTTTCCGGCGAAGCTCCGAGGGTCTCGTGTGTGTGTTCTTGTGGTTCTGCTGGTGGGGAAAAAAATTAAGAAGATGCGGTAGATTGATCTATGAACCTTGGACAGAGAAGGGAAGGGCGAGGGTTCCTGGAACCTCCTTCGAACTTGGTGGCGGGTGTACTCCGGCGAGAAATTTGCAGTACTCCGGCGAAAAGTTTGCGCAGCCTGGCGGCGTAAAAATTGGGGATTTTAGGGAGCAAAAACGGAGGAGATTATGAGGTATTTATGGAGCGATTTTCGTGGCAAAGGGGACACGAAATCGAACGGAATCAGGAGATTCATCCGGCTTCGTTTTGGAACAGAGTTTGTTTTAGATACGAAGCTATAGTCTGGCGGTTGGAGATGATTGCTGGGTCCCAGCTGTCAGGCAAGAAAAGAAAAATGAAAAGGCAAAGGGCACGTAGCTTGGTTGCCAGACTTGCCCCGCGTGTGGTCTCGCTCGCGAGCCCGCGTGTGGTTGGCTGGCCGTTTGGCCTGGCCGGCCGGCTTACCTTTTTTTTTTAATCTTTATTCCTTTCTCTTTCTGTTTTTCTGAATTTACTGAATTAACTACAGTTTATATAACTGACGCAAAATAAAAATACGAAAATTTGCAAATATTTCCAGTACAGTATCTGGACATAATGAGCACAGCTCCAATCCAGTAAAGCACTTGAATAATTATAATATGCATACGGATTTAAATCAACAAGGAGCAATACTAGCAGTATAAAACTTTTATGCAAGAAACATGTGAAGCATTTTCTAAAACTGAAACTTTGACATGCTTATATGATGCAATGCATGAATTTGAAAATGCACAGTTTTTAGGATGTTACAAACCTAACCCCCTTAAGATGAATCTCGCCCTCGGGATTCGGAGTGGCTAGCAAATAGGTGTGGGTGGTCTTCACGAAGATCATCTTCTCTCTCCCAAGTTGCTTCCTCCTCTGAATGATGATTCCACTGAACCTTGCAAAATCGGATCGTCTTGGTGCGAGTAAACCTCTCTGCTGTATCAAGAATCTTGACGGGCTTCTCCTCATATGTAAGATCACTTTCTAGTTGAACTTCATCCAATGGAATGGTGTCTCTCAACGGTGTGTCTGCCATCTCCGGATGACACTTCTTCAACTGGGATACATGAAACACGTTATGGTGCCTCTGGCAATTCTAGCTCATATGCAACCTCTCCTTTGCGTGATAGAATTTTATATGGTCCAATGAATCGCGGTGCTAACTTTTCTTTAATTCCAAACCTCTTAATGCCATGGAGCGGTGAAACTCTAAGGTATGCTCTATCTCCCACTTCATATGTAACCTCTCTACGCTTGGAATCCGCATAACTCTTCTGTCTCGATTGAGCTACCTTCAGCCTATCGCGAATGAGTCTAACTTTCTCCTCAGCTTCCTTGATCACATCAGGTCCAAAGAAGCTACGCTCTCCAACTCCATCCCATAACAATGGTGTTCTGCACTTCTTACCATACAATGCCTCAAACGGAGCCATCTCAATACTAGACTGATAACTATTGTTGTAGGAAAACTCCGCATATGGTAAATTCTCATCCCAACTAGATCCATAATCTAGAGCGCAAGCTCTAAGCATATCCTCCAAAACCTGATTTACTCTTTCTCGTTTGTCCATCGACCTCATGGATGAAAAGCTGTGCTAAACTCCAATCTGGTTCCAAGTGATTCATGCAATTTGCGCCTAAAAGTGAGAAGTGAATTGAGTACCTCTATCAGAAACAATTCCCTTCAGAACTCCATGCGAGCACACAATCCTGCTCATATAAATCTTGGCTAATTTGGCGCTTGTGTACGTGGTCTTTACTGGTATGAAGTGAGCTACTTTGGTCAAACGATCAACAACTACCCAAATTGAATCATACCCCGATCTAGTCTTGGGCAATCCTGTGATGAAATCCATACCAATTTTGTCCCACTTCCAATCGTGCATAGGCAACCGTCCGTAGCAATCCTCGCCGGTTTCGATGTTCGGCTTTCACTCGTTGCACACGTCACATAATGCAATGTACTCTGCGATCTCCCTTTTCATATTAGCCCACCAAAATCTCTCTCGCAGATCCATATACATCTTAGTGTTACCTGGATGAATAGAATATGGCGAATCATGAGCCTCCTGGAAAATCAACTTCCTAATCTCAGGATCGTTGGGCGCACATAAACGCTTCTCAAACCATAGTGTTCCTTGTTCATCCAAACGAAAACCTTCAGCTTTACCTTTCTCCATATTCTCTTTTATTTCACCCATCTCATCATCTCCCTTCTGAGCTTCTCTAATTCTATCTAGCAGCGTTGGCACCACCTCCATCGATTCTAGATATCCCTTTGGCACTATTTCCAACCTAAGATCTTTGAATAGTTCACATAAACCATTCACATAAACCTTGCGGCTCAATGCATCAGCTACAACATTAGCCTTTCCGGGGTGGTACTGCAAATCCATATCATAATCCTTTATCAATTCCAACCATCTCCTTTGTCTTGTTCAGCTCTTTCTGAGTAAATATGTACATCAAACTCTTGTGATCAGTAAACACCTCACAATGCTTTCCCATTAGATAATGCCTCCATACCTTGAGTGCATGCACGACGGATGCTAGCTCCAAGTCATGCGTTGGATAATTCCTCTCATGATGCTTAAGTTGGCGCGAGGCATATGAAACCACTCTTCCATCTTGCATCAATACACTACCAAGTCCTTGACGAGAGGCATCACAATATACTTGAAAATCCTTCTGAATATCAGGCAAACATAGAACAGGTGCACTTACTAGGCGTTGCTTCAATTCTTGAAAGCTGGCCTCGCACTCATCAGTCCAAGTGAATTTCTTCTCCTTCTTCAATAATTCAGTCATCGGTTTGGCAATCTTGGAGAAATTTTCTATGAATCTCCGGTAATATCCTGCAAGTCCCAGGAAACTCCGGATCTCCCCTGCATTTTTAGGCGACTCCCACTCAGTCACAGCTGCTACTTTACTTGGATCAACTGCAACTCCTTCTGCTGAAACAATGTGTCCAAGAAATCCAACTTCGTTCAACCAAAACTCACATTTGCTGAATTTAGCATACAACTTGTGTTCCCTAAGTTTCTCCATGATCAAACGCAAATGCTTCTCATGCTCATCTTCATCTTTAGAGTATATCAATATATCATCAATGAATACCACTACGAATTTATCCAAGTACTCCATGAATACCTTGTTCATCAAAGTCATAAAATATGCTGGAGCATTTGTTAGTCCAAATGGCATAACTGTATACTCATATAAACCATACCTAGTAGTGAACGCAGTCTTAGGTATATCCTGCTCTCGAATCTTCAATTGGAAATAACCCAATCGAAGATCGATCTTAGAGAACACCTTTGCTCCTTTCAATTGGTCAAACAAGTCATTGATATTGGGCAGCGGGTACTTATTCTTAATTGTCACCTCACTGAGAGAGCGAAAATCCATAACTAGTCTCTTAGTAGAATCCTTCTTCTCCACAAATAAAACAAAGCGCTCCCCAAGATGATGAACTAGGCCGAATAAAACCCTTTTGCAGTTGCTCCCTAAGCTGTTTCTTAAGTTCCTTTAATTCCTCTACATCCATCTTATACGGCCTCTTAGCTATAGGACCAGTTCCAGGCATTAATTCAATGAGAACTCAACATCTCTATCAGGTGGCATTCCTGGTAACTCCTCTGGAAACACATCCAGATAATCTCTCACTATGCGCACATCCTCTATGCTAACCCCTTAAGAGAATTGATGTTGGATCCCTTAAGCTCAAATGTGGACTTAAATCGAATGCGCTTCTTCTCCGGGGTTGTAAGCATTATTGCTCTATTAGCACAATCTATGACACCTTCATATTCCGTCATCCAATTCATGCCCAATATTATATCTAAGCCTTGTGACTCCAAAACAATCAGGCTAGTGGGGAAACTATGTGCTCCAATCTCTAAGGTTAAATGGGGACACCCATAGGTCGCAATCATCTCTCCCCCGGTGAGTTTATTTTAATAGGCATGTTTATGGTGCTAGTAGGTATCTTATTTCTATCCACAAATACCCTCGATATGAATGAATGTGATGCTCCAAGTATCAAATAGTACGAGTGCTGAAAAATTATTGAGCGATAAACGTACCAATCACGGCGTCCGGCTCCTCCTAGACTTCCTCCACGTTGACATGGTTGACATGTCCCTTCGAAACAGGGTTGGCTTCGCATTCACATCCTTCTTCTCTGGGCAATCATTAGCATAGTTCCCGGTCTTCCTGCATTTGAAGCACTCCACTTGGCTGATATCCCTGCCGGTGAAGTTGTTGGAACGGTTTCGGCCATTGCTATCTCCATTGTTGTGGCCATTACCTCTTCCAGAGTTGTGGTGGTGGCCATTTCCTCCTTTGTGCTGATGTCCATTCCCGCCATGGTGGTTGTGTCCACTGCCTCCATGCTTATGATGTCCAGAATTTCCATTACCATCATGGAATGTGCGGGTCCTCTGATGCGGCGCTGAGTTGTTGTGGTTATTGCTATGCTTCCTCTTGCGGTTCTCAACCTGCTTCTGCTTTCCCTCAAGAATTGTTGCTTTGTCCAACAAAGGTTCGAAAATCAGGAATATGCACAATGGACAATTGAACAAAGAAGATCATCATGCAAACCATCCAGGAATCTCTCCTTCCTCTTTGCATCGTATCCACATCTTCCGGTGCATAGCGCGCCAAGTTGCTGAACTCCTCTATGTACTCGGCCACAGTGGCGGTGGTTCTCGGCGCAGGTTTCGAACTCCCTTCTCTTCAAGGTCATAACTCCAGCTTGAAACATGAGCTGTGAGAAACCCTTCTTGAAACATTTCCCGTGTGATACCCAGCAATGGGGTGAGTTATCTGATAATTATCCCACCATGATGCAGCTGGTCCTTCAAGAAAGTGAGCAGCAAACCTCACCTTCTCAGCTTCAGTACATCCGACTGTCACTAGATCCTTGTCCACAGCACGCAGCCAGTCCAATGCTATCATTGGCTCATGTGCAGTAGAAAACTTGGCAGGCCTCAACCTCAGGAACCTTGTGAGCATATCTACCCCTGGAGGTGGATTATTGTTGTTGTTGTTGTGGTGGTTGTTGTTGTTCTAGTTCTGGTTCGCTATGAACTGATTCATTGTCTGCATGAGCTGTGCCTGTGCGTTGATCAGCAGTTGCACATCAGGATTGGGGTTGTTGTTCCCAGTGTTGTTGCCACCGGTCCGTGCACGTCGAGGAGGCATCTGTTGGTTCAGGAAAGGTAAGTATAGATAGATAGAAACTAAAGAAAACACTACCCATACTAATACACAACCATCACAGAACCAAACAATCATAGCAATTGGCATAACAACAAACAAGCAACGTTGAAAAACATGACAGATTCTGTCCAGATTTCGTCTATTGTAGAAACGGAATTTCCTGGGCATCCAAAACAGGTCGGAATCGAACGCCAATTTTTTTGTATGTACTACAGGAAATTCCGCATTTTTACAAAAATTTTCCATATTTTTCTGACGTTCCAGGAATTTATGAAAAATCGCGCAGTAAACAGTATCAGCAGAAAAACTGTAGCTCGCACAGACAACAACTTTTGGTAAAAACGAATTTAATACTGATTTATAAACCTCACGAAAATTCATCACAATCATAGTTTAGAGAAAAGCAAATCCTAAACTTAAACTTGTCATACCACATGTTTTGATATGACATAGATCTAATGCGATATCGATTTTCTAACGAAGACTAAATTGGTGGACAATCCTAATTAGAACTTGAAGCGCTTGATGTAGTCCGTGCTCTTCTGGCACCGACGCTTCTTTGGATGAGCATCCATGGCTGGTGGTTCATCCTCTTGAGGATCTTCATCATCACTTGAGACATAGATGATTACTTCCTCAGGGTCCTCTTCCTCTTCCTCATCATCTTCAGCGTTTGCGCCACCTTCGTCTCCACCATCATCTCCATCATCATCACTATCAGGGTCATCATCATCTTCATAATTTCAAATGAGTAATCCAACAGAGGTTTGACTTTTTAACTAAAGTGGGTAATGAACATCTACTATTTTGAATAGAGGAGAGCGAGACAAATGATAGATATAGAATTATGAGAAATGAAGAGCGAGAAGATAGAAGAGAAAATTAAATAAGTTTCCAGTTCCTATGGTCTTCCTAATCTACTCCATTTTGTAAGGTCACGAACCTACAGGCAACACAATGCTCTGATACCATCTGAAGCGACACAACCTGGATACAGATTGAATCTCTGTGCTAGTCCCTTGGATCATTCGCTTGCTGGAGATATGCCCAAGAGGCAATAATAAAATGGTTATTATAATATATCTTTGTGTTTATGATAATGTTTATATACCATGCTATAATTGTATTAAACAAAACATTGTTACATGTGTGTTATGTAAACAAACAATGAGTCCCTAGTAAGCCTCTTAACTAGCTTGTTGATTAATAGATGATTAGTTTCATAATCATGAACATTGGATGTTATTAATAACAAGGTTATATCATTATATGAATGATGTAATGGACACACCCAATTAAGCGTAGCATAAGATCACGTCATTAAGTTATTTGCTATAAGCTTTCGATACATAGTTACCTAGTCCTTATAACCATGAGATCATGTAAATCACTTATACTCGGAAAGGTACTTTGATTACATCAAACGCCACCGCGTAAATGGGTGGTTATAAAGGTGGGATTAAGTATCCGGAAACTATGAGTTGAGGCATATGGATCAACAATGGGATTTGTCCATTCCGATGACGGATAGATATACTCCGGGCCCTCTCGGTGGAATGTCGTCTAATGTATTGCAAGCATATGAATAAGTTCATAAGAGACCACATACCACGGTACGAGTAAAGAGTACTTGTCAGAGACGAGGTTGAACAAGGTATAGAGTGATACCGATGATCAAACCTCTGGACAAGTAAAATATCGCGTGACAAAGGGAATTGGTATCGTATGTGAATGGTTCATTCGATCACTAAGTCATCGTTGAATATGTGGGAGCCATTATGGATCTCCCGTATCCCGCTATTGGTTATTGGTCGGAGAGAGATCTCAACCATGTCTACATAGTTCGCGAACCGTAGGGTGACACACTTAAGGTTTGATGTTGTAATAGTAGAACTTGAATATGGAATGGAGTTCGAAGTATTGTTCGAAGTCTCGGATGGGATCCCGGACATCACGAGGAGTTCCGGAATGGTCCGGAGAATAAGATTCATATATAGGAAGTCATATTCCAAGTTTGGAAATGATCCGGTGCATTTATGGAAGGTTCTAGAAAAGTCCAGAAGAAATCACTAAGGAAGGAGGAGTCCCGAAGGGACTCCACCTCCCCATGGCCGGCCAACCCTGGAGGGGGGAGTCCAAGGTGGACTCCACCAAGGGGGCCGGCCACCCCCCTTCATGGAAGGGTGGGAATCCCACTTGGGTGGGAGTCCCACCTTGGGTAGGTTTCCCTACTACATGGAATGTTTTGGGTTCGGGTCTTATTCGAAGACTTGTAGTCCAACACTTGGGGTTCCACCTATATAATGAGGGGCATAGGGGAGGGGGCCGGCCACCACAAGCCAATAGCTTGGCCGCACCCCTAAGTGGCCGGCCACCCCCTCTCCCAAACCCTAGCCGCCCCTCTCCTCCACCTCTCCCGCACGCTTAGCGAAGCTCCGCCGGAGTTCTCCATCGCCACCGCCACCACGCCGTCGTGCTGCCGGATTCAAGGAGGAGCTACTACTTCCGCTGCCCGCTGGAACGGGGAGAAGGACGTCGTCTTCATCAACACCGAACGTGTGACCGAGTACGGAGGTGCTGCCCGATTGTGGCACCGGGATCAAGATCTTCTACGCGCTTTTGCAAGCGGCAAGTGATCGTCTACCGCAGCAACAAGAGCCTACTCTTGTAGGCTTTGGAAATCTTCAAGGGTGAGTCTTGATCATCCCCTCGTTGCTCCCGTCTTCTAGATTGCATCTTGGCTTGGATTGCGTTCTCGCGATAGGATTTTTTTTGTTTTCTATGCAACGAATCCCTACAGTGGTATCAGAGCCGTGTCTATGTATAGATGGTTGCACGAGTAGAACACAATTGTTTTGTGGGCGTTGATGCTTATGTTGTCTTTAGTTTGAGTACTTTGCATCTTTGTGACATAGTGGGATGAAGCGGCTCAGGCTAACTTTACATGACCGCGTTCATGAGATTTGCTCCACGCTCGACATGCAACTTGTATTGCATAAGTGGCTTTGCGGGTGTCTGTCTCTCCTACTATAGTGAAGATTCAATTTACTCTTCTATTGACAACACTAGTATCACCGTTGTGGTTCATGTTCGTAGGTAGATTAGATCTCACTCGAAAACCCTAAACCACGTAAAATATGCAAACCAAATTAGAGACGTCTAACTTGTTTTTGCAGGGTTTGGTGATGTGATATGGCCATGATGTGATGATGAATATGTATGAGATGATCATTATTGTATTGTGGCAACCGGCAGGAGCCTTATGGTTGTCTTTAAATTTCATGTTGAGTAGTATTTCAAAGTAGTTGTAATAGTTGCTACATGAGGTGAACAATCATGAAGACGGCGCCATGGACCTTGACGCTACACCGACGATGATGGAGATCATGCCCGTTGATGATGGAGATCATGTCCGTGCTTTGGAGATGAAGATCGAAGGCGCAAAGACTAAAGGGCCATATCATATCACATATGAATTGCATGTGATGTTAATCCTTTATGCATCTTATTTTGCTTAGAACGCGACGGTAGCATTATAAGATGATCCCTCACATTAATATCAAGATAATAAAGTGTTCTCCCTCGTATGCACCGTTGATATAGTTCGTCGTTTCGAAGCATCTCATGATGATCGGATGTGATAAACTCAACGTTCACATACAACGGGTGTAAGCCATGTTGCACACGCGGAATACTTGGGTTTGCTTGACGAGCCTAGCATGTACAGACATGGCCTCGGGACAACGGAAACCGAAAGGTTGAACACGAGTCATATGGATGATATGATCAACATGTTGATGTTCACCATTGAAGCTACATCATCTCACGTGATGATCGGTTTTGATGTAGTGGATTTGGATCGTGTACCACTTAACAACTATGAGGGATGTTGTATTAAGTGGGAGTTCATTAGTAATTAGATTAAAACATGAACTAATTATCATAAACATAGTCTCGAGTAGTATTTTGAATTAATTTTGTAGTATTGGCATCCGTTTTCTACCATGCGCTAGTCTTGTAATTGAGATAGAAATATCGTTAAAATCTGACAAGAAACTTTACGGACTGGTACCGTATTGTTAAAGAATCAAGAAATGATTAAGTCCTATTGCAAACTTTTAGTAAACCTCACATTGTTGATTCAAAGAGCTATGGTTTCAATTAGTACCTAAAGTTATCTTGTCTCCGTGAAACTTGAAGTAAGGAGCTGAAATTTTTTTTTTCAGAAATAATCAAGGTATGAGATATATGTGATATCTAAGACCTTATTGCAAGATGATAGAATATAATTTGGTGAGACTACATAAACTCATAAGTTTTATGGGAATGTACGAAGGTTGAAGACGCAAGGCGTCCCAATCCTCCAACTATTGGGGCACTAACGATATTCGCATATCCATGAAATGATCGTCCTTAGTATGCACCGCTGCTAAGACTCGTCGTTTCGAATACCGAGGTATAGATTCTACGTGTACATACAACGGGTGCAAGCCAGATTTGCACATGCGAATACCGAGAGTTAAACTTTACGAGCCTAGCATGTACATACATGGTCTCGGAAAGTCGTCATGAATTGATGGATAAAATTATGAGTGAAATTGTTCATCATATTACAAAGTTACTAATAGTGAAATCTGGAACACTTGTCATATGATGATCAACTTCAAAGTAAGAACCTCAAGGTTATTGGTATTTGACCAACAAACCTAGAAGTTATTGAAGGTGAAGTGTTTTCTGAATAATGAGGAAAGCTAAAAGAGAAACTACAAAGGATATTTTGGCAGAAAGAAAAGAAAAGACTAGAAAGTCTAGCTCAAGTGTATATAAATGATATACATGTTATGGTTGTATTCCTAGTTTGGTCACACAATAAAATTCTTGGGTATTAGTACCATA
>NC_061511.1:112391569-112411668 GCF_022539505.1 Lolium rigidum
TTGATGTAATCAAAGTACCTTTCCGGTATAAGTGATTTACATGATCTCATGGTCATAAGGACTAGGTAACTATGTATCGAAAGCTTATAGCAAATAACTTAATGACGTGATCTTATGCTATGATGGCGTGTATTTCACACGTTCGTTGGGCAACCCCAAGAGGAAGGTATGATGCGCACAGCAGCAAGTTTTCCCTCAGAAAGAAACCAAGGTTTATCGAACCAGGAGGATCCAAGAAGCACGTTGAAGGTTGATGGCGGCGGGATGTAGTGCGGCGCAACACCGGGGATTCCGGCGCCAACGTGGAACCCGCACAACACAACCAAAGTACTTTGCCCCAACGAAACGAAGTGAGGTTGTCAATCTCACCGGCTTGCTGTAACAAAGGATTAACCGAATTGTGTGGAAGATGATTGTTTGCGAGAGAAAACAATAAAGAACAAGTATTGCAACAGATTTGTATTTCGAGTATAAAAGAATGGACCGGGGTCCACAGTTCACTAGAGGTGTCTCTCCCATAAGATAAAAGCATGTTGGGTGAACAAATTACAGTCGGGCAATTGACAAATAGAGAGGGCATAACAATGCACATACATGTCATGATAAGTATAGTGAGATTTAATTGGGCATTACGACAAAGTACATAGACCGCCATCCAACTGCATCTATGCCTAAAAAGTCCACCTTCAGAGTTATCGTCCGAACCCCCTCCAGTATTAAGTTGCTAACAACGGACAATTGCATTAAGTATGGTGCATAATGTAATCAATAACTACATCCTCGGACATAGCATCAATGTTTTATCCCTAGTGGCAACAACGACAACACAACCTTAGAACTTTCGTCACCTGTCCCAGGTGTCAATGCGGGCATGAACCCACTATCGAGCATAAATACTCCCTCTTGGAGTTACTAGCATCAACTTGGCCAGAGCCTCTACTAATAACGGAGAGCATGCAAGATCATAAACAACACATATGCAATAACTTGATAATTAACATAACATGGTATTCTCTATCCATCGGATCCCGACAAACACAACATAGAGTATTACAGATAGATGATCTTGATCATGTTAGGCAGCTCACAAGATCCAACAATGAAGCACAATGAGGAGAAGACAACCAACTAGCTACTGCTATGGACCCATAGTCCAGGGGTGAACTACTCACTCATCACTCCGGAGGCGACCATGGCGGTGTAGAGTCCTCCGGGAGATGAATCCCCTCTCCGGCAGGGTGCCGGAGGAGATCTCCAGAATCCCCCGAGATGGGATTGGCGGCGGCGTCTCAGTAAGGTTTTCCGTATCGTGTTTTTTCGCCTCAGGGGTTTCACGACGGAGGCTTTAAGTAGGCGGAAGGGCAGAGTCGGAGGGCTGACGAGGGGCCCACACCACAGGGCGGCGCGGTCCCCCCCTTGATCGCGCCGCCTTGTGGTCTGGCCACCTCGTGGCCCCACTTCGTATGCTCTTCGGTCTTCTGGAAGGTTCGTGGCAAAATAGGCCCCTGGGTCTTGATTTCGTCCAATTCCGAGAATATTTCGTTACTAGGATTTCTGAAACCAAAAACAGCAGAAAACAGCAACTCGCACTTCGGCATCTTGTTAATAGGTTAGTTCCGGAAAATGCACGAATATGACATAAAGTGTGCATAAAACATGTAGGTATCATCAATAATATGGCATGGAACATAAGAAATTATCGATACGTCGGAGACGTATCAAGCATCCCCAAGCTTAGTTCTCGCTCGTCCCGAGCGAGGTAAAACGATAACAAAGATAATTTCTGAAGTGACATGCCATCATAACCTTGATCATACTATTTGTAAACATATGTAATGAATGCAGCGATCAAAACAATGGTAATGACATGAGTAAACAAGTGAATCATAAAGCAAAGACTTTTCATGAATAGTACTTCAAGACAAGCATCAATAAGTCTTGCATAAGAGTTAACTCATAAAGCAATAAATCAAAGTAAAGGTATTGAAGCAACACAAAGGAAGATTAAGTTTCAGCGGTTGCTTTCAACTTGTAACATGTATATCTCATGGATAATTGTCAACATAGAGTAATATAACAAGTACAATATGCAAGTATGTAGGAATCAATGCACAGTTCACACAAGTGTTTGCTTCTTGAGGTGGAGAGAGATAGGTGAACCAACTCAACATAAAAGTAAAGAGAATGGTCCTTCAAAGAGGAAAGCATCGATTGCTATATTTGTGCTAGAGCTTTTATTTCGAAAACATGAAACAATTTTGTCAACGGTAGTAATAAAGCATATGAGTTATGAAAATTATATCTTACAAGTTGCAAGTCTCATGCATAGTATACTAATAGTGCCCGCACCTTGTCCTAATTAGCTTGGACTACCGGATCTTTGCAATGCACATGTTTTAACCAAGTGTCACAATGGGGTACCTCCATGCCGCTCGTACAAAGGTCTAAGGAGAAAGCTCGCATTTTGGATTTCTCGCTTTTGATTATTCTCAACTTAGACATCCATACCGGGACAACATGGACAACAGATAATGGACTCCTCTTTAATGCATAAGCATGTGGCAACAATTATTATTCTCATATGAGATTGAGGATATATGTCCAAAACTGAAACTTCCACCATGAATCATGGCTTTAGTTAGCGGCCCAATGTTCTTCTCTAACAATATGCATGCTCCAACCATTAAGGTGGTAGATCTCTCTTACTTCGGACAAGACGGACATGCATAGCAACTCACATGATATTCAACAGAGAATAGTTGATGGCGTCCCCGTAAACATGGTTATCGCACAACAAGCAACTTAATAAGAGATAAAGTGCATAAGTACATATTCAATACCACAAT
Organism: Lolium rigidum; assembly: GCF_022539505.1. Lineage (NCBI taxonomy): Eukaryota > Viridiplantae > Streptophyta > Magnoliopsida > Poales > Poaceae > Lolium > Lolium rigidum. The sequence continues at coordinate 112,394,416 of NC_061511.1, forward strand.
AGTTTTTAAGCTATTTGTCCCATGAGCTATATATTGCAAAGGTGAATGATGGAATTTTAAAGGTAGCACTCAAGCAATTTACTTTGGAATGGCGGATAAATACCATGTAGTAGGTAGGTATGGTGGACACAAATGGCATAGTGGTTGGCTCAAGGATTTTGGATGCATGAGAAGTATTCCCTCTCGATACAAGGTTTAGGCTAGCAAGGTTATTTGAAACAAACACAAGGATGAACGGTGCAGAAAAACTCACATAAAAGTCATATTGTAAACATTATAAGACTCTACACCGTCTTCCTTGTTGTTCAAAACTCAATACTAGATATTATCTAGACTCTAGAGAAACCAAATATGCAAACCAAATTAGCAAGCTCTAAGTGTTTCTTCATTAATGGGTGCAAAGTATATGATGCAAGAGCTTAAACATGAGCACAACAATTGCCAAGTATCAAATTATCCAAGACATTTTAGAATTACTACATGTAGCATTTTCCAATTCCAACCATATAACAATTTAACGAAGAAGAAACTTCGCCATGAATACTATGAGTAGAGCCTAAGGACATACTTGTCCATATGCTACAGCGGAGCGTGTCTCTCTCCCACAAAGTGAATGCTAGGATCCATTTTATTCAAACAAAACAAAAACAAAAACAAACCGACGCTCCAAGCAAAGTGCATAAGATGTGATGGAATAAAAATATAGTTTCGGGGGAGGAACTCGATAATGTTGTCGATGAAGAAGGGGATGCCTTGGGCATCCCCAAGCTTAGACGCTTGAGTCTTCTTAGAATATGCAGGGGTGAACCACCGGGGCATCCCCAAGCTTATAGCTTTCACTCTCCTTGATCATATTGCATCATACTCCTCTCTTGATCCTTGAAAACTTCCTCCACACCAAACTCGAAACAACTCATTAGAGGGTTAGTGCACAATAAAAATTCACATGTTCAGAGGTGACACAATCATTCTTAACACTTCTGGACATTGCATAAAGCTACTGGACATTAATGGATCAAAGAAATTCATCCAACATAGCAAAAGAGGCAATGCGAAATAAAAGGCAGAATCTGTCAAAACAGAACAGTCCGTAAAGATGGATTTTATTAGGCCACCAGACTTGCTCAAATGAAAATGCTCAAATTGAATGACAGTTGTGTACATATCTGAGGATCATGCACGTAAATTGGCTTAATTTTCTGAGCTACCTACAGGGAGGTAGACCCAGATTCGTGACAGCAAAGAAATCTGGAACTGCGCAGTAATCCAAATCTAGTACTTACTTTACTATCAAAGACTTTACTTGGCACAACAAAACTTAAAACTAAGATAAGGAGAGGTTGCTACAGTAGTAAACAACTTCCAAGACTCAAATTCAAAATAAAAATACTGTAGTAAAAACATGGGTTGTCTCCCATAAGCGCTTTTCTTTAACGCCTTTCAGCTAGGCGCAGAAAGTGTAACTCAAGTGTTGTCAAAGGGTGGTGCACCTACAGCGGGGTTTGGAGTTTTCTCAACCATGCATAGTATATTAGATACATAAGTTTCAGCGTCTCCCTTCTCATTAGTCTTGGGCTTGCTACTCTCATCGAACAAATTTTCGGGAACAAGCCAAGCATAATTATGTTCTAGTGCATCATTCATAGCTAGGAGTTTACATGGTATTGGTGCTTTGATCTCCCCACCATCATTAATATTATTAGTGTACCTTATCCTATCCATGTCCATTTTTTCAAGGAGACCAACAAAATTAGTATGAGAACCAAGCATATTAAATTTAGCAAAGACCTTTCTAGCCTCTCTTGCTAGACCACCAAATTCTCTAAGAAGGGTTTCTAAAACAAAATCTTTCTTTTCCCCCTCTTCCATATCACCGAGTGTAAGAAACATGTGTTGGATTATAGGATTTAGATTAACAAATTTAGTTTCCAACAGGCGAACTAAATGCGCAGCAGCAATTTCATAAGTAGGAGCAAGTTCTACCAAGTGTCTATCTTCAAAATCTTCAACAGTACTAACATGGGTGAAAAACTCTTCTATATTGTTCCTCCCAATTATAGACCCGCGTCCTACCGGTATGTTTTTTGTGGTAAAATTAAAAGGAAACATGTTGAAATAAGTAAAACAAATGCAAGTAACTAATTTTTTTGTGTTTTTGATATAGCAAACAAGACAGTAAATAAAGTAAAACTAGCAACTAATTTTTTTGTGTTTTGATATAATGCAGCAAACAAAGTAGTAAATAAAATAAAGCAAGACAAAAACAAAGTAAAGAGATTGAGAAGTGGAGCTCCCCTTGCAGCGTGTCTTCATCTCCCCGGCAACGGCGCAAGAAAATATGCTTGATGGCGTGTATTTCACACGTTCGTTGGGCAACCCCAAGAGGAAGGTATGATGCGCACAGCAGCAAGTTTTCCCTCAGAAAGAAACCAAGGTTTATCGAACCAGGAGGAGCCAAGAAGCACGTTGAAGGTTGATGGCGGCGGGATGTAGTGCGGCGCAACACCAGGGATTCCGGCGCCAACGTGGAACCTGCACAACACAACCAAAGTACTTTGCCCCAACGAAACAGTGAGGTTGTCAATCTCACCGGCTTGCTGTAATAAAGGATTAACCGAATTGTGTGGAAGATGATTGTTTGCAGAGAAAACAGTAAAGAACAAGTATTGCAGCAGATTTGTATTTCAGTATAAAAGAATGGACCGGGGTCCACAGTTCACTAGAGGTGTCTCTCCCATAAGATAAAAGCATGTTGGGTGAATAAATTACAGTCGGGCAATTGACAAATAGAGAGGGCATAACAATGCACATACATGTCATGATAAGTATAGTGAGATTTAATTGGGCATTACGACAAAGTACATAGACCGCCATCCAACTGCATCTATGCCTAAAAAGTCCACCTTCAGGTTATCGTCCGAACCCCTCCAGTATTAAGTTGCTAACAACAGACAATTGCATTAAGTATGGTGCGTAATGTAATCAATAACTACATCCTCGGACATAGCATCAATGTTTTATCCCTCGTGGCAACATCACAACACAACCTTAGAACTTTCTGTCACTGTCCCAGGTGTCAATGCAGGCATGAACCCACTATCGAGCATAAATACTCCCTCTTGGAGTTACTAGCATCAACTTGGTCAGAGCCTCTACTAATAAAGGAGAGCATGCAAGATCATAAACAACACATATGCAATAACTTGATAATTAACATAACATGGTATTCTCTATCCATCGGATCCCGACAAACACAACATAGAGTATTACAGATAGATGATCTTGATCATGTTAGGCAGCTCACAAGATCCAACAATGAAGCACAATGAGGAGAAGAAAACCATCTAGCTACTGCTATGGACCCATAGTCCAGGGGTGAACTACTCACTCATCACTCCGGAGGCGACCATGGCGGTGTAGAGTCCTCCGGGAGATGAATCCCCTCTCCGGCGAGGTGCCGGAGGAGATCTCAGAATCCCCCGAGATGGGATTGGCGGCGGCGGCGTCTCGGTAAGGTTTTCCGTATCGTGGTTTTTCGCCTCGGGGGTTTCGCGACGGAGGCTTTAAGTAGGCGGAAGGGCGAGTCGGAGGGCCGACGAGGGGCCCACACCACAGGGCGGCGCGGGCCCTCCCCTTGGCCGCGCCGCCTTGTGGTCCGGCCACCTCGTGGCCCCACTTCGTATGCTCTTCGGTCTTCTGGAAGGTTCGTGGCAAAATAGGCCCCGGGGTCTTGATTTCGTCCAATTCCGAGAATATTTCGTTACTAGGATTTCTGAAACCAAAAACAGCAGAAAACAACAGAATCGACACTTCGGCATCTGGTTAATAGGTTAGTTCCAGAAAATGCACGAATATGACATAAAGTGTGCATAAAACATGTAGGTATCATCAATAATATGGCATGGAACATAAGAAATTATCGATACGTCGGAGACGTATCATGCTACGCTTAATTGGGTGTGTCCATTACATCATTCATATAATGATATAACCTTGTCATTAATAACATCCAATGTTCATGATTATGAAACTAATCATCTATTAATCAACAAGCTAGTTAAGAGGCTTACTAGGGACTCATTTGTTTGTTTACATAACACACATGTATCAATGTTTCGGTTAATACAATTATAGCATGGTATATAAACATTTATCATAAACATAAAGATATATAATAACCAATTTTATTATTGCCTCTTGGGCATATCTCCAACAGCGGCCAACTCTCAATTGCCTCAATCTTGGCTGGATCAACTTCAATTCCCTGCGCAGTAACAACATAGCCAAGATACGCAACTCGATTGGTGCAAAAGGTGCACTTCTCAAGATTACCATACAAACGTGCATCACGTAAAGCATTGAAAACAGCACGTAAATGATCCAAATGTTCCTCCAAAGATTTGCGATAAATCAGAATATCATCAAAGTATACCACCACAAAACGTCCAATAAAAGCACGTAAAACTTCGTTCATCACTCTCATGAAAGTACTAGGTGCATTAGTTAAACCAAAATGCATTACTAACCACTCATATAAACCGAACTTAGTTTTAAACGCTGTTTTCCATTCATCTCCTAATTGCATACGAATCTGGTGGTAACCACTACGCAAATCAACTTTAGAGAACATAATAGAACTGATACGGTGGATCCAAGCCGATCCACCTAGATTGATGCCCGATCTTTCACAGCGAGAACCTGGGGTAGAGAATCCTCCCAACAACGCAATGAACGCAGCCTGGAGAAGAGGGAACGAATCCAGCAAGCAACGGATCGATGAACGACCGCCTCAAACCAAGAGCTAGACAATCCTTGATGAACACAAGAACCTTCGCAGCGGATATAATAGATAAACGGCAGCGCCGTACCCCCGGAGGGATGATACACGTGAACACACGCAATAGGGAAAACCCTAATCTTTAGTCTAAACTTGTCTCTCTAAACCCTAGCCGTGCCTCCACCTTATATGAGGGATGGAGTGGCCGGCCAGCCCCTAGTGGGCCTCTCTACCTTGGTTTGGACAGGCCCAAACCAAACTGACTCAATTTATTAAAAACCCTAATTGGCCCACATATGACCATTACATAAACTAGGATAAATAAGCTGGTGGAGTCCTGAATCGGGGCTCCACATAGGCCTCCGTGCCCATATCATCCTCCCCCTTCAAGAAGCGTTGTCCCCAACGCGTGAGGGTCTTCCGGAAAAGGTGACGTGATATGAACATGACACGTCCTCGCCGTCTTCAAGTCTTGCTTGCCTTCCACACCACATCCTCCCTCGCGGCCTGCTTGACTTGATACGACACTTGGCGCCTCCTTTCTTCTCCACATGAGCTTGGACTTCGGCGCCAATTCCTTCTTCTTGCGAGGTTTTGATGGACCCTTGTGTCGCTGCACATGACCCTGCACAAGATGTGTAATTCCTGGGCCACATAGATGTCTCACACGTCCATCCTTGCCTCGATGTATCCACGGTGTCGCGGAAAACTGGACAGTACTCCTAGCACGGTAGTGCCGCTGCCCACCATCTTCACTGACGCGCTCGCCTCCCACTCCTCCCACGCGCATCTGCGCCACATGTACTGAAATATCATCAGCACAAACATCATCAGTCTGTATACTGGCATCAACACAAACTGGAACTGTAGCACATGCTGCAACATCCACATCAACAACAAGTGTAGCTTCATCCGGCTTGTCACCAACAAGAACTGGCTTGTCATCTACAGGCTTGGCTGAAACATCACCAACATTAATGCTCGGAACATCATGCACCTCTTGCTGCACTTTAGGCTTGTGCAACTTCTCTTTACGCACCACTAACTCCACATCGGACTTGATATGATCATCACCCATAGGCTTCAAAGTCCGCTGTTTGCCACCATGCATAAAAGAATATGTATTTGCTCGCCCAGCATGTGTTACATTGCGATCATACTGCCAAGGACGCCCAAGTAGCAATCCACACACCTCCAAAGGCAACACATCGCACTCTATCTCATCAACATAATCATCAACTGTAAATGGCACACGCACCTTGTGAGTAATCTTCAGCTTACCACAGCTATTCAACCACTCAAGACGTTTAGGTTCAGGAAGACGCCATGTAGACAACCCCAATGCTGCCACCATCGCCTTGCTAATGCCATTAGTACAGCTACCACCATCAATCATCAACTTGCAAGCCTTGCCCTTGATAAAGCACTGAGTCCGAAACAAACTCCACCGCTGAACCTTGTCAACCTGTCTTGCAAGCATCATCTTGTACCTTCTTGAGTTGCATATTCAGCCCGCTCAATGGTACATCCTCCTCAACAGTCACAGTAGCGCTCTTGGTATCAGAGCCAGGTTTCCTCTCCTCAATGACTGTCGACACTGGAACATCCTCCTCCACGGTAGTGTTAGAGCACACCACCGGCTTACTCAAGCTCGCAAAATGAAAGTTATGACGCAGAAACTGCTTGAAATCTGCCCAACTAGACCGTAGACCAATGATACCCTGAACTATAAGAGCATTACGGTACCAACCAGCCACAACATCATCAGCACGCCGGTATGCAATAGAAAACTCCGTCTGGCCACCAAAAGAACTATCAAACTCCTTGCATCTCGCAAATCCACCTTCAATGTGTGATTCCCAAAGTTGATATTCCGTCGGTGTCGCAGAACTAGCCAACCTCCACTTGATGGTAGATGCATCGAAGTGCAAACCCGTCACAATACGAAGGTAATCATGATAGATATCATCCATCCTATCTTCAATGCCACCAAAACGTGAAGAAACCATAGCTGTGCGCGAAACAAACAATCAGCAGAAAACAGCAAAAACAGGCTCACGACAGAGAATTCCTGTCGCGGCAGAGAAACTGGCAGAAAGATGATGCGGGGACTTGTCCCGATCTTTCACGGTGCATATCCTTGATCCATAGGATCCGATAAGTCTCCCAACCACGTGTGCAATACACGCAGCCTGAAGATGGGGAACGCCAATCCGGCGAGCAACTCGACGAAGAACGCCGAACCTCTTGCAGAATAGACACGCCAAGCTCGATAACCCTCGACAGTTCGAGGACCTTCGGCACGCATGATCACCCTTGACAGATTCAAGAACTCTCACACCTTTATTGATAGATAAGCTGGACGAACGTCCGAGACGCCGTCACACACGCCGATCCCATAGGAACGGTGATAAGCTGGAACTCAAGGTTCTACATATTCTGGATTCAATCTAATCTACCAAACCCTAGCCGCCCCACCTCCTTATATGAGGGGGAGAGGTGGCCGGCCAACCCCTATTGGGTTGGGGCGCCCACTTATGGGCCTAACCCTAATTCGACTTGGACAGGCCCAAGTCAAATAGACACTACTAAAACCCTAATTTGGCCCACCACATGACCTGGCTACATTATTATTTCCTAATAACAAGACTATGATAAAATACTGGTACAACCTTAGACTTAATCATCATATCAATGGCTGTCCTAGTGTACCAGGCCTGGATATCCTCATCATCCTCCCCTTCTTCAAGAAGCGTTGTCCCCAACGCGTGTGGGTCTGCTAGAAAAAGGGTGTCGTCAGATAAGGAACATCGCCGGTCTTCATCCTCAAGCTTCGCCAGTCTTCCACACCTCATCCTCCCTCTCGACTAGCTTGTCTTGAAACTTGGCGCCCCGTTGGTCTTCGACGCCATCAACCTGATTGAAGACACAAGCATCCTCCCAAATGCAACTGAAGTGCACCATACATATCACCCAAAACAAACAGAACAAACTCTTGTCCGCTATGGATCCAAATAAGCTGAACACACCCGAGTACGCACTCTCTTGGATCACCAATGTCTTCTTCCTTGAAAAACAAAATTTGCCCTCCACGATGAACAAGCAACAGCAGCAACAACAGCAGCAGAAAACAGCCAAAAACTGATTCACGGCAGAAAATTCCTGTCGCGGCAGAGAAACTGGCAGAAATCCTGCCGCGGCAGAGAAAACTGTCAAAATTTCGGGAAGGCCGGCAGTGCCGGGGTGTTGAGGCCGGCAGTGCCGGTGTGGCCGGCAGTGCCGGGGTGTCAAGGCCGGCAGTGCCGGTCTCCTGACGGATCTAACCTTCTTCCCCGCGATTTTTCCTGCCGCGGCAGAGAATTCTGGCGAACTCCTGCCGTGGCAGAGATTCTGCAGCACTACTCCTTCCTCTTCCTTGCTGCCGCCTCCTCCTCCGCATGAACGAAGGCTTCCTCGATCTTCACCAACAGTATGGCGGCGACGTACCCAATGGTATCCACTCCAAATCGAGAAAAACAATGGCGAACAACAAACAAACCGCACCGTGATCAACCTAGCGCTCTGATACCAAGATGATACGGTGGATCCAAGCCGATCCACCTAGATTGATGCCCGATCTTTCACAGCGAGAACCTGGGGTAGAGAATCCTCCCAACAACGCAATGAACGCAGCCTGGAGAAGAGGGAACGAATCCAGCAAGCAACGGATCGATGAACGACCGCCTCAAACCAAGAGCTAGACAATCCTTGATGAACACAAGAACCTTCGCAGCGGATATAATAGATAAACGGCAGCGCCGTACCCCGGAGGGATGATACACGTGAACACACGCAATAGGGAAAACCCTAATCTTTAGTCTAAACTTGTCTCTCTAAACCCTAGCCGTGCCTCCACCTTATATGAGGGATGGAGTGGCCGGCCAGCCCCTAGTGGGCCTCTCTACCTTGGTTTGGACAGGCCCAAACCAAACTGACTCAATTTATTAAAAACCCTAATTGGCCCACATATGACCATTACATAAACTAGGATAAATAAGCTGGTGGAGTCCTGAATCGGGGCTCCACATAGGCCTCCGTGCCCATATCAAGAACCACTCAATTCATCAAGCATATCATCTAAACGAGGTATTGGATGACGGTATCGAATGGTAATATTATTAATAGCCCTACAATCAGTACACATGCGTGAAGAACCATCTTTCTTAGGTACCAAGATAATAGGAACAACACATGGGCTAAGAGACTCACGAATGTAACCTTTATCTTGGAGAACCTGAATTTGTCGCTGAATCTCTTTGGTCTCTTCAGGATTGGTACGATATGGCGCACGGTTGGGCAGCGAAGCACCTGGAATCAAGTCAATTTGGTGTTCTATCCCACGGATAGGTGGTAGTCCAGGTGGTACATCTTGTGGGAACACATCAATGAATTCCTGCAAAAGGTTAGCAACCGCGAGTGGCAAAGAAGGAGGCATATCCTCAAATGAAAACATAACTTCTTTCCAAATAATAGCATAGCATTGAGTAGTGTTCACATCAAGTTCAGCAATATCAGATTTGCTAGCAAGCAAACAAGGATTTTTCAAACGAATTTCAGTAGCATGGCTCGAATCAGATTTAGTATTATTCTTATGTGGAACAAAATCTGCAGCAACAATCTGATTCTCACTCTTATGTTTCTCCTCGTTTTTTACTCTACTAGCTCTAGCAAGATCATCTTTTAGTATTTGTTCAGGAGTCATAGGTTTGAGACCAATTTTCTTTCCATCATGCATACGAGAATACTGATTAGTTTTACCATTATGAACAGATTCTCTATCAAATTGCCATGGTCTACCAAGTAACAAAGAACAAGCTTGCATAGGTACAACATCACAATCCACAAAATCAGAATATGTACCAATAGTAAAATGCACACGTGTAGTTCTTGTTACCTTGAGCTTCCGAGAGCTCTCAAACCATTGAATGTAGTATGGATGAGTGCGCTGTCTTGTAGGGACAGAAAGCTTCTCCACCATGTCAACGCTAGCCAGATTATTGCAGCTCCCTCCATCAATGATGATCCTTATAGCTCGCTCTTTGACAACGCCTCTTGTTTGGAACAGATTGTGGTGTTGATCATGCTCAGCTTTGCTCAATTGCACGCTCAACCCACGCTGTGCAACTAAGCTCTGTCTCGATCGAGCAGTGTCGGCTTCCATTACCTTCATCTCTCTCTCGGAATCAGAATTGGCACCATCACGTGCAGCAATAAGGGCCAATGTATCTTCATCAAAGTCACTTGCGAGAATCATATTCGCCATCTTCACGCACCAACATCACACGCTTGGTTCTGCATTCTCTCTCTATGTGTCCAAATCCCAAGCATTTGCGACATTGTATGTCGCGCCTCTTCCCCGTGGAGGCCATCGAAGATGAACTCCGATGAGGACCAGCAGATGGTGGTGGAGTAGCAGCCGGTGGTGCTCGTGATGCAGGCGCGGTGTACTTGGAGGTAGTAGGCGCTGGTTCAGCCCCACGAGATGGTGGCGCTGATTGTCGCGGAGTCCATGACGATGTACGACCTGCAGAAACATTAGCTTTTCTCCATGGTGGTTGACGATCCTGCACTTCACGTTCAGCTTTGCAAGAAAGATGAAACAAGCGAGTAATAGTATTGTACTCCTTATAATCTAGAATATGCTGAATCTCTTTATTCAAACCACCAAAGAAACGTGCAAGCATAGCCTCATTATTTCCAAGAAATTGTTTCTAGCGAAGTATTTGAGTGGGAGGACAATGGAACTTGATAAGGTTTATGAACCTGAGCATGATGATCAGAGTAGCGAAGCATCGGAAATGGTTTCGGAAGCGGACACGACGATGATGAATCCCATGTCTACAAAATGTTATAGTCATGGAGATCAAAGTACCTATTGAACCTTGTAGATATGGTTTACTTTGTGATCAAATAAATGATTTGTGGACAAATGATTGATTTTGAACAATGATAAACCAACTACATACAAAGAAGTTATGATGGGCCTTGACTCCGTTAAAATGGCTATGCGCCATGAAATCCAAGATAGGTGAATACTTTTTGAAAGTAAATGGATCTATAAAATTGATGGACTTGGATGGAATATCCTTGAAGAAGCTCGACTTGCCGAAAAGTTGTTTACGACAAAGTTCAAAGAGTTGACTACGATAACATTAGATCTTCCGTAGCGATGCTTATAGTCTATGTGGATTATTCTAGTAATCGCTACATATTTCTATTATGAGATATGATAGTAGGATGGCAGAAATACATTCCTTACCAGAAGTGTGTATGAAGGAAGTATACTAGATAACCAAGAGTTTTGCTGGTCCGTGGAATACTAGATAAGTATACAAACTTCAATTGGATGAAGTGAGTATCGCGGAGTTGGAATCTTCACCGGATGAAATAGTCAAAGAGTTTTTGATTTCATCAGAAATGATGAAGATGCTTGCGTTTGGAAGAAATTAAGTGGGAGCGCTGAGACATAGTTATAATATTATGATGACATATCATTGATTATAAATGATGTAATTATATACTTGATGTGTTTAAAAAGATCTCATTGAGAATTAACTTCAATGAAAGAATATGGACTGAAACATATTTAGTGTCAAGATCTATGAAGATAGATTGAAACACATAATAAGTTTAAGTCAAAGTACATAGAATGAATATTGAAGTAGTTCAATATAAAAATATTAAGAAGGTGTTCTTTTCCATGTGAAGGTTTAAAAGGACTTGAGTGTATTTGACACTCAATGAGTAAAAACACATGAGTGATTATAGATCACGAATAATATGTACACAATCAGATGTCCTATGCTCTAAAGTGTTATGAGCATGTACCAGAATGATTCATGTGATGATCATTGGACGGCAGTAAGAATATCCTTGAGTACTTTAGAAGAACCAAGGATATATATAGTTTTGTATGGGGTAAGGACAAACAAATCGCTGTAAAGTGTTGCACCGATATTAGTTTGGTCACATATAAAAATGAATATTCAAATCTCGATTAGGCTAAGTGTTGTTTAAAAGGTAGCACAATGCTAGATTTAGAAGAGTTCTAAATATTGTGACGGATTCTACAAACGAAGGCAGAGTATGTCATTGTTTTGACAATGACTGTGGATGTTTAAGTCGAGGAGTTCTTTGAGAACTTGGTGTAGTTCCGATAGTGTCAGAACTTTGAAGCTATATTGTGTGTGACAATATTAGTGACATATTTCAGACCGCAAAATTAAGGTTCCACCAGAAGACCGAACATATACGATTAATGCCGACTCATTTGAAAAATGAGTGATGCGATGAGACACAAATGAATTGCAAAATACATACGTTTCTGAGCGTGTCAGATCCGTTGACTAAAATCTCTCCCGTGAGCAAAACATGATAAAACACCAGAAGGCCAGGGTGTTATATCTTTACAAATGTAAACTAGATTATTGACTCTAGTGCAAGTGGGAGACTGTTGGAGATATGCCCAAGAGGCAATAATAAAATGGTTATTATAATATATCTTTGTGTTTATGATAAATGTTTGCATACCATGCTATAATTGTATTAACCGAAACATTGATACATGTGTGTTATGTAAACAACAAGGAGTCCCTAGTAAGCCTCTTGTATAACTAGCTTGTTGATTAATAGATGATCATGGTTTCGTGATCATGAACATTGGATGTTATTAATAACAAGGTTATGTCATTAGATGAATGATATGATGGACACACACCCAAATAAGTGTAGCATAAGATCATGTCATTAAAGTTCCACTTGCTATTAGCTTCCGATACATAGTTACCTAGTCCTTCGACCATGAGATCATGTAAATCACTTATACCGGAAGGGTACTTTGATTACATCAAACGCCACTGCGTAAATGGGTGGTTATAAAGATGGGATTAATTATTCGGAAAGTGTGAGTTGAGGCATATTGATCAAGAGTGGGATTTGTCCATCCTGATGACGGATAGATATACTCTGGGCCCTCTCGATGGAATGTCGTCTGATTAGCTTGCAAGCATGTGACTGGTTCACAAGAGATGATATGCCACAGTACGAGTAAAGAGTACTTGTCGGTGACGAGGTTGAACAAGGTATCGTGATACCAATGATCGAACCTCGGACAAGTAGAGTATCGCGTGACAAAGGGAATCGGTATCGTATGTAAATGGTTCAATCGATCACTAAGTTATCACTGAATATGTGGGAGCCATTATGGATCTCCAGATCCCGCTATTGGTTATTGGTCGGAGAGAAGTCTTAACCATGTCTGCATAGTTCACGAACCGTAGGGTGACACACTTAAGGTTTGATGTCGTTTTAAGTAGATATGGAATATGAAATGGAGTTCGAATATTGTTCGGAGTCTCGGATGGGATCTCGGACATCACGAGGATTTATGGAATGGTCCGGAGAATAAGATTCATATATAGGAAGTCACTTTCCAAGTTTGGGAATGGTCCGGTGAATTTATGGAAGGTTGTTTCTAGAATCATCCGGAATAAATCACTATGGAAGGTGGAGTCCCGGTTGGACTCCACCAACCCTAACCAGCCAACCAAGTGGGAGGGTGGAGTCCATGGTGGACTCCACCTCCTTGGCCGGCCAACAAGGGGGGAAGGGGAGAGTCCCTATCCCTCTAGGTTTCGTCCATATGGCAGTTTTTGAATTGGGGTCTTATTCGAAGACTTTGGGCAAACCCTAGGGATTCCACCTATATAAAGAGGAGGAGAGGGAGGGGGCTGGTTATACCAAGTTGGCCCCACCACCAAGGCCCCCCCAGGCCGGCGCCCAAGCAGCCCCCCTCTCCCAAACCCTAGCCTCTCCCCTCCTCATACTACTCCCATAGCGCTTAGGCGAAGCCCTGCCGGAGTTCTCCATCACCACCGCCACCACGCCGTCGTGCTGTCGGGATTCCGAGGAGGATCTACTACATCCGCTGCCCGCTGGAACGGGGAGGAGAACGTCGTCATCAACACCGAACGTGTGACCGAGTACGGAGGTGCTGCTCGACTGTGGCACCGTCAAGATCTTCTACGCGCTTTTGCAAGCGGAAGTGATCGACTACATCCACAAATCTCGTAGGCTTTGGAAATCTTCGAGGGTTAGTCTCATGATCTTCTCGTTGCTACTATCTTCTAGATTGGATCTTGGCTTGTTATTCGTTCTTGCGGTAGGAATTTTTTTTGTTTTCTATGCTACGAATCCCATCAATTTACATGTTATTTGTAGCACGAGGAGCTCGTTAGGCACAACGCTAACGCGATGGAGGCATTGGCATTACCTCTGGGACGACGGTCCGACAAAGCACTTGCAAGATTCGCTAAGGTATGTCGCAATAGAATCTTGCCTTCTTTTCTTTAAGTTAATCTCATATTGTTATTTCTAATGTGACAGACTAGCATTGCCCGTGTACGTTCATTGGTCGCGATTCTTGGTTGCCGTTCAATGGTGGACACAATGCCTAGCGGCTCGAGATCAAACTTGGCTTATGGAGAGAGCACGAGCGGTCAGAACGTTGAGCTTGAGGATGATATTGATGATGATCCAGTGGATGTGCCTGAGGAGGAACTCGAGGCTGCGGTGGATGACTTCTTGGGACGGGTATGTGTTTGTTAACACAAACTCTCATTTAATTGCATTGCTTGTGACGGTAAAGCACACGTCCATTGGGAACCCCAAGAGGAAGGTGTGATGCATACAGCAGCAAGTTTTCCCTCAGTAAGAAACCAAGGTTATCGAACCAGTAGGAGATAAAGGCCACATGAAGGTTGTTGGTGAAGGAGTGTAGTGCGGCGCAACACCAGGGATTCCGGCGCCAACGTGGAACCTGCACAACACAATCAAAATACTTTGCCCCAACTTAACGAGTGAGGTTGTCAATCTCACCGGCTTGTCTGTAAACAAAGGATTAAACGTATGGTGTGGAGAATGATGTTTGTTTGCAAAGAACAACGAGAGAACAATGATTGCAGTAGGTTGTATTTCAGATGTAAAAGAATGGACCGGGGTCCACAGTTCACTAGTGGTGTCTCTCCAATAAGATAAATAGCATGTTGGGTGAACAAATTACAGTTGGGCAATTGAAAAATAGAGAGGGCATAACAATGCACATACATATCATCATGACTACTATGAGATTTACTTAGGGCATTACGACAAAGAACATAGACCGCTATCCAGCATGCATCTATGCCTAAAAATCCACCTTCGGGTTAGCATCCGCACCCCTTCCAGTATTAAGTTGCAAACAACTGACAATTGCATTAAGTACTGTGCGTAATGTAATCAATACAAATATCCTTAGACAAAGCATTGATGTTTTATCCCTAGTGGCAACAGCACATCCACAACCTTAGAACTTTACATCCTCTGTCCCGGATTCAATGGAGGCATGAACCCACTATCGAGCATAAATACTCCCTCTTGGAGTCACAAGTATCAACTTGGCCGAGCCTCTACTAGCAACGGAGAGCATGCAAGAACATAAATAACACATATATGATAGATCGATAATCAACTTGACATAGTATTCCATATTCATCGGATCCCAACAAACGCAACATGTAGTATTACAAATAGATGATCTTGATCATGATAGGCAGCTCACAAGATCTAAACATGATAGCACAAGAGGAGAAGACAACCATCTAGCTACTGCTATGGACCCATAGTCCAAGGATGAACTACTCACGCATGAGTCCGGAGGCGGACATGGTGATGTAGAGCCCTCCGGTGATGATTCCCCTCTCCGGCAGGGTGCCGGAGGCGATCTTCAGAATCCCCCGAGATGGGATTGACGGCGGCGGCGTCTCAGTAATTTTTCTCGTATCGTGGCTCTCGGTCATAGGGTTTTCGCGACGGAAGGAATAAATAGGCGAAGGGGCAGAGTCGGGGGGCGCTCGAGGGGCCCACCCCATATGGCGGCGCGGCCAGGGGTGGGGACGCGCCACCCTATGGTGTGGCCGCCTCGCGTCCCCTCTTCGTCTCCTCTTCGGTGTTCTGGAAGGCTCCGTGGAAAATAAGACCGTGGGCTTCTGTTTCGTCCAATTCCGAGAATATTTCCTGTGTAGGATTTCTGAAACCAAAAACAGCGGAAAACGGAAGCTGGCGCTTCGGCATCTTGTTAATAGGTTAGTACCGGAAAATGCATCAAAATGATGTAAAGTGTATATAAAACATGTGAGTATTTTCATAAAACTAGCATGGAACATAAGAAATTATAGATACGTTTGAGACGTATCATGTATCATGTGTCTTTTGCTAACCATTTCAATTCTGGGCTGAATATGCGATGGAGATGGAGGTGGATGGACAAGATCATGACGAGATAAGCACTTCTCATCTAGAAGATGCTCCAGAGCCGACTCGGCCTACTCAGCCTCGCAACTTTGGTCTCAAACCGAGGAGGCCTTATGAGCGTTGGACTCCGGAGCAGAAGACAAGATATCAGCATCTTCGGCCACGCCTTAGGCGTCCAACTGTCATCGAAGAGGATGAGGAAGAGGAACATGCGGCAAGGAGGAGGAAAAATGAACAACGCTCGAAGGCCAATCACGAGCGCCTGCCAAAAAATGTGAGAGCTAAGGGGGAAAAAATGAGAACCGCCTTGATGCGTTGTCCAATTTGTCATGAACTATTTTTAACTCTATCGTGTACCATGTTGAACTCTATCATGAATTTGATGTTATTTTTTTATCAAATTATCGTGAGATGACAGTACCGTTGAACTATTGTTTTCGGTATTGTTGAACGATTGTTGTCAAACTGAGCTGATAGTACTGCTGCAAATTATTCATGTGAAAGTCTGGAATCATGACGCCGTGTCGGAGGGCGTTATGGGTTTGCTCTGGTCCTTGCCCACACCCAGAGTCTGCAACTATACATCGCGACCATGGCACATTTGCCCATGGTGCCATACAAAAGACCTATGGTGTCGTTGTCAACGGCGCCACACATACGACCTATGGCGCCGAGTACCGTGGCGCCGTTAACCTTAGATGCGGGCTAGGGCTGTCCACGTATAAAAATACCACAGCGTCGTGGTACATGGCGCCGTGCTATGAAACCTCGATGCCGTGCTGTTGGGCGCCATGCTAAAGAGTTAGAACATCAAAATTATTCCGTTTGGAGTTTATTGTGTGAATTTGTTACCAAAAGGGGTTATTGTTGAAATCGCCGATAAGCCTGTGTGTGGCTACGTGCACTGGCTACTCGCATGTGACGTACCTGATCCAGTTTTGGAACATGATTAGGGGCAGCATCGCGTTTCGTGGCTCCGCGTGGGTTTTGTTTGGGCAGCGGGACATGTCTTACCTGGTACCAGCCGCCGCACGGAATTCCTAATATGCGCCGCCGCCCGGTAGCACTGTCCTTCAATTTTTACTATTAAAGTAAAAGATGCAATGTCATACATGTGTGATGATGCGGGGTGGCCTTCGGACACCTCC
>NC_061511.1:112411768-112435206 GCF_022539505.1 Lolium rigidum
ATCCCAGGCCAGCAATTTGAAATCATTATGCACATAAAACAACTACCAATGCATAGAAAACAGTAGGATAATGAGTTTGTGACACTTGCCTTGGTCGGTGTTCAGACAGTCGTCGCAATCGCACTCGTTGCAATCCGGGCAATCTAACGCAAGCAAAATAATTCACAATCAAACACCAAACAACACAAACAGGTAAACACATAATAAAATAATGCATGCATGCTCTGGAACTGAATTTGTTAACAAACCTTTTTATAAACAAATATTTTATGCAATAGAGGTTTCAAATAGTCATTTAACCAAGAACAAAGTATCTATGAGTAAAAATAGTTTATAATATCATTTGCAGGCATACTGGTGGATAGGTAAATTCAGTATATGCTATTTGGCGTTGGAATCATATTAAAATAGTTTACTGAATTTAAAATATACTAAAGATGCTATATACACTATTTTAAATTGGAAAAATCGCAGGTTTCGTAAAAATACAAACTAACAGTACTAAAATGTTCCTCTCATTTTTCTGAATTCAGCGATATATTATTTGTTCAATTCCGAGTTACGAAACTTTAATTATGAATTTTACAAGATTTAACCTTTCGCGGACTTTTAATAATTTTGTACGAAAAGTTGTCAGAAAAATTTTCTCGGATGGAGAAACCTTCTACACGAAAGTTGCAGGGAACTTAATTTCGAACTCAAAGCAAAAAGAAACGTCTAAAACCGAGCTCTAGATTCATTGTTATGAATTTTCAAAGTCTTTATAGACGAACAAGCTAGCACCATCTACAGAGCTGATGGGTGATCAGTACATGCGGGAGGTAAGAAAAATAAAGGAATCGTGACGAGGCAGGGTTGGCTCTTGGCTGTACCGGCTCACTGATACGTACTGCTACGAACGATACTGGGGTGTGGTGGAGGACGACGAAGGAGACGGACGCAGTGCTGTTTTCCTCCGACTCTGCAGGTGACGGCGAGGTGCGGCTTCACGGGATGATTTCGTTGACGTACCCTTCAGTGATCTGCTAGTTCCGATCAGCGGCGGTTCCTGGCTGAATTACTCCGTTTCCGGCGAAGCTCCGAGGGTCCCGTGTGTGTGTTCTTGTGGTTCTGCTGGTGGGGAAAAAAATTAAGAAGATGCGGTAGATTGATCTATGAACCTTGGACAGAGAAGGGAAGGGCGAGGGTTACCTCCTTCGAACTTGGTGGCGGGTGTACTCCGGCGAGAAATTCGCAGTACTCCGGCGAGAAGTTCGCGCAGCCTGGCGGCGTAAAAATTGGGGATTTTAGGGAGCAAAAACAGAGAAGATTATGAGGTATTTATAGAGCGATTTTCGTGGCAAAGGGGACACGAAATCGAACGGAATCAGGAGATTCATCCGGCTTCGTTTTGGAAAGTTTGTTTTAGATACGAAGCTATAGTCTGGCGGTTGGAGATGATTGCTGGGTCCCAGCTGTCAGGAAAGAAAAGAAAAATGAAAAGGCAAAGGGCACGTAGCTTGGTTGCCAGACTTGCCCCGCATGTGGTCTCGCTCGCGAGCCCGCGTGTGGTTGGCTGGCCGTTTGGCCTGGCCGGCCGGCTTACCTTTTTTTTTATATCTTTATTCCTTTCTCTTTCTGTTTTTCTGAATTTACTGAATTAACTACAGTTTATATAACTGACGCAAAATAAAAATACGAAAATTTGCAAATATTTCCAGTACAGTATCTGGACATAATGAGCACAACTCCAATCCAGTAAAGCACTTGAATAATTATAATATGCATACGGATTTAAATCAACAAGGAGCAATACTAGCAGTATAAAACTTTTATGCAGGAAACATGTGAAGCATTTTCTAAAACTGAAACTTTGACATGCTTATATGATGCAATGCATGAATTTGAAAATGCACAGTTTTTAGGATGTTACAATACCTTACATCTTCTTCATATGCACACAATGAGTATTACAGCAGAGCTAAAAAGGTGCAGCCACTAAATTTTTGATTAAATCCAGCCAACTGGACTTAGGTTGGCCAGTAAATAAGCATATTCCAAGTTATAATTAGCAAAATGAGGTAACACACTGGATAGGATTTGGATAGCTGCTTCATGTGTGAGAGCACATAATAAGTAGAATAAGAGTTCTCACCTGCAAACTCTTTGACTTGAGATGTAAATGTCAGTGAAGAATCATTAAACTGGCAACACAACTTCTGGGTATCTAAGGCATACCATTATTTACAAACCTAGCTCCATGTTTGTTCAGATGGCATTGTGCTTGCAAATGAAATGAATTATCTGCACGAAATGTATTAACAGTTAGCATTTTCTGATAAACTCCTAGTAACCAAGTGAAAGTGGTTGCTGATAAAGTCTTAGGGGAATCATTCTGCAGCAGGCAATCAGTAGCAGTGCCAATGATATAAGGAAACAAACTCTCTTAGCCCCTGAAACAGAAAACCATATAACAAAAGGCCAGATCACATCAGAAAATTAGTACTAATCTGAATGCAACATTAGGGATTGAAAATAACCTTATGTAGCGAACATGAAACAACTCTTCTTGGACCAATCTTCATCGAATATCTCCACCGTAGTGATAGATCAATAGTTCATATCCATGAGAACAAGCACCTCCATGTAAGAATTTAATGAATTAACAATTCAAAACATTTAGGGCGGTAAGCAGCATTCTGCAAAAGTAACGATATCACACAGGCTGTATACATATCGATTTTAGAAACAATGTATAAATATTTCAGCAACTTGCTTGGCAAAAACGTTGAAAATAAGGGGATAGAAGAAGACTGTAGTTATATAAACACATACAGCCTTGAGAAAAGATCCATTCAACAGGGAACATAAATATTTTTGATGCCTCATTCCTTTGGTACAATTTGTCACTGAAGAATACAATAATTCATCGATCATGAATGACATGCCAGGAGCCCAATAAGCTTATAAGATAACTGGATCTTTGATAGTAGCCATACAAAAGATACCGTTGAATTGTCCATGAAACATTGGGAACCATAATACATAGAGCAAAAATTTCTTTGCATAAGAGGAGTCAAAATTAGTCTGGTGCCTTCCTTGGAACATTCATTAAACTGAAATCTTCTAACATTCTCATAGCTGGCCGTCTGATAGGTGAGAACGAAAAAAGAAATACATGTCGAATCTGCACCAAAGCATGAGGCCGACTACCTAGGCAAAAAATTTGGCTGCTACTGAAAGTACGAATTATAGTGGGTGGGGATCGAAATTCAGAATCAAATCCATGGAAGATTGGTGTTACATAACTCCTTACCGAGATGGAAGTCATGGCGGCACTGCAGCCACACCGTGGTCCTCCCCGCCGCCGCCATGCTCGAACGTGGGTATGCCTTGCTCGGGATTTGACTACCTCCCTGCGCACACCTACACGACTGCCTGGAACACCCTCACGCCCACAGCCTCCAATGTGAGATGGAAGTTTTGAGCAAAGACACGGTGTTGTGTCACATATTTATATCAAGAGAAGGGAGAACTGACAGTAACGCTCGATTAATCTTCATAATCACAGGACGGATTGAATGGGTAGAAATTACCACCATGAATCCATCATTAGGACGCCGGCAGGTACAGTTAACTCGTGTAGAAGGACAATCGTTCTTCCGATTAAGATGATGGGCCTGGTCTTAGAACGGATGTCCGAATCGTAGGCATGTTTGCACTCAACGGCCTGCAGGGAATGCCAATTTGGCCGGTGCCGTAGCCGGAGAATAATCGAAATTGGTCAACGCTGAAATAGAACAAAAAAGCGCCAAGACGGGGAGTTCCTAACCTACCATCGCTGTTGAGACGGTAGTGGGAGTCCGCGGTGCAGGCGGGGTCTAATGGCAGCGCAGCGGAGGAGGATTGGCGCCGGAGGAAGATTGGTTGTGCAGCCATACGAACGAGAACGATGAAGATATATTGTTTTTTTTCTACCACCGGTACGTGACTTAATTTGTTTCAGACCCAAACACGTAGGCCCGTTAACCGTTTAGGGGCCCAAGTAACCTGATGCGGCCTAACACAATGCTGAGAGTAGAAGCCCTAGAACGAAAATGGGCCTTTAGAGCGAAAATGGCTTTTTTAAACGAGAACGGATCGGCAAAAATGCTAGTTCAGTGCGGCAAACAGATTTCACAACGTTAGATCGCTCGATCGAACGGCCAGGGACGTCAAATCGCTGTGGAGAGGTCATGATAGTTCCATTTTACTATTACTCAATATAGTTTCACCAGAGGTGATCTGATAAGTTATCGATGAAGAAGGGGATGCCTTGGGCATCCCAAGCTTAGATGCTTGAGTCTTCTTGAAATATGCAGGGATGAACCACGGGGGCATCCCCAAGCTTAGACTTTTCACTCTTCTTGATCATATTGTATCATCCTCCTCTCTTGATCCTTGAAAACTTCCTCCACACCAAACTCAAAACAAACTCATTAGAGGGTTAGTGCATAATCAAAAATTCACATATTCGGAGGTGACATAATCATTCTTAACACTTCTGGACATTGCCCAAAGCTACCGAAAGTTAATGGAACAAAGAAATCCATTCAACATAGCAAAAGAGGCAATGCGAAATAAAAGGCAGAATCTGTCAAAACAGAACAGTCCGTAAAGACGAATTTTTTAGAGGCACTTAACAGGCTCAGATGAAAAAATCTCATAACTAATGAAAGTTGCGTACATATCTGAGGATCACGCATGTAAATTGGCAGATTTTTTTGATTCTTCTACAGAGAGATCTACTCAAATCCGTGACATGTAGAAATCGTTTCACGCAGACAATCCAAATCTAGTATCAACTTTACTATTAGAGACTTTACTTGGCACAACAATGCAATAAAGTAAAGATAAGGAGATGTTGCTACAGTAGTAACAACTTCCAAGACTCAACAAAACAGTAATAAAAACATACATGGGTTATCTCCCAAGAAGTGCTTTTCTTTAACGCCTTTCAGCTAGGCGCAGAAAGTGTGAATCAAGTATTATCAAGAGATGAAGCATCAACATCATAATTTGTTCTAATAATAGAACCAAAAGGTAACTTCATTCTCTTTCTAGGGAAGTGTTCCATACCTTTCTTGAGAGGAAATTGATACTTAATATTCCCTTCCTTCATATCAATAATAGCACCAATAGTTTGAAGAAAAGGTCTTCCCAAAATAATGGGACAAGATGCATTGCATTAAATATCCAAGACAACAAAATCAACGGGGACAAGGTTATTGTTAACCGTAATGTAAACATTATCAATCCTCCCCAAAGGTTTCTTTATACAATGATCAGCAAGATTAACATCCAAATAACATTTTTTCAATGGTGGCAAGTCAGGCATATCATAGAGTTTCTTAGGCATAACAGAAATACTTGCACCAAGATCACATAAAGCATTACAATAAAAATCATTGACCTTCATCTTAATGATGGGCTCCCAACAATCTTCCAACTTCCTAGGAATAGAAGTTTCAAGTTTTAATTTCTCTTCTCTAGCTTTAATGAGAGCATTTGTAATATGTTTTGTAAAGGCCAAATTTATAGCACTAGCATTAGGACTTCTAGCAAGTTTTTGTATGAACTTAATAACTTCAGAGATATGACAATCATCAAAATCTAAACCATTATGATCTACAGCAATGGGATCATTGTCCCCAATATTTTGAAAAATTTCAGCAGTTTTAGCAGTTTCAGGCAGTTTTGCACGCTTTGCATTAGGAGTAGAAACGTTGCCAACACCAATTATTTTACCATTGATAGTAGGAGGTTTAGCAACATGTGAAGCATCAACATTACTAGTGGTGGTAATAGTCCAAACTTTAGCTACATTATTCTCTTTAGCAAATTTTTCTCTTTCTTCTCTTTCCCACCTATCATGCAATTCAGCCATCAATCTAATATTTTCATTAATTCGAACTTCGATAGCGTTTGCTGTAGCAAATGACTTAATATCTTTATCTTCATTAGGCATAACTTTCAATTTTAAAAGATCAACATCAGCAGCAAGACTATCAACCTTAGAAGCAAGAATATCAATTTTACCAAGCTTTTCTTCAACAGATTTGTTAAAAGCAGTTTGTGTACTAATAAATTCTTTAAGCATGACTTCAAGACCAGAGGGTATACTCCTATTATTGTTGTAAGAATTACCATAAGATTTACCATAACCATTACCATTATTAGAAGGATATGGCCTATAGTTGTTACCAGAATTATTCCTATAAGCATTGTTGTTGAAATTATTACTTTTAATGAAGTTCACATCAACATTCTCTTCTTGAGCAACCAATGAAGGTAAAGAAACATTATTAGGATCAACATTAGATCTACCATTCACAAGCATAGACATAATAGCATCAATCTTATCACTCAAGGAGGAGGTTTCTTCAACATAATTTACCTTCTTACCTTGTGGAGTCCTTTCCGTGTGCCATTCAGAGTAATTTATCGTCATATCATCAAGAAGCTTTGTTGCGACGCCTAAGGTGATGGACATAAAAGTACCTCCAGCAGCTGAATCCAATAGGTTCCGTGAAGAAAAATTTAATCCTGCATAAAAGGTTTGAATGATCATCCAAGTAGTTAGTCCATGGGTAGGGCAATTCTTTACCAAAGATTTCATTCTTTTCCATGCTTGAGCAACATGTTCATTATCCAATTGCTTAAAATTCATTATGCTACTTCTCAAAGATATAATTTTAGCAGGAGGATAATGTCTACCAATGAAAGCATCTTTACATTTAGTCCATGAATCAATACTATTCTTAGGCAAAGATAGCAACCAATCTTTAGCTCTTCATCTTAAGGAGAAAGGAAACAATTTCAGTTTTATAATATCTCCATCTACATCCTTATACTTTTGCATTTCACAAATTTCAACAAAATTATTAAGGTGGGCAGCAGCATCATCAGAACTAACACCAGAAAATTGCTCTCTGATAACAAGATTTAGTAAAGCAGGTTTAATTTCATAGAATTCTGCTGTAGTAGCAGGTGGAGCAATAGGAGTGCATATAAAATCATTATTATTGGTGCTAGTGAAATCACACAACTTAGTGTTCTCAGGAGTATCCATTTTAACAGTAATAAAGACAAGTAAAGCAAACTAAATAAAGTAAAGTAAAACAAGTAACTAATTTTTTTGTGTTTTTATAGAGAAGGCAAACAAGACAAATGAAATAAAGTAAAGCAACTAATTTTTTTGTGTTTTTGGTATAAAGAAGCAAACAAAACAGGAAATAAAATAGAGTAAAGCAAGACAATAACAAAGTAAAGAGATTGGATGTGAGAGACTCCCCTTGCAGCGTGTCTTGATCTCCCCGGCAACGGCGCCAGAAAAATAGCTTGATAACGCGTGAAGCACACGTCCGTTGGGAACCCCAAGAGGAAGGTGTGATGCGTACAACAGCAAGTTTTCCCTCAGAAAGAAACCAAGGTTATCGAACCGAGTAGGAGATGAAGGCCACGTGAAGGTTGTTGGTGAAGGAGTGTAGTGCGGCGCAACACCGGGGATTCCGGCGCCAACGTGGAACCTGCACAACACAATCACAATACTTTGCCCCAACTTAACAGTGAGGTTGTCAATCTCACCGGTTTGCTGAAAACAAAGGATTAAACGTATGGTGTGGAGAATGATGTTTGCTTGTAGAAAACAACAGAGAACAGAGATTGCAGTTGATTGTATTTCAGATGTAAAAGAATGGACCGGGGTCCACAGTTCACTAGTGGTGTCTCTCCAATAAGATAACTAGCATGTTGGGTGAACAAATTACAGTTGGGCAATTGACAAATAGAGATGCGCATACATATATCATGATGATTACTATGAGATTTAATCAGGGCATTACGACAAAGTACATAGACCGCTATCCAGACATGCATCTATGCCTAAAAAGTCCACCTTCGAGTTAGCATCCGCACCCCTTCCAGATATTAAGTTGCAAACAACGGACAATTGCATTAAGTATGGTGCATAATGTAATCAACACAAATATCCTTAGACAAAGCATTGATGTTTTATCCCTAGTGGCAACAAGCACATCCACAACCTTAGAACTTTCTCGTCACTATCCCGCATTCAATGGAGGCATGAACCCACTATCGAGCATAAATACTCCCTCTTGGAATCACAAGTATCAACTTGGCCAGAGCCTCTACTAGCAACGGAGAGCATGCAAGAACATAAACAACACATATATGATAGATTGATAATCAACTTGACATAGTATTCAATATGCATCGGATCCCAACAAACACAACATGTAGCATTACAAATAGATGATTTTGATCATGATAGGCAGCTCACAAGATCTAAACATGATAGCACAAGAGGAGAAGACAACCATCTAGCTACTGCTATGGATCCATAGTCCAAGGATGAACTACTCACGCATCAGTCCGGAGGCGGGCATGGTGATGTAGAGCCCTCCGGTGATGATTCCCCTCTCCGGCAGGGTGCCGAAGGCGATCTCCTGAATCCCCCGAGATGAGATTGGCGGCGGCGGCGTCTCTGGAACTTTTTCCGTATCGTGGCTCTCGGTAATAGGGTTTTCGCGACGGAGAGTTTAAGTAGGCGGAAGGGCGGAGTCGGAGGAGGCACGGGGCCCCACACCATAGGCCGGCGCGGGCCCCATGCTGGCCGCGCCGCCCTATGGTTAGGGCGCCTCGTGACCCCACTTCGTATCCTCTTCGGTCTTCTGGAAGCTCCGTGGAAAAATAAGACCCTGGGCGTTTGTTTCGTCCAATTCCGAGAATATTTCCTGTGTAGGATTTCTAAAACCAAAAACAACACAAAACAGGAACTGGCGCTTCGGCATCTCGTTAATAGGTTAGTGCCGGAAAATGCATATAAATGATGTAACGTGTGTATAAAACATGTGAGTATTGTCATAAAACTAGCATGGAACATAAGAAATTATATATACGATTTGAGACGTATCAACTCATGGGACCCGCATGTCATCCTCTATGTACTATAGATGTTTCTTTTCTTGGATTTTTTTCACCCTCTAATTTTTGGCTATTTCCTTTTTCTTTTGATCGCCTGCCGCCTTGGAAACGTTGATTAAGCTGCTGACTCATGGGACCCGCATGTCATCCTCTATGTACAATCAACTTTCTTTTTCTTTTGATCTCAAGCCGCATTTGAAACGTTGAGACCGCTGCTGCTAAATGGGACCCGCATGTCATCCTCTATGTACAATAAAGTTTATTTTCTTGAATTATCTTTGGCTCATGATATTTTGTCACTTTCCTTTTTCTTTTGATCTCATGCCGCCTTTGAAACGTTGAGTAAGCTGCTGGCTCATGGGTCCCGCATGTCATCCTCTACGAACAATAAAAGTTTCCTTTCGTGGACTTATTTTTTACCCCTAATTTCTGGCTACTTCCTTTTTCTTTTGATCCCCTGCCGCCTTTGAAACGTTGAGGATTCTGCTAGCTCATGGGTCCCACATGTCAGCCTCTATGAACAATAAACCTTTCCTTTCTTGGAGTTATTTTGACCTCTAATTTCTGGCTATTTTGCCTTTTTGAAATCCCGTGTCGCCTTGGAAACGTGGAGGATGCTGCTGCCTCATGGGTCCCGCATGTCATCCTCTCAGAATGATTAAGGTTTCTTTTTTTTGGATTTTTTACAAACTGATTTTTGGTTTATTTTTTCTTTCGATCCTCTGCCGTCTTTAAAACGTTGACGACGTTGCTAGCTCATGGGTCCCCGATGTCAGCCTCCCCGTACAAGAAACATGTGATATCTTGATTATTTTGCAGACAATAAACAGTGTATTTCGCTTTGAGCTATTGCAACGGAAAAAATAAATCTTTATTTTTAAATAAACAAACTTATATGTTGAATCTCCTTGTTTTTTGTTTTTGCGAAGCATAGGACTTTCCTGTTTTGGAGTGGGCTGAAATTGTACGAGTCCAAAGGCGTCCAGCAGGATAGTTCTAAGGCCCAGACGGCCAGATGCAGCCCAATTGAAATCTTTCTTTTCTTGGATTTTTTTGACCCCCTGATTTCTGGCTACTTTCTTTTTTTTGGTCCTGTGCCGCCTTGGAAACGTTGAGAACGCTGCTGCAAAAATGGGACCTGCATGTCATCCTCTATGTACAATAAAATTTTTTCCTGGATTATTTTTGGCTCCTGATATTTCTCACTTGCCTTTTTCTTTCCATCTCATGCCGACTTTGAAACGCTGAGACCGCTGCTGCAAAATGGGACCCGGATGTCATCCTCTAAGTACAATAAAAATTACTTTTCTTGGATTATTATTTTTGCCTCCTGATATTTGGTCACTTGCCTTTTTTCTTTTGATCTCATGCCACCTTTGAAACGTTGAGGAACCTGCTGGCTCATGGGACATGCATGTCATCCTCTATGTACTATAAAAGATTATTTTCTTGTATTTTTTAACCCCTGATTTCTGGCTACTTCCATTTTCTTTTGATCTCGTGCCGCCTTGGAAACGTTGAGACCGCTGTTGCAAAATGGGACCCGCATGTCATCCTCTATGTACAATAAAAGTTTCTTTTCTTGGAGTTATTTTTCACCCTCTGATTTTTGGCTATTTCCTTTTTCTTTCGATCCCCTGCTGGCTTGGAAACGTTGAGGATGCTGCTGCCTCATGGGTCCCGCATGTCATCCTCTATGTACAATCAAGTCTTTTTTCTTGGATTTTTTACCCCCTTATTTTTGGTCACTTCCTTTTTCTTTCGATCTCATGCAGCCTTTGAAACGTTGAGGAAGCTGCTGGCTCATGGGACCCACATGTCATCCTCTGTACTACAAAATTTTCTTTTCTTGGATTTTTTTCACCCTCTTATTTTTGGCTATTTCCTTTTTCTTTTGATCCCCTGCCGCCTCGGAAACGTTGAGTAACCTGCGGACTCATGGGACCCTGATACGTCCAATTTGCATCACTATTTTATATCATAATTTGCTGTTATTCATTGATATATTTCATATTGGGACACAATACTTATGTTATTTCATCTATTTTGCATGTTTCATGATTATTTGGAGATCGAGCACCGGAGCCAGGATTCTGCTGGAAAAAGCACCGTCAGGATGCAATATTTCGGAAGATCAGCTGTGGAAGGGAGTTTTACCAAAAATCCTATTTTTCCAGATGACGAAGGAAGCCAGAAGGGGGAGTCAGGTGGACCCAAGGTGGGCCCACACCATAGGGCGGCGCGGCCCATGGCCCGGCCGCGCCACCATGTGGTGTGGGGCCCCCTCGGCCTCTTTCGCCTCCTTTTCTTCGCGAAACCCTTCGTCCCGAAGACCTAAGCCACGGAGGAATCCTCACGAAGGGTTACGGCCGCCTCTGCGGGGCGGAGAACACCGAGAGAAAAGAGCTCTCCGGCGGGCAGGAATCCGCCGGGGAAATTCCCTCCCGGAGGGGGAAATCGACGCCATCGTCACCGCCATCAAGCTGGACATCATCTCCATCACCATCATCATCATCTCCACCATCATCACCGCCATCTCCACCGCTGGACATCGTCACCGCTGTAGCAATTTGGGTTTGATCTTGATTGTTTGATAGGGGAAACTCTCCCGATACTGATTTCTACTTGTTGTTGATGCTATTGAGTGAAACCATTGAACCAAGGTCTATGTTCAGATTGTTATTCATCATCATATCACCTCTGATCATGTTCCATATGATGTCTCGTGAGTAGTTCGTTTAGTTCTTGAGGACATGGGTGAAGTCTAAATGTTAGTAGTGAACTATGGTTGAGTAATATTCAATGTTATGATATTTAAGTTGTGGTGTTATTCTTCTAGTGGTGTCGTGTGAACGTCGACTACACGACACTTCACCATTTATGGGCCTAGGGGAATGCATCTTGTACTCGTTTGCCAATTGCGGGGTTGCCGGAGTGACGAAACCTAAACCCCCGTTGGTATATCGATGCGGGAGGGATCGCAGGATCTCGAGTTTAAGGTCTGTGGTTAGATTTATCTTAATTACTTTCTTGTAGTTGCGGATGCTTGCAAGGGGTATAATCACAAGTA
Organism: Lolium rigidum; assembly: GCF_022539505.1. Lineage (NCBI taxonomy): Eukaryota > Viridiplantae > Streptophyta > Magnoliopsida > Poales > Poaceae > Lolium > Lolium rigidum. Next base: position 112,423,803 of record NC_061511.1, read on the forward strand.
TGTATTAGTCCTAGGAAGGGCGGTACATTAGCATAGGTTCACCCACACAACACTTATCAAAACAATGAAGATTAATCAAGCTGTATGTAGCGAAAGCACTAGACTAAAATCCCGTGTGTCCTCGAGAACGTTTGGTCATTATAAGTAAACAAACCGGCTTGTCCTTTGTGCTAAAAAGGATTGGGCCACTCGCTGCAATTATTTCTCTCGCATTTTACTTACTCGTACTTTATTCATCTGTTACATCAAAACCCCCTGAATACTTGTCTGTGAGCATTTACAGTGAATCCTTCATCGAAACTGCTTGTCAACATCTTCTGCTCCTCGTTGGGATCGACATTCTTACTTATCGAAGATACTACGATACACCCCCTATACTTGTGGGTCATCAAGACTATTTTCTGGCGCCGTTGCCGGGGAGTGAAGCGCTATTGGTAAGTGGAATTGGTAAGGAAAACCTTTACTTTTTGTGCTGATTTTATTTCTGCCTGCTGCTATAAGTCATTATGGAGAGATCTTCTCTTCAATTTCTATTTGGGAAATCTACTACTACTGCAACGGTAGTGGATGAGGCGCCAGTGAGGAAGTAATACCATATAAAATACCTACGAAAATTATTGAACATGTTATGGATAACCGCTATGAAGGGGATGGAACTGTCCATCCTGGTGATCATTTACTGTTTTTGCATGAATTATGCGGGTTATTCAAATGTGCAGGTATTGCTATGAATGAAGTTAGGAAGAAACTATTCTCTATATCGCTGTCTGGGAAAGCGGCGCATTGGTATAAATTGTTGAAGAATGGTGATTCTCTTGATTGGGAGGACATTGTGCCTTTATTTTACTCCAAATTTTATCCTCCAAGTGAAATTCACAAAGATCGGAACCGCATATATAATTTCTGGCCTCATGATGGAGAGAGTATTGCCCAAGCTTGGGGGAGATTGAAGTCTTTAATGCTCAAATGCCCCATTCATGAGCTTCCTGGTAATGTTATTATTGATAAGGGATTTCTATTTTCGTGCCCTCGGGTCCTTAGTTGTGCTCAGTTTTCCCCAGCTCCTTAGTTTTTCCTCAGTTTTACCCAAGCGTTTGTCTGAAACCATCACACGTGATGTAACGGCCGGTTGCCCGACGGTTGACCGTTATCTTCGACTAGTGGGGCCACGTAGAGCCTGCAAAGACACGTCGGACCATCCATCTTTGTTTGACCGTAAGCATCGCCGTATCCCCGACCAAAACGCGAACGAGTGGGGCTTCGGTATATCAAATGACAAGTACGGCCATGACGCTGATACAAGGGGCAATACACGGGTAGGATTAGATTTTTAAACGGAGCTCTACGAGCGATGGCACGGAGGAGGTGGCATGCGGGGTGCCGAGATGAGATCGACGTCCACAAAGAACTGCATGAGGCGAGACCGGACGCATTAGATAGATATGAACTAGACGCGTTTAACCATGCAAAGAAGAGAAGAAATGGTCGACGACATCGACGACCACCTCAAAACTTTGACTGACCGTGTCGGACACGAACGCGAGCAATGTAGAGAAAACTAGTGTCTCTCCTTTCCGGCGTGTATAGGTGGGTGCTAGGAGAGTGTGGTGGCGAAGGGAAAGACCTCGCGGCGGTCCGTGGCGTCCGAGCATAGCGGGTCGGCGTGGCCGTGCCCACGGCCGGCGTGCATGCATGATCGGCATTGGCATCGGCATGTACGTTCGGCATTGGCCTCGGCGGTATCTCCGGTGTGTCGGTGATCGAATGAGGGGACGGGATTGAGGGTGCATCCCGACGTTGACCTAGCAGATGGCGGCGAGCATAGCCGTTCGACCATGCCGATATCGGCATCGGCATCGTTTGGAGGCTGTGGTGCTCGAATCAAGTTGGGATTTGTTTCTTGTAGGCCAAAATGAATTTGAAACAAGTTTCATGTTGAAGGTTAGGTAACGAAAGTTTGTAACTATCCCAAAATTATACTAGCGCCATGGTGAGGTTCTTTTTGATAGAGCTATACGGTTGGGCAAACTTTTTTGACACTTTTTAGATAGGGTTCCTTGTTGTTACACGTATGGCATAATGTATGGAAAATTTGGGGTCATTTGGAGATGTTCGAAAAAATCACTTTGCTTAAGCGCATGCCGTTTCGTCTCGCTGAAACCAGCTTTTCTAACAAGGTGATTTTTTCTACCTTCTCTAAATAACCTCAAATTTCATACAGCTGATCTTCTATACATAGATAGATAGATTGTTTCGTTTTTACATTTTTCGAACTTTTTATTTCCCTTTACAATACCCAATTGATTTTCAGGTCAAAACCTCGAAAAACAGCATCATGTATGGCATCATTTTCACCCTAAATTTTCTGAAACTTTCCCTTTTAGATATTCCTTGTTGTTATAGGTATGCCATCATGTATGCCAAACTTGGTTAGGTCTCACTCGAAACCAGCTTTTGTAACAAATTAGGTTTTTTCGCGTGAAAAGTAATGGCTACAACAAATTGTTGATGCTTTATCATTTTTTTGCGTGAAAAGTAATGGCTACAACAAATTGTTGATGGTTTATCATTTTTTGCGTGAAAAGTAATGGCTACAACAAATTGTTGATGGTTTATCATTTTTTGCGTGAAAAGTAATGGCTACAACAAATTGTTGATGGTTTATCATATTTTTTGCGTGAAAAGTAATGGCAACAACAAATTGTTGATGGTTTATCATTTTTTGCGTAAAAGTAATGGCTACAACAAATTGTTGATGGTTTATCATTTTTTTGCGTGAAAAGTAATGGCAACAACAAATCGGTGATGGTTTATCATTTTTTTTGCGTGAAAAGTAATGGTAACAACAAATCGGTGATGGTTTATCATTTTTTGCGTGAAAAATAACGCCTAAAACAGTTTATAATTTTTAGCGCGTGAAAAATAATACGGAAAACCGCCCTTCGGCAAGCTAATTAACCGCCAACGAGAGAGAGAGGGGTTATCCCGCCCGTTCCCTATATCATACGATCAACGGTCGGTGGGCACGATCCGCGTGACATGGGCTAGACCAATCGGAGCGATGATGCACGTCTGCGAGAATTTGTGAAGAGAGAGGGCAAAGCTGAGTACTATCAAGAAACCAAGGGCACCTGAGTAGTAAATAGACTAAGGGATTCAAATATGAGATTTAAAAAATGGAAAATGCGTGTTTTGTACAATGAAACCCATCTTGGCCTACCTCAAACTATTTGCAATACCAATATACATCGGTGTGAGAATTGTGGCCTCATTTAGACAAAGTATGATTTGGGGGAAGCTGTTTTGGGAAGGGCTTATTGTGGAAAACCATGCACCTTCATAGCTACTAGGTGATTTGAGAAGTGGCAATTTGTGGTAAAACTTGATTTATCTATGATTTATCTATGATTTGAGAAGTGTCAATTTGTGGTAAAGACTCCATGAGTAAGTGCCACTCTTTTTAGGATTTTTTTGCACATTAAATGACTCATTTAACTAGTTAATCCCATTTGTTGACTCTCTGTTGACCAGCCACTTGAGGGTAAAGCTGAGTATATTGCACTAGCCAGTATTAGCACTCGAGGGGAAAATTGAGCACACAAAAAATGCTAGTATAAGACTCGAGGGTATACCCGAGTATATCTAAATTTCCGGGGTTAGACTCGAGGACACGTGCAATTGTTGACGCGTAGACGCGGGTCGCGGTGGAGAAGTCGAGACGTGCAATCGTGGACGCGTGTCGCGTTGCGGAAGTCCAAGACGTGCACGTCCGTGCACGCGTAGGACGCGGGTCGCATTAACCACCCCTCGCCTTTATAGACGCCTCCTCCCACTTGTCTCTGTCACTCTCACTCGCTCACGCATCGCCAACTCTCTCCCACGTCCCATCATCTTCTCCAAAGCAAAAACCCTCTCCCTCTCCCTCTTCCTCTTCCTCCGCCGGAGAGATGGACAAGGAGAATGCCAATCCCATCGTCGAGGTTGGCTCGAAGCGCGACGCCTCCATCTTCGGCCCCGTCCCCTCGACGGACGACGCCGCCGCCGCCGCCGCCGCCGGTGCATCGGAGGCTGCTGCCGCCGGTGGCGGTCGGATCCCGGCGGGATGGGACCCCTACGACCCCGTGCCGTACGTCCCGCCCCCGAACCCCTACGACACCTCCCTGGAGGACCCATGGAACGAGGTAACTACGGTTTGCTTCCTTTTTTGTTCCCCATTCCTTTTTGAACCCTATTTTTGCTGGTGTAGATGGATCCGTAGATGGATGAGTATTGGGCTAATATCTGCGCCGATTTTATTCCATTTTGTTTTGATCACTTCTTGATTTGGGGTTCGGTCTGTTCGGTTAATTTATGCAAGTAATATTGGATCTCAATCGGTTAATTTATGCAAGTAATCATGGGATCTCAATCGGTTATTTTATGCACTAATCAAAAGATATCAACCGTTTAATTTTGCAAATAATCTCGAATGTGTTCAAGTTCAGATCTAGTTCAGATCTAGAATCTGTTTCTTTGCCTATGATGAATGGTTGGGCACAAATTTTTACAGGGAGGGTTCAGCGAACCATTGCTGTGTACAAATCTGTTGTGCATGAGCTTTAGTTCGCTTACCCCTTCCATGTAGATATATAATCATGTCCACTCTAACTGAGGCTGACTCTGTTTTTCTTAACTTTGTTATCATGTACGTTAGTCATCGTTGCAACTCATTCACTAGTTTCTGTTTGATATGGATCAGATGTACGGCAGCGACGTCGGCGGCGACGAAGAGCGAGGAGGACGTCAAGACTCGCCGAGTGCTCGCGGAGGCTGCAGGTCGGCCGATACATCTCCTACTTCGCCAAGGAGGTGTACAGGTGCCCCTTCCGCACCGGGAGACTCGGCGCCACGGACTTCAACTGCCTCGTCACGCATGCCGAGAACATCAGCAACACCTTCCCCAAGGTCGGCACGACGGTGAACGTCCACTCCTTCCGCGCCAAGCACGGGCGCTCGGCATGCACCTCCGCGGCTTCGCGGCGGGTGGAGATCTCCGCCGGGCGCATGCCTCCGCTCAAGCCCAAGGCTCCCAAGGGGAGCAAGAGCAACAAGTGGAGGGAGAGCCGGATGGGGTAGGCGGAGTCCCGGACGTGTGCTTGCTGCTGCTGCTCGCCTCCTAGTTTGTTGTTGGGATCCCTTTGTTGTTAGCTAGGGATCCCTTGTTGTTATGTTAGTATGATGGTGCTTGTGAAGAACCTGTTACTATGTTGGCTGCTGTGTATGCAGCCTATTATCTATCCATATTATCTAGGGATTATCTATCCCTAGTCTACTATATTTTGTTGGCCGTACTTAGTTTTCTTGATTTACTATGACTGTGAATTTATCGTACATTATCCTGGAGATTTGCTTCTAGATTTAACTACATACATATGAACCGGAGGGAGTACTAGATTTGCTGCCATATTGGGCAAACAACGAGGGCCAAAAGGCACAAATAATTGAAGAAAGTCGAAATGCAAGCTTCTCTAGATTTTATACTAATTTGGTGAAAAGGACGAGAGAGAAAGAGGGGAAAAAGGTGCACTTAATAGGGATGCCAATTTGGGGCCGAGAGAGACAGAACCCAGCTCCCTGCTCACGTGCAACCAAACGCTTCTCGTCCTGTCCCACGCGGGCCCTTTCTACCAGCCCCACGCGACGCGGGCCCACACGACTCGGCCCCACAAGACGCGGCCCCACACGTGACGAACGGTCAACTAAACGGGAATCCTGCCGTCTGAGCTGCTTCTGCGGGTTTCAAACAAGGGCTTGGGGAAAACTGAGGAAAAACTAAGGAGCTGGGGAAAACTGAGTACAACTAAGGACCGGAGGGCACGAAAATAGAAATCCCTATTGATAATTTCTATGCAAGACTTTCTTTTCAAGACAAGACCTTGCTGGATACTTCTTGTTCTGGATCGTTTACACGCAATAAAGAAGAGTTTAAAAGGGACCTTCTTGATCGGATCCAAGAAAATACCGAAGGTTGGGAGAACGACAAGGATAGAGAATCGAGTATAATTTATGATTATAAATGCATTGAAGCTTTTATGGATACTCGATACATTTCGTAATATGAGTGCTACATATGGTCTTGATTCTCAAGTTGCTGCAAATCTTTATAAAGCTTTTGCCTCTCATTATGAATTGCCTAAGAAGAATTTTGATAAGTATCATGAACCGTATAAAGATAAAATTGATTCATCTATTAATAAGTGTGTTGTAGTTGAAACTGCTGATCGTGTTATTCCGGAAGCTTATATTGAAAAAACTCCTTTTCCTGCTAAAATGAAAGAGTACTCTGTTATAAAAAGTGCGGTTCATAAAAGTGAAAAGAAACCTATAGAACCTGAAGAACAAATAAAAGTTGAACCTGTTGTTGCAATTGTTAAAGATCTTGTGACTGAAAATGTGGAGGATGGTCATATTATTTTCTGTGAAGATGCTTCTAATATTGTTTCACATCCTAATAAACCCAAACAAGCTAGTGTTCCTATGCTATCTGTTAGAATTGGTGATCATTGCTATTATGGTTTATGTGATATTGGTGCAAGTGTTAGTGCTATTCCTTATGAGCTTTACACGGAGATTATGCACGAAATTGATTCCTGTGACCTTGAAGATATTGATGTGGTTATTCAGCTGGCTAATAGAGAAACTATTTCTCCAATTGGTATTGTTCGAGATGTGGAAGTTCTATGTGGTAAGATTAAATATCCTGCTGACTTTTTGGTACTTGGTTCTGCTGCTAGTGATTATTGTCCTACCATTTTTGGTAGACCTTTTCTAAATACTTGTGGAGCTATTATAGATTGCAAGAAAGAGAAAATTTTGACTAAATTTGCTGGTGAATCTTACGAGTTTAACTTCTCTAAATTTACCAAAAATCCTTATAAAGCTGATTTGCCTAGTAATGATTTTAAAATGGAGCAGTGCGCATCTATTGTTCTTGTTCCTAATAATCCTTTGCAGCAACATTTGGAGGATAGCGAGAGTGAAGTTTTTAGGAAAGAAAGAGATGAGCTTGAGGAGATTTTTCTTCGCCAACCTATTCTCAAGCATGATTTACCGGTGGAAGACTTGGGTACAACACCGCCACCAAAGGAAGATCCTGTTTTTGATTTAAAGCCTTTGCCTGATAATCTTAAATATGCTCATATTGATGATAAGAAAATATATCCTGTTATTATTAGTTCTAAGCTTACAGAATTTGAAGAAGAAAGATTATTGCAAATATTGAAGAAACACCGAGGTGCTATTGGCTATACTCTTGATGACTTGAAGGGGATTTCTCCCTCTATTTGCCAACACGCCATTAATATGGAAGATGATGCGAAGCCTGTTGTTGAACCTCAGCGTCGTCTAATTCCCAAGATGAAGGATGTGGTAAGAAATGAGGTATTACGACTTCTTGAAGCTGGTATTATATATCCTATTGCTGATAGTAGATGGGTTAGTCATGTGCATTGCGTTCCTAAGAAAGGAGGAATGACTGTTGTGCCTAATGATAATGATGAGCTCATACCTCAAAGAGTAGTTGTAGGGTATAGAATGTGCATTGATTATCGAAAAGTTAATAAAGTTACTAAGAAAGATCATTACCCTTTACCATTTATTGATCAAATGCTAGAAAGGTTATCTAAAAATACTCATTTTTGCTTTCTTGATGGTTATTCCGGGTTTTCACAAATTGCTGTTAAAGCTAAAGATCAAGAGAAAACCACTTTTACTTGTCCCTATGGAACTTATGCTTATAGGCGTATGCCTTTTGGTTTATGTAATGCTCCTGCTACTTTTCAAAGATGCATGTCTGCTATTTTTCATGGCTTTTGTGAGAGTATTGTGAAAGTATTCATGGATGATTTTTCTAGTCTATGGGAATTCTTTTGATAGTTGCTTGCGAAACCTTGATAAAGTTTTGCAGAGATGTGAAGAAACTAACCTTGTTCTTAATTGGGAGAAATGCCACTTTATGGTTAATGAAGGAATTGTATTGGGACATAAAATTTCCGAGAGAGGTATTGAAGTTGATAGAGCTAAAGTTGAAGCTATTGAGAAGATGCCCTATCCGAGGGATGTTAAAGGTATTCGTAGTGTTCTTGGACATGCTTGGGTTTTATAGGAGATTTATTAAAGATTTCTCCAAGATTTCAAAGCCCCTTACTAATCTTCTTCAAAAAGATGTACCTTTTGTTTTTGATGATGATTGTAAGGAAGCTTTTGAAACTCTAAAGAAAGCCTTAACAAGCTGCTCCTATAGTTGAACCTCCCGATTGGAATTTACCATTTGAAATTATGTGTGATGCTAGTGATTTTGCTTGTAGGCGCTTGTTCTTGGACAGCGAGTAGATAAAAAATTAAATGTTATTCATTATGCTAGTAAAACTCTTGATGCTGCTCAAAGAAATTATGCTACTACTGAAAAAGAATTGTTAGTCTGTAGTCTTTGCTTGTGATAAATTTAGATCTTATATTGTTGATTCAAAAGTTATGATTCATACTGATCATGCTTTGCAATTAGATACCTTATGACAAAGAAAGATGCTAAGCCAAGGCTTATTAGATGGGTACTTCTTTTGCAAGAATTTGATTTACATATTGTAGATAGGAAAGGTGCTGATAATCCCGTTGCTTGATAATTTGTCTAGATTGGAAAATATTGCTTATGATCCTGTTCCTGTTAATGATAGTTTTCCAAATGAACAATTGGCTGTAATAAAGGTGAGCTCGCGAGACGAGTCCTTGGTATGCTGATTATGCTAACTTTATCGTTTCCAAGTACTTGCCTCCAACCTTTTCCGCTCAGCGAGAGGAGGAAATTCTTTTATGACTTGAGGCATTATTTCCGGGATGACCCACACTTATATAAAGAAGGAGTGGATGGTATTATGCGAAGGTGTGTTCCCGAATATGAACAACAAGAGATATTGAGTAAATGTCATGGCGAGTGCTTATGGAGGACATCACGCCGGAGATAGAACCGCGCAAAAGGTTCTACAATCAGGTTTTTATTGGCCAACTCTCTTCAAAGATGCAAGGAAGTTTATTTTATCTTGTGATGAATGTCAAAGGGTTGGTAATATCTCCGGACGCAATGAAATGCCTATGAATTATACTCTTGTTATTGAACCGTTTGATTGTTGGGGATTTGACTTCATGGGACCTTTTCCCTCTTCAAAAGGTAACACTCATATACTTGTTGCTCGTTGATTATGTTACTAAATGGGTGGAAGCCATAACTACAAAAAGTGCTTGATGGTGAGACCTCTTTAAAAATGCTTTTAGATGTTATTTTTCCTAGATTTGGAGTACCTAGATATATTATGACTGATGGAGGTTCTCATTTTATTCATGGAGGTTTTAGAAAAACTCTTGCTAAGTATGGTATTAATCATAGAATTGCTTCCGCTTATCACCCTCAAAGTAGTGGTCAAGTAGAACTATCAAATAGAGAAATTAAATCTATCTTGCGAGAAGACCGTTAATAAATCTAGAAAGAATTGGGCTAGTAAATTGAAAGACGCACTATGGGCTTATAGAACTGCTTATAAAAACCCCATGGGAATGTCACCTTATAAAATGGTCTACGGAAAAGCTTGTCATTTACCCTTAGAACTAGAACATAAAGCTTATCGAGTCGTTAGAGAATTAAATAAAGATCCTAAACTTGCTAGGTAATAAGAGGTTGCTACAATTAAGTTCTCTAGATGAATGGAGAAGTGAAGCTTATGAAAATGCTAAACTCTTTAAAGAGAAAGTTAAAAAATGGCACGATAGAAGGATCATCAAAAGAGAGTTTAATATTGGGGATAAAGTCCTATTGTATCGGTCTCGTCTCGGATTCTTTGCAGGGAAATTACTCTCGAAATGGGAAGGACCATATGTTGTTGAGGAGGTGTATCGCTCAGGAGCAATTAAAATTAGCTCTCTCCAAGGCAATGCTACGCAAGTGGTGAATGGACAAAGACTCAAGCATTATATCTCAGGTGATTCTTATAATGTTGATGTTGATATTATTCAAGTGGTAACACCGGAGGCTTTCATCAAAGGACAAATTGGCAGTCCGCCAGAACTCAACTTTGAATAGGTAACAGTACTGGTAATGAAAAGTTCGCGATTTACTTTCCGAACATTATTTTTGCTGTTTTTGGAAAATATGAAAAATTACGAGATCGAAACGGAGTGGAAAAGACGCACGAGGGCGTGACACCACAAGCCGGCGCGGGCCCCGGCCGGCCGCGCCGACCTATGGTGGCACCGCCTCGTCGCCCCTTTCCGACTCTAGTTCGATCCGGTACTTTCCGTTTGTTCTGAAAATTTTTATTATAAAATCCCCGGACCCTGGAGGTCCGTATATCGTTCTCTCGACGTGTTTTGTTTCAAGTCAGTTTCGCCAGGATTTGTTTTAGATCTAAAGCCATCATGTCTTCATCGGGAACTCCGAAGAACAGCTCCTGCAAGGATGTTGGCAACTTGTACATGGAGGAGCTGAGGATGCACCCAAAGGAGTTGATGCTCATCGAGAGAATACTGCAGATCAAAGATGTTCAGGGTTCCAAAGGAGAAGGAAGCTTGGAAGACAGCTTGTGGAGAAGCTTGTGAGGAATTCATCACCACCATCGCCAAAGGAGTAATCCATCATCGGTATTGGCATCCCCTTGGTTTGTTCCAAGCTTGGGGGAGTGCCGCGGTATCACATTATCATTACCTTTTACTTTTTACTATCAAGTAGTGTCATATCATGAGTAGGGAAGTTATCGTATAAGATGGGTTGCGGTGTGGAAGTATCTCTCCTTTAGTTTGTCTATGTATCCCTTGGTGTGAGTTATCGTTATGGAATATTAATGAGAAGTCTTATCATTTACATATTGCACACCTTATTTTAGTTTGCAATTTCTACTATATGATTGATCTTGATTTTAGTATTGGTACCACTTTGGGAGCATTGAGTAAATCTATTTGGTTTTGGCAAACTTAGCAATGGTCAATAGCAACAACACTTTGAGTTTAAGAAGAATAGAGGAAGTACATGTAGAAGATATTATTATCTTTCTTATCGGTTCTTAGCATTAGTATTCTAAAGTTAAAACTGTTTGTGCTTACAAGTAAGATGCATGATTGTTTCTATCACATGTATATTTGTTTGTTTCCCTCAACTCCTATGCTTGCTAATTAACCTTGCTAGCCAAAGACCTGTACTGAGAGGGAATACTTCTCGTGCATCCAAACCTGAACCCAAACCTATGCCATTTGTGTCCACCATATCTACCTACTGCATGGTATTTTATGCCATTCCAAGTAAATACTTCATGTGCTACCTTTAAACAATTCAAAACTTATTACTTCTTATTTGTGTCAATGTTTTATAGCTCATGAGGAAGTA
>NC_061511.1:112435306-112535661 GCF_022539505.1 Lolium rigidum
CGAAGACCAAGGACTTGATTGCTTTTCTATTTTTAGTCCTAGGGTCTTTTATGTAAAAGTCGTGGCCTTATCTGTTATCCCCAAATTGTTAGGGGCCTATATGTAAGTTGTAACCCACCGACTGATAAATGATGCAGGCTATGGGACCTTCGGGTCCTCCTTTGTTAAAAAAAAGGCACCGTGAAGGCCGCACCCCCCTGCGGGCGAGCTTCGAGGCGTCACCCACTACCGGCGAGCTTCGAGGCCGCACCCCTGCTAGCGAGCTTGCCGTCGCCAGAAACTTGACCACGTGGGGGTCACTAGGATTTCAAGTGGGATGGGATTATCCATCAATCCCGTGTCCCATCCCATCCCACTGATCCCATTCATCCCTCTAATAAATTCTACTAATCCCGTACGGGCTAAGACGGAAAGCCCGCCTAGCCCATGGACATCCCGATACTCCTCCTGCCCCTATCCTCTGAGCACCGCGTCGCCCAGACGGGATTTGGCATCTGCGCCGTGGCCGGGGCCGGCTCGCAAGTCGCAACTGAACAAGGTTGCTCCACGATTGGACACAATGGAGACTCGAATCATGGTGTGTTGTCCTCCTACCCAGCTCGCCCATGAGGGAGATCGGCCGAGACGCCACCTGAGGCAGCGGCGGCGCGATCTGTGTGTCTGGTTCCACGACGCGGACGAGCGGCTGGGTCAACGCGGTGAGCGAACGGAAAAGTGCAGCCACCAACACGTCGCGCCGGCGAAGCCGGGGCCCGAGGGTGGCCTGTTCGCCACACAGACCGGCGGAGCGGGATAGGGCGAGGCGCGTGCTGCGGAGCGCAAGCGATGGTGGCCTGGCTCGGGAAGACCGGCCGTTGCAGGCGAGACGGGAAGATCGGCCAAAGTTGTTCCCAAAGCTCTTCCACGCTGGTTCCTCGCCGGATTCGGAGGGGATCACTCTCGCTCTTCTCGACAGTTTGGGCTGGGATTTGGGAACGGGGTAGTTACGGTGAACGCCACGACCGTAGGGACATATGTAATTTGGGTGGGAGAAGTGGGACAGGGATTTATGGGACAACGGGATAATAGGATAATTAGCTAGTGGAGGCGGACATCCCAAACCCATCCCACCTGAAACTATAGGGTCACACCCCCTGCCGGGCGAGCTCGCCGTTACATGCCACTGGAGGCCGCACCCCATCCCGGCGTTCTCTCTGTCCGGACTCACACATGTCCGCCGCTACCGGCCGTGCGCTGGACGGGAGCCGACCTGTCTGTCGTCGCTCGAGCACGCGCTGGATGTGGTCGGCCGCTGTCTAGAGTTTGGCTGAAGCTATTTACAAGTCCGCGCGATAGACGGGATCGACCACTACTCTGCCTATCACCTTCTACAGCAGTCAGGTTGAAAACTAAAAAGTTATCTTGGCTTGCATCGGCCAATTAGTACTGGATATATGACAATACTCACATGTTTTATATACACTTTACATCATTTTGATGCATTTTCCGGCACTAACCTATTAACAAGATGCCGAAGCGCCAATTCCTGTTTTCTGTTGTTTTTGGTTTCAGAAATCCTACACAGGAAATATTCTCGGAATTGGACGAAACAAAAGCCCACGGTCTTATTTTCCACGGAGCCTTCCAGAACACCGAAGAGGAGACGAAGAGGGGACGCGAGGCGGCCACACCATAGGGGGGCGCGGCCCCACCCCTGGCCGTGCCGTCATATGGGGTGGGCCCCTCGGGCGACCCCCGACTCTGCCCCTTCGCCTATTTATTCCTTCCGTCGCGAAAACCCTATCACCGAGAGCCACGATACGAGAAAAGTTACTGAGACGCCGCCGCCAATCCCATCTCGGGGGATTCAGGAGATCGCCTCCGGCACCCTGCCAGAGAGGGGAATCATCACCGGAGGGTTCTACATCACCATGTCCGCCTCCGGACTGATGCGTGAGTAGTTCATCCTTGGACTATAGGTCCATAGCAGTAGCTAGATGGTTGTCTTCTCCTCTTGTGCTATCATGTTTAGATCTTGTGAGCTGCCTATCATGATCAGGATCATCTATTTGTAATGCTACATGTTGCGTTTGTTGGGATCCGGTGAATATTGAATACTATGTCAAGTTGGTTATTGATCTATCATATATATATTATTTATGTTCTTGCATGCTCTCTGTTGCTAGTAGAGGCTCTGGCCAAGTTGATACTTGTGACTCCAAGAGGGAGTATTTATGCTCGATAGTGGGTTCATGCCTCCATTGAATCTGGGACAGTGACAGAAAGTTCTAAGGTTGTGGATGTGCTGTTGCCACTAGGGATAAAACATCAATGCTTTGTCTAAGGATATTTGTGTTGATTACAATACGCACAATACTTAATGCAATTGTCTGTTGTTTGCAACTTAATACTGGAAGGAGTGCGGATGCTAACCCGAAGGTGGACTTTTTAGGCATAGATGCATGCTGGATAGCGGTCTATGTTCTTTGTCGTAATGCCCTAATTAAATCTCATAGTAGTCATCATGATATGTATGTGCATCTCTATTCTGTCAATTGCCCAACTGTAATTTTTTCACCCAACATGCTATTTATCTTATTGGAGAGACACCACTAGTGAACTGTGGACCCCGGTCCATTCCTTTACATCTGAAATACAACCTCCTGCAATCAATGTTCTCTGTTGTTCTTTGCAAACAAACATCATTCTCCACACCATACGTTTAATCCTTTGTTTACAGCAAGCCGGTGAGATTGACAACCTCACTGTTAAATTGGGGCAAAGTATTTTGATTGTGTTGTGCAGGTTCCACGTTGGCGCCGGAATCCCTGGTGTTGCGCCGCACTACACTCCTCCACCAACAACCTTCACGTGGCCTTCATCTCCTACTGGTTCGATAACCTTGGTTTCTTACTGAGGGAAAACTTGCTGTTGTACGCATCACACCTTCCTCTTGGGTTCCCAACGGACGTGTGCTTTACCGTCACAAGCAACTCTTTTTCTGGCGCCGTTGCCGGGGAGATCAAGACACGCTGCAAGGGGAGTCTCTCACATCGAATCTCTTTACTTTGTTTATTTTCTTGCTTTACTTTACTTTATTTTCTGTCTTGTTTGCTTTCTTTATATCAAAAAAACACAAAAATTAGTTACTTGCTTTACTTTATTTAATTCGGTTTGCTTTATTACTGTTAAAATGAATACTCCTGAAAATACTAAGTTGTGTGATTTCACTAGCACCAATAATAATGATTTTATATGCACACCTATTGCTCCACCTGCTACTACAGCAGAATTTTATGAAATTAAACCTGCTTTACTAAATCTTGTTATGAGAGAGCAATTTTCTGGTGTTAGTACTGATGATGCTGCTGCCCATCTTAATAATTTTGTTGGACTTTGCGAAATGCAAAAGTATAAGGATGTAGATGGGGATATTATAAAACTAAAATTGTTTCCTTTCTCCTTAAGAGGAAGAGCTAAAGATTGGTTGCTATCTTTGCCTAAGAATAGTATTGATTCATGGACTAAATGTAAAGATGCTTTCATTGGAAGATATTCTCTTCCTGCTAAAATTATATCTTTGAGAAGTAGCATTATGAATTTTAAGCAATTGGATAATGAACATGTTGCCCAAGCATGGGAAAGAATGAAATCTTTGGTAAAGAATTGCCCTACCCATGGACTAACTACTTGGATGATCATCCAAACCTTTTATGCAGGATTGAATTTTTCTTCAAGGAACCTATTGGATTCAGCTGCTGGAGGTACTTTTATGTCCATCACTTTGGGTTCTGCAACAAAGCTTCTTGATGATATGATGATCAACTACTCTGAATGGCACACTGAAAGGACTCCTCAAGGTAAGAAGGTAAATTATGTTGAAGAAACCTCCTCCTTGAGTGATAAGATTGATGGTATTATGTCTATGCTTGTAAATGGTAGATCTAATGTTGATCCTAATAATGTTCCTTTAGCTTCATTGGTTGCTCAAGAAGAGCATGTTGATGTGAATTTCATTAAAAATAATAATTTCAACAACAATGCTTATAGGAATAATTTTGGTAACAACAACTATAGGCCATATCCTTCTAATAATGGTAATTCTTATGGTAATTCTTACAACAATAGTAGAAGTGTACCCTCTGGTCTTGAAGTCATGCTTAAAGAATTTATTAGTACACAAACTGCTTTTAACAAATCTGTTGAAGAAAAGCTTGGTAAAATTGATGTTCTTGCTTCTAAGGTTGATAGTCTTGCTGCTGATGTTGATCTTTTAAAATTGAAAGTTATGCCTAATGAAGATAAAGATATTAAGTCATTTGCTACAGCAAACGCTATCCAAGTTCGAATTAATGACAATATTAGAATGATGGCTGAATTGCATGCTAGGTGGGAAAGAGAAGAAAGAGAAGAAAAACTTGCTAAAGAGAATAATGTAGCTAAAGTTTGGACTATTACCACCACTAGTAATGTTGATGCTTCACATGTTGCTAAACCTCCTACTATCAATGGTAAAATAATTGGTGTTGGCAATGTCTCTAATTCTACTGCAAAGCGTGCAAAACTGCCTGAAACTGCTAAAACTGTTTGTGATAAAAGTGCTGAAATTTTTCAGAATGTTGTAGATCATAATGGTTTAGATTTTGATAGTTGTCATATTTCTGAAGTTATTAAGTTCTTACAAAAACTTGCTAGAAGTCCTAATGCTAGCGCTATAAATTTAGCCTTTACAAAACATATTACAAATGCTCTCATTAAAGCTAGGGAAGTGAAATTAAAAGTTGAAGCTTCTATTCCTAGGAAGTTGGAAGATGGTTGGGAGCCCATCATTAAGATGAAGGTCAATGATTTTGATTGTAATGCTTTATGTGATTGATGACCCACAAGTATAGGGGATCGCAACAGTCTTCGAGGGATGTAAAACCCAAATTTATTGATTCGACACAAGGGGAGGTAAAGAATACTTATAAGCCTTAACAACTGAGTTGTCAATTCAGCTGCACCTGGAAAAACACTAGTAACAGGGGTGATGTGAAAGTAGCAGTGATATGAGAGCAGTAGTAACAGTAACACCGCAGCAGTAATAGTAGTATGAGAGCAATAGCACCAGAAAACAGTTGACATGTAGAACGAGTATATGATGATGAAAGATGGACCGGGGTTCCCAGCTATCTACACTAGTGGCAACTCTCCAATAACAAGTGTTGGGTGAACAAATTACAATCGGGCAATTGATAGGATTGAAATAGCATTAAGACAGAATATCAAGATCATTAATCATGTAGGCATGTTTTCCATATATAGTCGTACGTGCTCGCAATGAGAAACTTGCACAACATCTTTTGTCCTACCAGCCGGTGGCAGCCGGGCCTCTAGGGAATCTACTCGGATATTAAGGTACTCCTTTTAATAGAGCACCGGAGCAAAGCATTAACACTTGGTGAAAACATGTGTCCCTCACATCACCGCCATCCCCTCCGGTTGTCCCGATTTCTGTCACTTCGGGGCCTTTGGTTCCGGACAGTGACATGTGCATACAACTTGTAGATACAATCTAAGCAATAAGTATAGAGCTCAAATCTAAGATCATGGCACTCGGGCCCTAGTGACAAGCATTAAGCATAACAAGGTTGCAGCAACAATAACTTCATAAACTTTGTAGATAGACAATCATAATGTAACAATCCATCGGATCCCGACAAACACAACACCGATTACATCAGATGAATCTCAATCATGTAAGGCAGCTCATGAGATCATTGTATTGAAGTACATGGGGGAGAGAATACCAACTAGCTACAGCTAGAACCCGTAGTCCATGGGGGAACTACTCACGGAGCATGATGGAGGCGATGGCGTTGATGGAGATGGCTTCCGGGGCACTTCCCCGTCCCGGCAGGGTGCCGGGACAGAGACTTCTGTCCCCCGAATTGGAGTTTCGCGATGGTGGCGGCGCCCCTGGAGTCTTTCTGGAGTTTCGTCAAGAGTTACGGTGTTTTTAGGTCGAAAGGGATTTTATAGGTGAAGAGGCGGCGCAGGGGGGCACCTGGGGGCGCCACACCACAGGCCGGCGCGGGCCCAGGTCAGGCCGCGCCGCCCTATGGTGTGGTGGCCCTCTGGCCCCTCTCCGACTCTTCTTCGGTGTTCTGGACGCTTCCGGGAAAAATAGGAGGTTTGGTCTTCGTTTCGTCGAATTCCGAGAATATTGCCCGAACAGCCTTTCTGGAACCAAAAACAGCAGAAAACAGGAACTGGCACTGTGGCATCTTGTTAATAGGTTAGTTCCGGAAAATGCATAAAATCATCATAAAGTGCAAGCAAAACATGTAAGTATTGTCATAAAACAAGCATGGAACGACAGAAATTATGGATACGTCGGGGACGTATCAGCATCCCCAAGCTTAGTTCCTACTCGTCCCGAGCAGGTAAACGATAAAAAGAATAATTTCTGTAGTGACATGCTACTTGCATAACCTTGATCATACTATTACAAAGCATATGAAATGAATGAAGTGACTCAAGGCAATGATCTATAGTTGCTAACAAATAGATAACATATAGCAAAACTTTTCATGAATAATACTTTCAAGACAAGCATCAAAAGTCTTGCACAAGAGTTAACTCATAAAGCAATAAGTTCAAAGTAAAGGCATCGAAACAACACAAAGGAAGATATAAGTTTCAGCGGTTGCTTTCAACTTGTAACATGCATATCTCATGGATAATTGTCAACACAAAGTAATATGATGAATGCAAATATGCAAGTATGTAAGAATCAATGCACAGTTGTATCAATTCCCTCTTAAGAAAGGTATAGAACACTTCCCTAGATAGAGAATGAAGTTGCCTTTTGATTCTATTATTAGAACAAATTATGATGTTGATGCTTCTTCTCTTGATATTACTTGATTTGCACTTTCTGCGCCTAGCTGAAAGGCGTTAAAGAAAAGCACTTCTTGGGAGATAACTGTCAACACCCGGATTTTTAAGTCCAGATGCCTATTATGCCATTCATCGCAATCCCAAGAATATTGTTTTTGCGAGACATAATAGATTGATATCACAACACATCATTCATTACAACACATAATCGTCTTACAACAAAGGATCACATGATCCAGTCTTAATACAACATAGGGGATCTAAGGATCCAATTACAAAACACATAGCGGAAGCGAAGTAGCGGTCGTGGTCCATCTGTTCCACATGCAACTGTTGACGTCAGGAGTGGTCCTAGTTGTCATAGACGTCCTGCTGTCCATCTTCCTCGTACTGTTGTTCCTCTTCATAGTCTGGCCATTTGAATAGCCAGGGACAAAGCCATGAGTACTTTAAAGTACTCGCAAACTAATACTAATGTAAGCACTATCAGCTATAGTGAAGGGGGTGCTAAGCTCTAGGTTCATTTGCATAAAGCCAATTTTAGTTCACAAACATTTAGTAGAAGCCTCTTCATTTGCTAACTAACTCAAGTGGGAACATTAGTTTCAGTCCCACAACTCGGTTGTGATTCAAGTCAGATTCACCATTCACCTTTCAAGTTCAAGTCACAAGTCATATGTCACATTTTTGAAAATGGTCTGATGACGGAACAGTATGGCCTTTCCAACCGTCCTTAACCGTGGACGCGGCTATTCGAATAGTTTTACACTCTGCAGAGGTTGCACACTTGTGCCACAACATTTGATTACATCCGTTAGGAATAACCCTGAATAATCGTAACTCAGTACGCGGATCATCAACCATAACCTTTCACTTACATATCCTAGTATAGGCACCTCTCCCCATGAGCTTGGCCTCCCAGTGAAGACAGACAGTCAGCCTGGGAACTACACAGGGCTTGGGCCGGAAATTCACCTCATTTCACGTCATTTCACATCATTTCTGTTGTTGTAGAGGCAGCTTTCGGCATAACCCCGATGACGCTTGTTTAGAGGGAACCCATACTAAGACACATAAACTTACAGTTAAGCCCTACCCATAATCAGGTATTGTGGGGGTACTTGTAAATTGGAATGGTATCGCATCCGGACCCAACCATCAGTTTTTATCAAGTTCATCAAGTCATTCATGTCATATTCACCTTCAAAATCATTCAATAGAATGACTCATCATTCCAAGGTTTTCAAAGTCATTTCATTTCACATGTTCCCATCTAGAGTAGTCAATTTTATTTGTTAGCACTAGCAACTAGTCATGAGGGGTGCTAACTAGCTTATAGCTTTCTAGGCTAAGCTTTATGCTCTTGTTCTATTCTATATCTAGACCAGGTGAAGCATGAATCAAAAAGTAACTCTGATAAATCAAAATCCAAAAGCTTGTAAAGTAAAAACTTGGGATAGGACCATTAAGCTTAAATTAAAATGTGGTGGTGCCTTGCTCTTGTAGAGCTTTGCACTTAGCAAGAATATTAGCTTTCCTTGAGTGGTGTATTGATCAAAGTGGTCTTCCTCTCCTTGGAAGTAGACCTCCTCCTCCTCTTGATACTCCTCGGTACTAGCGTCTAAAAACGAATACGATACATACAATCACCAAACAAAACTTAAACACTAGACTAAGTACACACATGAGTCACACAATGTAACATCCCAAATTTCAAATAAAGGAAGAAGAAGATTTCCAAATATCCAAATTTCAGAACCAACAAAAACTTTCACTTTGCATATAGTACCCTGCATAGGACTTGTGCATTTTGAGTGATATGCCATGATGATTGTTACTTTGTGTATGTGATGAACTCCAAAACCCTAGAGTGATCAAGTGATCATCATAAATCAAATCAATCAAAAAGAGAAAGAAATCAAATATTATTAAAACCCTAAAAACCCTAACATATGGTCTATGTCATTTTTGTAAATTTGACCCTAGACCCATTTGATCTTCACCAATAGTTGTAATCTGATATTAAAGAGTAATTACAACTTTGGGAATCAAAGATATACCATTTAAACCAAATTCAAAATTGAAAATATGATCACATGAGATAATGGTCATTTCTGACTTTTATAGTCTGGTCACCACTTTGAGCCTCTCTATTTCAAAATTTCTAAACTAAACAAATCCAAATCTTTGCATGTCATCCAAGTACACAACAAGAGGAACAACTTTTGCAAAGAGCACCATACCAAATTCATTTTTGATCAAAAGTTATGAGCAAGCAAAGATGAGACATTGAAACAAATACAACAATCTCCATTTTTCAAATGTGATCAAATCTGGCCAACTCTTGACCATCAATTGCACTAGCAATGATCCCTAGACCCTCTTACACCGAGCCCATGCCAGGGAAGCCAAGGAGAGGGCCAGACACGGCGTGGACATGGCCATGCCGGCCACGTTCGCCGCCGACGCGCCTCCCCTCTCTTCTCTCCACAGCAGCCCTCGCCACCGTGTCCAACGCGTCGGCAAAGATCTCCTGAATCCGCCAGTACACGCCCTTGACCGCGAGGACGACGACAGGACCCGGACGACGCGCGCCCAGGTACGCCGCGAGCGGCATGGGCGACGTCACTGCGCACGGACGCGCGCGACACGGCCACGCGGCGCTCGCCGTACCTCGCCGTACCCCGACCAAGCCCGCGCGCCCTGGTACCTTCCTCGCCACGCGGAGCTCGCCAGACGTGCGTGCGTCATGCCTTGGCGACCACGGTCGCCGGAGAGGACGAGCGCGCCCGCCATTGCCGCGCCAGTACACGCACGGTCCCGACCACCCTACGCGTCCCCTTGCCGCGCCGTTCACGCTCATAGCTTCGTCGTGACGTCGTGAACACGCCCGCGTCGTCGCCTAGCCCTCTAGCCCACCGGAGCGGCCGCGCCCTTGTCGACTTGCCGCAGCACCCACGGCACCCCCTCCCTCCTATAAATAGAGGCCTCCCCTCGACGATCCAAGCACACCACCATGACCACCTCTCACTACCGCCTCACCCAGCACCAATAGCCACCTCAATCGTCGCCGGAGCAAGCTCAATCGGGAGATCGGAGCCGCGGAAGCCCTGCAGCAATCGCCGTCGATCCAGGCCTCCCCAAGCGACGCCACTGCTACCAGGAGCTTCGCCGTCGTCCACAACGTCCCCAAGCACACTGCCCACCCTAGTTGGAGCCACGGTGAGCTCTCCGACCCCCTACCGCCGCCGTGCCAGTGCCACGATCTCGCCGGAGACGATGACAGCCCTGTGCCGTTCGATCTCGTTCTAATCCAACGCACCGCAATGCTCCATACCGTTTCGGGTTTAAAGAGCCGCTGACATGCGGGACCCACTGATAAGGGGTTGCCCGAACTTCTCAGTAAGCGACGGGTGGTGATGAACACACGATGGTAGCAGCGGATGAAATCGATGATGATGAGGAGGATAACTTTTATGACGCCGACGAAGTCTCTCGATTGATTCCTGATGCCAACGCAACAGCTCTCAACCCTGCAAGATATTCGCAACTCCACACACTTGCGCACGTAGCCGCCGACCACGAAGCGGTAGATTGCAATCTTCTAATCCCCAATGGAACAGCGAGATCACACAAACTTTCGGTAGCATAAAACTCCAGATCGCAACGAATTGGAGAGTTGGGGAACAATAGTTTTGCTTAGCAAACAACTATGAACTAGGGTTTATCTTAAACGTGGTCTAAAGCAGCTAGGGGGCATCCTGGGCACTTATATAGGTGTCCGGGACGAGTTCTGGTCGAAAAGATACAAAAATAACCGACCCAGAATAGATCTGGTCGAGACAGACTCGGACTGGTCCGGTCTGGGATCCGGTCGACCGGGCTGTGGACCGGGCGGTCCGGTCAGTGGTCCGGTCAACCGGTCGGAAACCGGAAAACTGCGAGGTTTCCGGTTTCTGTCCGGTACGATACGCTCCCTCCGGTTGGTGGCCGGTTGGCGGCCGGTTGACCGGGCCAGGGACCGGGCTGGCCGGTCTGGGGCCCGGTCTGACCGGGTTCTGGACCGGCCTGGACTTCTTCTCCTCTCGCGCATGCCTCCCGCTCCTCCCTCGCGCATCCATGAGATATCTTCATGTCCAGCTCCATGTGATGTAGCCCCGCTCACCGACGACACTCCATCAAGACCAACTAGTCCCCCAAGTGGACCAATGACACGAGCCCGAGCCAAGGCTCTACATGATGAGGTGAACTCGCTCCTCACTACCCTTGATCTTGGTACCCCTTTGGATGGATTGCTACCTCATGCCGACGTGCTATGTGTCATTAGGTACAAGCCGCATCAAGACCTCGGAGAGGAGGAGGCGCCATGGCCAAGGGAGGGAGAGAAGCAGCTGGGAGAGAAGCAGCTGGACATGAAGATGATCATGGAGCCGAAGCCGACGTCGCTCGAAGCGCTCCAAGGAAGAGACGGACGCTGGCCGGTCCAGGACCCGGTCGGACCGGACCTACAACCGGGCTTCCCGGTCATAGGCCCGGTCGACCGGTCGGAAACCGGGCCAGCCCCCTCGTACCGGACGACGACCGGAAACCTCGCGGGAATCCGGTTTCCGACCGGTCGGCCGGACCCATGACCGGCCCGCCCGGTCACGAGCCCGGTCGAGACCGGACCCTTGACCGGACAGCCCGGTCACAGGCCCGGTCCGACCGGATCCCAAACCGGACCTGACGAGAGTGCCCCACCAAGCTGCCTTAACTTATCCTTTTGCGTACTGTTCGCCCCTTGCGGCTGGGTGTGCCTATATAAGTAGGCTGGAACCCCTCATTAGCTCTTTAGACTTGTTTTGAACTCAAACCCTAACTTTGAGCTTAGTCTCCCTTGGGTATCATCCCTCCGTAATCAAGGCACCTTGGTTGTTGACTTAGATCTTGTTGAAGGAGATTCTAGTACTTGTTACTCTCTCTCCTTCCCCAAGCTCTTCCTCTCCAATCCCAATCTCTCTCCGGGGAATTCTACCGCGTGTCTCTTCCACGGAGATTCTATTGGCGTGGTCCATCGAGCCACGGAGGTAAGCATCGGGTGTATCGGGTTGGTGTGCGTGCGTGAGTCTCGGGGTTCCTCGTGTTCATCACCGTGTTCTTCGTGTTCCTCGCGTTTTCCCATCTCCCCGTTGGTTTCGACGTCAATCCGCAAGATCGGGCCACACACGGGGTCTTAGACCTCATCATATGGTATCAGCAGCCTTTGGTTTCCGCGGATTTGACCCTCCACCCACCCGATTTCGTCCCTAGAAAATTTTCCAAAAAATCCCCAAAAATAGCCCCAAATTGCCTCTTGACCGATCTGTGATTTGGTTGCGTTTTGAGTGGTTTTGGTCCGTGGATTTGGAGTTGTTGTGCTTGATCTACTACTTCCCCAACTTTGAGCCTCCAATTCCATCGTTTCCCTTCGATTTGGTCGATTTGGCTTGGTTTTCGTGAAGAACGGGAGAGAAAGCTCATCCCGCGAAATCCGGTTGAGCAGCCGGTCAACCGGGCTACCGACCGGCCGGGCCAGTCCAGACTCCGGTCAACCGGCCGGACAACCGGACGAGCCGGTCCACAACCCGGTCCAACCGGGCCAACAACCGGGCGACGCAACGCCCCTTCGACCTCGACATCCGGCGATCTCCACCACCACCACCACCACCACCACCATCGCAGGTATAACTTGCAGTTGTCACCTTGTAACCCCTCTTCCTTTTGCGATCTATCCCATTGAGCATTGCTTGTCTAGTGTTGCGAGACATTGCACGTGGCCCCGCATTGTGAGGTGTGTGTGTCGTGTTGAGTAAGGCACCCAAGCAAACACTCGTGTGGCAAGATAGCAAAAGCGAGGCTAACGCTAACATAGTGCGTGAAAAAGCCCCAAAAACACAAAAAGAGTGCGAGTAGCACCATACATCCATACATCCATACATCCATACGCCATACATACAAAGTGTCCACGTGCCACCAAAGATACAACGAGTGCAAGTGCCAACATATACAAAAGAGAAAAAGCTTTTAAGCAAAGAGAGATACGAGAAGAGAGGCCGCGTGTGAATCTAGTTGTCTCTTCCTTTGCAACCAAAGCTTTGACTCTCCTTGTGTTAGTGTGACACCGAGCATCCGCACATACAATTTTCCGCTCACTTTTGGTTGCACTAACCCCGCTTATCTCGTGTGTGTGTTCCACATCCTTTTCCGTGTTTATAGTGATCTTCGCATCAACTTTTGGATTTTCGGATTTCCACCACTCTTAACAACATACTCGATCTTGGATTTGTCTTTTGGCTTTCCACAACACTCGCCTAACACCATATTTGCTAGCTTTTGCGTGTGGTTTTGCGTGTGTTCCCGATACACTTGATCTTGCTTTCGGCTTGGTGGATTGCCTCAATACTATCTTACCTTGGTAAGAGTGCGAGGTAGTCTCCTTCCACTAACATACACAACCTAGTGCTTGTCTTTGTATCATGGATAGGAGCGGAGATGAAGCAAGGGAGGGAGAAATCCTCCGCAACACCGAGAGGTTGGCTACTCAACACAACCTATGGACGCAACGCCAAGAGTTCAAGGAGCAACTCACCCTCTTCGAGACGCGCATCGATGAGCAATACGATGAAGTGGCACACAACTTCTCCGTTGTGAACCAAGACTTGGCTCTCCTTCGCGAAGCTACGGACAACTTGAATGGTCAAATGGCGGCCAATGATGCGAACATGGAGCGGCGCATGGATAGCCTCGAGCGCGCCATCACCAACTTGGGTCGTCATCGTCGACACCGCTCTACTTCATCATCCTCAAGCTCATCACAAGATTACTACTCTCATGGCCACCGTTCGTCCTCAAGCTCCTCCTCAAGGCATGAAGACCATCATCGACCGCATCGCTCACATGCTCGTCATGAAGACTCTCGCTCCAACTCTAGGCGAGGAGAAATACATCGCCATGCTCGTCCACATGAACGTCCTCCACAAGATCGTCCTCAACCGGATGGCCATGCCCACCATGGGCGTGACGGCCACCCACATGACAACGTCTCCCACAACATGGAGCCACATGGTGATGCTCAAGACCAACCGAGGCGTGATCTTCGCAATCATCCTCGCCATGACCAACGTGGAAGAGGAGAACCACCACATGAGCAAGATGAGAGGGCCATCTTTGGGCGTCGCCAACCACCTCGTCAAGATCTTCAACAACCTCGTCAAGATCTTCAACCACATCCTCACCGTGAACCAAGTGAAGCAAGTGTGCACCTCCAACACCAACCCAATGCTATGGTTGGCCGTAGAAGACCTCCTATTCCTCCTCAAGCCGCAAGAGATGAAGGTGCCCCTCCTCGTAGAAGAAACTTGGAGGATGAAGAGAACATGTTTGGACGCCTCAAGTTCACCATGCCAAAGTTCAAGGGTGAAGAAGATGCCGAGGCCTACCTCTCATGGGCACTCAAGGTGGACAAGATATTCCGCATCCACAACTACTCCGGTGCCAAGAAGGTGGCTATGGCGTCGCTTGAGTTCGAGGACTACGCAAACACTTGGTGGGAACAAGTCCTCACTCTTCGAGAAGAGAAGGGTGAACCTCCAATTGCCACTTGGGAAGAAATGAAGAAAGAGATGCATGCTCGCTTTGTGCCCACGCACTACATGACCGACCTCTTCAACAAGCTCCAAAAGTTGAAGCAAGGTACCAAGACCGTCGAGGAGTTCTACAAGGAGATGGAGCTCACTATGATGAGAGCAAACATCCAAGAGTCCGATGACCAAACCATTGCTCGCTTCTTCAATGGCCTCAACTATCCCATCAAGCGAATTGTGGAGTTCCAACCTTACTCCAACATGGTTGAATTGGTCCATCAAGCAACGAAGGCCGAGCGCCAAGTGATTGAGGACATCAAGTACTCCAAGGCCAAGACCTACTTCTCCTCCAAGCTCGCTACATCGACTACTCCTACTACATCAACTCCTCATGCTACAAGTGCCAAGGCCGACGTGTCCTCTACAACATTCAAGAAACCGACTATCCAAAGTCGCATGAAGCAAACGGTCTCCTCCACCGCCTCCTCTAAGGCATCCACGGGACCCTCTAGTGTCACTTGCTTCAAGTGTGGCACCCAAGGTCACAAGTCGTTTGAGTGCAAGAACACC
Source organism: Lolium rigidum (assembly GCF_022539505.1). Lineage (NCBI taxonomy): Eukaryota > Viridiplantae > Streptophyta > Magnoliopsida > Poales > Poaceae > Lolium > Lolium rigidum. The sequence goes on from NC_061511.1 coordinate 112,450,339, forward strand.
AAGGTCATGATCACTATGGAGAATGGTGATATCGAGACGCTTGATGAGGATGAATATGAAGCCCTTGTGCAAGCCGCCGTGGAAAGTGAAGAAGCTTATGAGCAAGAATGTGGAGAAGATCCTCTCCTATGTGAGCATGACCCAAGTCCCTCACTTGTGGTCACAAGGGTGCTAACTACGCAACCTCATGATGTGGAAGAACAACGGTGCAACATCTTCCAAACCCGTGCCGGAATTGGTGGCAAGTCGATCAAGGTCATCATAGACGGTGGAAGTTGCCATAACCTTGCAAGCACCGAGTTGTGTGAGAAGCTCCACCTCAACCTCCGCAAGCATCCTCACCCTTACCATATCCAATGGTTGAGTGACAAGGGCAACGTCAAGATACAACATACCGTCACCGTCAATTTCAAGATTGGACCCTATGAGGATACTATTGAGTGTGACGTGGTACCCATGACGGTGTGCCACATGTTGCTTGGCCGCCCTTGGCAATATGACAAGAAGGCGATACATGATGGACTCTCCAACACATACACCTTCAAGGTCAACGACAAGAAGTTCGAGTTGCGCCCCATGACTCCTAGTCAAATCATCGCCGACAATGCGAAGGCTCTAGCGAGGGCACAACACCACTCCCACCATAGTGAGTTGAGAGGTGAGGGAGCGACCCACCAAATGGAGAGTGAGCGCCACAAGCCATATATGAGTGAGCGAAAGAGTGTCCTCCTAGCCACCAAAAGCGAGTGGAAAGAAGTGCAAGCAAACCCATCCACCATATTGCACTACGTCCTCATTTGCAAGGGACCGTCATCGGCGACTAACGACTTAACCACAATTCCTTCGTCTTTGTTGTCTATTTTGAAGGAGTTTCAAGATGTCTTCCCCGACGAGCTCCCTCATGGACTACCACCGCTTCGAGGCATCGAGCACCGCATCGACCTCATACCCGGCGCTCCGCTTCCAAACCGTGCCGCCTACCGCACCAACCCCGAAGAGACAAAGGAGATCCAACGCCAAATACAAGACCTCCTCGCTAAAGGGTACGTTCGAGAAAGCCTTTCCCCTTGTGCGGTTCCCGTGATTCTTGTGCCTAAACCGGATGAGACACAACGGATGTGTATGGATTGTCGCCCCATCAATGCCATTACCGTCCGTTACCGCCATCCCATTCCGCGTTTAGATGACATGCTTGATGAACTTAGTGGTGCCACGATTTTCTCTAAAATTGATTTGCGTAGTGGTTACCATCAAATCCGCATGGCTATTGGTGATGAATGGAAAACGGCATTCAAGACCAAACTTGGTCTATATGAATGGCTTGTTATGCCATTTGGTCTATCCAATGCTCCATCAACTTTCATGCGCCTCATGAATCACATCTTGCGTCCTCTCATTGGCAAGAGTGTGGTTGTCTATTTCGATGATATTCTTATTTATAGCAAATGTCTCGAGGACCATGTGCAACATGTGAGAGAAGTCTTGTGCATCTTGCGTCATGAAAAGCTTTACGCTAACCTCCCCAAATGCACCTTTGCTCAAAACAAGTTGGTTTTCCTTGGCTTTGTGGTTTCCGCTAATGGGATTGAAGTTGATTCTTCCAAGGTAGAGGCCATCCATAATTGGCCTACTCCTACAAATGTTGGCCAAGTCCGAAGTTTTCATGGACTTGCCGGGTTTTACCGCCGCTTTGTGAAAGATTTTAGCACCATTGCTTGCCCTTTGAATGAGCTTACCAAGAAGAATGTTCCGTTTGTTTGGGGCAAGGCCCAACAAAATGCTTTTGATGAGTTGAAGAAACGCCTTACCGAAGCCCCCTTCTTGTTCTTCCAAATTTTTCCAAAACTTTTGAGATTGAGTGTGATGCAAGTGGGCTTGGTATTGGTGGTGTTCTTATGCAAGAGGGCAAACCCGTGGCATACTATAGTGAGAAGTTAGATGGCGCACGCCTCAACTATCCTATATATGACAAGGAGCTCTATGCTTTGGTTCGTGTTCTTGAAGTTTGGCAACACTATCTTTGGCCAAAAGAGTTCATCATTCACTCCGACCATGAGTCTTTGAAGTACTTGAAAAGCCAACACAATTTGAACAAACGTCATGCAAAATGGGTTGAGTTCATTGAGTCCTTCCCGTATGTCATCAAATACAAGAAGGGCAAGGACAATGTAGTGGCGGATGCTCTTTCCCGCAAAAACACCCTTTTGTTGACTCGCTTGGATTTTCATGTCTTGGGACTCGAAGAGATCAAAGAACTCTATACTTCCGATTCTTTCTTTGCTCCGATATTTGAGAAGTGTTCCGTTGACCGAGGATTTGATGACTTCTATTTGCACAAAGGCTACTTGTTCAAAGCCAACAAAATTTGCATTCCCGATTCTTCTCTTCGGAAGTTACTCTTGCAAGAGTCACATGGTGGTGGCCTTATGGGACATTTTGGTCGAGATAAGACACTTGCGATGCTAGCCACTCACTATTATTGGCCGAAGATGAAGAGGGACGTCGAGCGCCTTTGCAACCGTTGCACGACATGCCTTCAAGCTAAGTCTACTTCCAATCCCTATGGTCTTTACATGCCTTTGCCTATACCTCATGCACCATGGACGGACATTAGCATGGATTTTGTTCTAGGATTGCCTCGCACTAAGCATGGACATGATTCTATCTTTGTGGTAGTGGATAGATTCTCTAAGATGGCTCATTTCATACCTTGCCATAAGAGCGATGATGCTTCACACATTGCTTCGTTGTTTTTCGGGGAAATCGTTCGCCTACATGGAGTGCCGCGAAGCATTGTGTCGGATCGAGACGTCAAGTTCATGAGTTATCTTTGGAAGTCGCTCATGGCCAAGTTTGGAGTGAAGCTCTTATTCTCATCATCCTCGCACCCGCAAACGGACGGCCAAACGGAAGTGGTCAATCGAAGCCTCTCCACCCTTCTACGCATACTCGTGAAGAAAAACTTGAAGTCATGGGAGGAATGCATTCCACACGCGGAGTTCGCCTACAACCGCGCCAAGCACTCGACTACATCAAGGAGTCCCTTCATGGTCGTCTACGGGTTTGAGCCGCTCACGGCACTCGACATGCTCCCGCTCCCACTTCATGAGCGGATCAACATGGACTTCGACAAGCGCACCGCCGCCGTCAAGAAACTTCATGAAGAGACAAGAGCTACCATTCAAGAACATGTGCTTCGTCAAGCTACAAGACTCAACGCCAAGAAGAAGGAACGCATCTTTGAGGAAGGCGACCTCGTTTGGATCCACCTCCGGAAGGAAAGATTCCCTCATGACCGCAATTCGAAGCTCAAGCCAAGAGGAGATGGTCCCTTCAAGGTCCTCAAACGCATCAACAACAACGCTTACGTCATCGACATCCCCACCTCCAAGTACTTGGTGAGCAACACGTTCAATGTCTCCGACTTGTCACCCTATCATGGAGATGAGGAAGGCCACGAGTCGAGGACGACTCTTTCCCAAGGGGGAGATGATGTAGCCCCGCTCACCGACGACACTCCATCAAGACCAACTAGTCCCCCAAGTGGACCAATGACACGAGCCCGAGCCAAGGCTCTACATGATGAGGTGAACTCGCTCCTCACTACCCTTGATCTTGGTACCCCTTTGGATGGATTGCTACCTCATGCCGACGTGCTATGTGTCATTAGGTACAAGCCGCATCAAGACCTCGGAGAGGAGGAGGCGCCATGGCCAAGGGAGGGAGAGAAGCAGCTGGGAGAGAAGCGGCTGGACATGAAGATGATCATGGAGCCGAAGCCGACGTCGCTCGAAGCGCTCCAAGGAAGAGACGGACGCTGGCCGGTCCAGGACCCGGTCGGACCGGACCTACAACCGGGCTCCCCGGTCATAGGCCCGGTCGACCGGTCGGAAGCCGGGCCAGCCCCCTCGTACCGGACGACGACCGGAAACCTCGCAGGAATCCGGTTTCCGACCGGTCGACCGGACCCATGACCGGCCCGCCCGGTCACAGGCCCGGTCAGACCGGACCCTTGACCGGACAGCCCGGTCCCGAGGCCCGGTCTGACCGGATCCCAAACCGGACCTGACGAGAGTGCCCCACCAAACTGCCTTAACTTATCCTTTTGCGTACCTGTTCGCCCTTGCTGGCTGGGTGTGCCTATATAAGTAGCTGGAACCCCTCATTAGCTCTTTAGACTTGTTTTGAACTCAAACCCTAACTTTGAGCTTAGTCTCCCTTGGGTATCATCCCTCTGTAATCAAGGCACCTTGGTTGTTGACTTAGATCTTGTTGAAGGAGATTCTAGTACTTGTTACTCTCTCTCCTTCCCCAAGCTCTTCCTCTCCAATCCCAATCTCTCTCGGGGAATTCTACCGCGTGTCTCTTCCACGGAGATTCTATTGGCGTGGTCCATCGAGCCACGGAGGTAAGCATCGGGTGTATCGGGTTGGTGTGCGTGCGTGAGTCTCGGGGTTCCTCGTGTTCATCACCGTGTTCTTCGTGTTCCTCGCGTTTTCCCATCTCCCCGTTGGTTTCGACGTCAATCCGCAAGATCGGGCCACACACGGGGTCTTAGACCTCATCACCATGTCCAGCTTCACGTCCATCTTCACGTCCAGCTGCTCCTCTCCTCCTCGTGCGATGCTTGTCTCCTCTTCATACCTGATGATACACAAGTAATAGGATTTAGGTAGTATAAAGTTCTCATCAATCAAAGTATCGTTTAGAAACAAGTTCACCTGTTGTTTAAGTAGCTTCGCACGAGCTCTTGTAATTGGTCCAATCCGAACTTCATTGGACTTGAGCTTCACAGCAGGTTCATCTTCATTTGTCAATGACGGAGGTAGTGGTGTAGTAGGGATGTCCTCATCATCTCCCCCCTTCAAAAGGCGTCGACCTCGACGCTCCAAGGTCTTCTCCGTCATATGGTGTCAAATCAGCAACATTGAAAGAATTACCGACACCAAACTCATCAACTCGGAAGATCTATCGAGTATGCATTATCATTGATCTTGGCAAGCACTTTGTAAGGACCAGCACCACGAGGCTTCAACTTAGACTTCCGCAGCTTCGGGAACCTATCCTTGCGAAAATGTACCCGGACCATATCACCAGGCTTGAACAACATCTCTTTGCGCTTCTTGTTCATCCTTGCAGCATTGCTCTTGCCTTTCTTCTCTATCAACTCTTTAGTCTTCACATGGATCTTACGCACAAAATCTGCCCTCTTGGATGCCTCCATATTAACTCTCTCATGTATGGGCAAAGGCAACAAGTCAAGTGGAGTAATGGGTTTGAAACCATACACCACCTCAAAAGGACACAGCTCCGTGGTAGAATGTACCGCCCTGTTGTAAGCAAACTCCACATGCGGCAAACACTCTTCCCACTCCTTCGAGGTTCTTCTTGATCATGGATCTCAACAGTTGTGACAAGGTTCGATTCACCACCTCGGTTTGACCATCGGTTTGGGGATGACAAGTAGTACTGAACAGTAGCTTTGTCCCCAGCTTTCCCCAAAGTGTCTTCCGAAGTAGCTCATGAACTTCACATCACGATCGAAACAATAGTCTTCGGGACTCCATGTAGTCGAACAATCTCCCCGAAAAACAGGTTAGCAATATGCGACGCATCGTCGCTTTTGTGGCGAGGCAATAAAGTGTGACATTTTAGAAAATCTGTCCACTACCACAAATATAGAATCATGGCCTCTTTTAGTACGCGGCAAACCCAACACAAAATCCATACTAATATCCTCCCAAGGTGTAGTAGGTGCCGGTAACGGAGTATACAAACCGTGAGGCTTCAGCTTGGACTTGGACTTGTTGCAAGTAATGCACCTCTTCACATACCTGTCCACGTCCCGCCTCATCTTTGGCCAATAAAAGTGATCAGCGAGCATGAGTAGCGTCTTCTCACGCCCAAAGTGACCCATCAAACCTCCGAGCATGTGATTCCTGCAATAAGAGCAAACGCACAGACGATTCTGGAACACATAGTTTGTTAGCTCTAAACAAGAACCCATCGTGTATGTGATATTTCTCCCATGCTTTACCAATAACACACAAGCGGTATGGTTCAGCAAAATCATGATCGGTCGCATATAAATCACATAACACCTCTAATCCAGGAATTTTAACATCAAGATGGGTTAATAGCATAGTCTTCCTAGATAGAGCATCAACAACAATATTATCTTTTCCCTTCTTATGCTTAATAATGTACGGAAAAGACTCAATGAACTCAACCCACTTAGCAAGACGCCTATGCAAAGTAGATTGGGCTTTCAGATATTTCAAAGCTTCATGATCAGAATGTATGATAAATTCTTTTGGCCACAAATAATGTTGCCAAACCTCAAGAACTCTAATTAAAGCATACAATTCTTTATCATATATTGGATAGTTCAACTTAGCACCAGAAAGTTTCTCGGAAAAATATGCAATTGGGCGACCCTCTTGCATCAACACACCACCAATTCCAATACCACTAGCATCACATTCAATCTCAAATTGCTTATTGAAATCAGGAAGTGCAAGCAACGGTGCAGAAGTTAACAATCGTTTCAGTTCATCAAAAGCATGATCTTGGGCAACGCCCCACTCAAAGACAACACCCTTTTTAGTCAATTCATTCAAAGGTGCAGCAATAGTAGAAAAATTGGGCACAAAACGGCGATAAAACCCAGCTAGACCATGAAAACTTCTAACTTGACTCACATTCATGGGAGTAGGCCAATTTTGAATAGCTTCAATTTTAGACACATCTACTTCTACTCCATGCTTAGAGACAACATAACCCAGAAATATGACCTTATCTTTGCAAAATGTGCACTTCTCAAGATTACCATAGAGTTTACTATCACGCAACACTTGCAAAACATGTCGAATATGTATAATATGATCAGATTCATTGCGGCTGTAGATTAATATGTCATCAAAATACACAACCACAAACTTGCCAATAAAATCACGCAAAACATGGTTCATCGAGTCTCATGAAAGTGCTAGGTGCATTAGTCAAACCAAAAGGCATTACTAACCACTCATATAAACCAAATTTTGTTTTAAAGGCGGTTTTCCACTCATCCCCTTCTTTCATCCTAATTTGATGATAACCACTACGCAAATCAATTTTAGTGAAAACAGCGAGCACCACTCAATTCATCTAGCATATCCTCTAAACGGGGAATAGGATGACGATATCGAATAGTAATGTTGTTTATCGCTCTACAATCTACGCACATACGCCATGTACCATCTTTCTTAGGAACAAGAATAACAGGAACAACACAAGGACTAAGGCTTATGCGGATATAACCTTTGTCGAGTAGCGCTTGTACTTGCTTCGTATCTCCTTCGTCTCTTCGGGATTCGTTCTATATGGCGCCCTATTGGGCAGCGATGCTCCGGGGATCAAGTCAATTTGATGCTCAATACCTCGCAATGGTGGAAGTCCTGCGGGTACCTCTTCCGGAAACACGTCGCTGAATTCCTGCAAAACATTAGAAACACCAAGAGGAAGAGGGGTCATGTCGTTAGAAACCAAAACCGTACCCTTGTACATGAGCACAATAGGCATGGCTGTAGGATCCTCACAAAATTCTCTCATGTCTTGTTTGGTGGCTAATGAGACTAAGGAATACACTCTCTCACTTTTCGTTATATCACTCACGGCATTACAATTCTCTCGCCTATCTATGGATGCATCCTCCAAATTTACTTCAATCTTCTGACGAGACTCATTGACGATTTGCTGTGGTGACATAGGCTGTAAGTTAATTTTCTTGCCCTTGAACTCCAAGTGATATGTATTGGCGCGGCCATTGTGATGAGGTCTAAGACCCCGTGTGTGGCCCGATCTTGCGGATTGACGTCGAAACCAAAGGGGGAGATGGGAAAACGCGAGGAACACGAAGAACACGACGGGCACGAGGAACTCCGAGACTCACGCACGCACACCAACCCGATACACCCGATGCTTACCTCTGTGGCTCGATGGACCACGCCTATAGAATCTCCGTGGAAGAGACACGCGGTAGAATTCCCCGGAGAGAGATTGGGATTGGAGAGGAAGAGCTTGGGGAAGGAGAGAGAGTAACAAGTACTAGAATCTCCTTCAACAAGATCTAAGTCAACAACCAAGGTGCCTTGATTACAGAGGGATGATACCCAAGGGAGACTAAGCTCAAAGTTAGGGTTGGAGTTCAAAACAAGTCTAAAGAGCTAATGAGGGGTTCCAGCTACTTATATAGGCACACATGGCCAGCAAGGGCGAACAGGTACGCAAAAGGATAAGTTAAGGCAGTTTGGTGGGGCACTCTCGTCAGGTCCGGTTTGGGATCCGGTGATGCAGCCCCGCCTATCGTCGATGCTACACCATGGCCAAGGAGTCCCCCAAGTGGACCAACAACACAAACCCCCGCCATATATGTCAAGGTGAACCCTTTCCTCTCTATGGTCGACCTCAACACCAACGTGAATGGTATGCTACCTCATGCCTATCATCATTGTGTCTATAGGTGCCGACATCGACAAGGACCAAGAGAGAAGGAACTCCCATGGTGCAAGGAAGAGGAGAAGAAGAAGGAAAGAAGAGAAGAAGGAAGAGGAAGAAGAGGCGGGAGGAAGAGGCCCGGCTGGCCGGTCCGGGACCCGGTCGGACCGGACCCACAACCGGGCCGTCCGGTCCCGAGCCCGGTCAGCCGGGCGCCCAACCGGGCGCAGCTCCCTCGTACGGGCGAAGACCGGAAACCTCGCAGTTTCCGGTTTCCGACCGGTCGACCGGACCCCGACCGGACAGCCCGGTCACGAGCCCGGTCGGACCGGACCCTTGACCGGACAGCCCGGTCACGAGCCCGGTCGAGCCGGACCCAAACCGGATCCGACGGGAATGACCCACCAAACGGCCCAAGTCGGTCCACCACTTACTGTTCGGCCCAAGCTGCCTTGTATGCCTATATAAGCACCTAGGTCACCCCCTTACCTCTTTAGACAAGATTTAGGCTTAGACATGGATTTGAGCTTTGTCTCCCTAGGGTTTCATCCCCTTTGTATCAAGGCTACCCTTGTTGGATGATTGGATTTGTGAGTGTGAGATTCTAGTGCTACCCACTCTCTCTCCCACTCCTAGATTCATCTCCCTCACCGATCTCTCACTCCGGGATTCTACCGCGCGTCTCTCCCGGGTTGATTCTATTGGCGTGGTCCATCGAGCCACGGGGGTAAGTATCGATTGTATCGGGTTGGTGTGCGTGCGTGAGTTCTTCGTGTTCTTCGTGTTCATCGTGTTCTTCGCGCTCTCCCTCTCTCCCTCCTTGGATTTCGGGTCAACCGCAAGATCGGGCCACACACGGGGTCTTAGACCTCATCATATGGTATCGGCAGCCTTTGGTTTCCGCGGATTTGACCCCCAACCCATCCAATTTCGTCTCCAAAAATTTTCCCCAAAAATGCCCCAAAAAATAGCCCTAATTTGCCTTTGGACGGATCTGCGATTTCGTTGCGTTTTGAGTGGTTTTAGTCCATGGATTTGATGTTGGAGTGCTTGATCTACTAATTCCCCATCTTTTTCCCATCAATTTCGTCCAATTTCGCTCGAATCTGAGCATTTTCGGTCTGTTTTCGTCAAGAACACGAGCTGTTCTTCGGGCAGTTCATCTTCTTCCCAGCTCCGCTCCCCCGTGCTCCATCCGCGCAGCAAGGCCACCACCACGCGCCTGCCTCCATCGCGCGCCGCCCAGCTTCAGCTCCTGGCCGCGCGCCCAGCTCCTGCCGCCCCTGGCCCACCCCCGCTCGCCGGCCCTGCGCCTCCTGCTCAAGCCGCCGACCCCCTGGTCAACTCCCGCTGGATCCGCTGCCGTACGCGCGCAAGGTCGCGCCCAAGCGCCCGCCCAAGCCGCCACCGCACCGGGCCGCCCCTGCCAGGCCCTCCACGCGCCGCCTGGGCCAACCGCCGCCTTGGCCCGCTCCACGCCACGCTCCTCGCTGCAATCGCCCTGCAGGCCCAAGCCGCCGCCAGGAGCTCCTCCCTGCCCGCTCCCGCTCAGCGCCACGAGCCGCCGCAGCACTCCGCTGCCCCGCGCGCACGGCCCAGCCCCAGCCTGGCCGCGCCCAGGCAACCTTGCGCCGCGCCCAGGCAGCCAGCACGCGACGCCCCTGCCGCGCCTCGCTCCCGACCGGCCCCGCCACCACGCCGCATCGCTTGGACTGCTGTTCCCCCGGTCAACCGGACCCAAACCGGGCGCCAACCGGGCGGCACACCGGAAAAAAAAGGCTCGTACCGGAGCGAGACCGGCCGCCAACCGGACCGTCCGGCCCCAGGCCCGGTCAGACCGGGCGCCAACCGGATTTCACGACTTTTGACCCAATTTTCGTCCAATTTTGACTCCACTTTTTGCCCCAAATTTTGACAACTTTCCGGCGGCCGTTTGACCCCAAACTTTCACAGTTATCCCCTTTCATCTTGACTCTAATTTTGACACCGTTTCCGAAATTTTCCGACTCCAAAATTTTGACACCTTCGATCGCTCGTCGTGACCCAAATTTTCGGGCATTGACTTATTTTGCCCGGTTTCCGTTTTGGAGTGCAAGGATTGTCTTTCGAGCTTCCGCGTCTACATCAACACCGCGGCGACACCTTCGGCACCCCGGACTCCGGCGCAACTACGACACCATCGTCGCCATCCTCGCAAGTTGTGTGTTACGACACCGCCTAACTTTTCATCTAGGTATAACTTGCTCCCCACCGTGTAACCCCTCTTTCTTTTGCGATCTATCCTACGAGCATTGCTTATCGAGTGTTGCGAGACATTGCACGTGGCCCCGATTGTGAGGTGTGTGTGTCGTGTGGAGTAAAGCTTCTAAGCAAAACTCGTGTGGCAAGATAGCAAAAGCGAGCTAACGCTAACATAGTGCGAGAAAAAGCCGCCAAAATACAAAAAGAGCACCAAAAGAGTGCAAGTGCCATCATACATACAAAAGTGTACAAAGTGCCACCATAGATACAAAAGAGTGCAAGTGCCACCATATACAAAAGAGTGTCATAAGCTTTTAAGCAAAAGAGAGATAAGAGAAGAGAGGCCGCGTGTGAATCTTGTTGTCTCTTCGTTGCAACCAAAGCTTTGATCTCTTCTTGTGTTAGTGTGACATCGAGCACCCTTGCTTAAGGGCTTCATACACTTTTCCGCTCATTCCTTGGTCGCACTAACCCCGTTCATCTCGTGTGTGTGTTCCACATCTTTTCCGTGTTTATAGTGATCATCGCTTTAACATTTGATTTTTGGATTTCCACCACTCTTGACAATACACTTGATTTCGGATTTCGTCTTTTGGCTTTCCACCACACTCACCTACCACCATATTTGCTAGCTTTTGCGTGTGTCTTTGTGTGAGTGCCCGATACAATTGTTCTAACTCTCGGTTTGTTGGATCACCCCAATCTTGTCATACCACGGTAAGATTGCGAGGTAGTCTCCTTCCACTAACATACACCATATAGATACCATCGTGCTAACATGGATAGCGAAGATGAAGATACGGAGGAGTACATGGAGCACTTCGAGGAGGATACCTCCTCAAGCACCGCGGATGTGGAGGAACATGTGGAGCTCTACTCCGACTATGGCTCCCCAAGCATCACCGACATCTCCGACATCGAGGAGCTCGACATCGACAATGGCTCCTCAAGCATGGATGACATGGTGGAGCACCACCTTGAGGACGACATCGAGGAGCTCTACATCGACAATGGCTCCTCAAGCATGGACGACATGGTGGAGCAACGCCACGAGTACGACATCGACACCATGGCGGAGCCTCACCTAGTCACCTACTTGGCCAATGGAGCTACATATGAAGATAGAGGACCTCAACGATGGCACCATCATATGGATCATCAAGAGCGTCCCCAACATGATCACCATCGACACACTTCTTCGAGCTCCACGAGGCGCCACCATGAGAGTGCTTATGCACATGATCATCTACGGCGAGTTCATCATATGGAGCATCAAGAGCGTCCTCATCATGAGCGTCATCGACACTCTTCTCCAAGCTCCACAAGGCGCCGCAAGCAACATGCCAAGTCGCATGAGCCATCATCTCGGCATGGCAAGGACCGTCATCGACTCACACCATCTCATGATAGTCGTCGACCACTACCACCTCATGGTCTACATCGACATACGTCACCACATGAGCTTCGCCGCCACAAGCCACTTCATGATCGTCATCGACCAACATCTTCCACGAGTCTTCGACGACACCACTCAAGCCATGGTGATGATGCACGAAGACGAGAGCCTCGACATGAAGGCGACAAACACCATGATAGGGTGCCTACCACTCCAAGGATGGCAAGTGCACATCGAGCATACCTTCCTCATAAGGCGACTTCCACCTCTTGTGCCACCACCACAATGGCCTCTACCTCGTCACGTGCCTATGGACTCCGATGCTACAAGTGCAAGCAACAAGGCCACCCTCCACGGGAATGTCCCAATCTCCTATGTGAGGTGTGCAAGGCCAAGGGTCACGTGGCATGGCAATGCACAACGCCAAGTGCCAAGACGCTCTACTTCGACAAGCTACAAGCACAAGTCCCCAAAATGCCTATTGCGCCCACACTTCAAGATGAAGAACTCCAAGGCCATCGCAAGGAGGATGTGGATCCGAGCCTAGCTCTCCTCATCACTACGGCGCCACCGCTTGAGGATGACTTGGGAGGCGATGGAGTTGAGCATGGTGAGCATGGGATTCTCCCTTCACCTACGGAGGCGCATGGAGTTGAGATGGTTGAGCATGGGATTTTCCCTTCAACCAAGGAGGCGCATGGAGATGAGATAGTCGAGCCTACTCCTATATGCTTGATTGATGAGTTGGTACCAATCCCATGTGAGAATGAGAGCCACTTAGCCCACTTGAGTGAGAATGATAGTGAGTTGAGTGACTTCCACCCCATATGTGAGTTTGAGTGCTTCCGTTTGGAGGACATGAGTGATACACAAAGTGAGTTGAGAGAGGTAGATGATAGGTCCATGGAGGACATCGCTTTTGCTAACACATTAACCTCTCCCTCGTTTGTGTCTTCTTATGTTGCACTAGGTTCCACGGAGGATGAGTTCCCGCTCATGGAGACGATGTACATGGTGCATGAAGATGATGACATCTCACCATGCTTGCTCCAAGATGGACATGTCGACCACATGGATCCTCCTACTTCCACAACACCTACCTCAAATGAGTCGGCCTACAAAGGTAACAACATAGGTGTTGATGATACCATGATCCCACTAGTGGACATGATGACTTATGAGTGCATGCATGATCTCGATGATCCATTTGCTACTTCACATGCTACTTTCACTTTCCCATGTGATGCTTTGCTTGATAACATTGTTGATCATGTGGAAGTGAATGCTTGTGATACCATGACCATGCCATGCTATGAGAGCTTCCAATTTTCCACCATTGCTTGCAATATGTCGACCACTTGCTCTTTACCATGTATTGCTTGCGATGATAATGATTATGATCATGCTAGTGTTGTGACACCCTTGATGAACACTTGCTCTTTACATAGGGTCGTCGACAACAATGATAACATGTTCCACATGCTTTGCCCCAAATGTTTACACCATTCCATGATCCTTGCATCCAAGATTGTGAACAATTGCTCTTTCTTATGCTTGGTATGCAAGAATGCTTATTTCATTGTCCATGAGATGGCCCCCATAGCCTTCTCTATTTTTGATGATCATGAGTTACCACATGCCATGAATGCACCTTCTTGCCATATGCACCATCGCCATGCATTTCATACTATCTTGGTTGACACTAATGGTGATGTGCACAAGACATGGAACATCATGATGGATGATGTGTTCCTCTACCATGCACACACGCTTTTTGTTTTCTCTTTTGTGTGTATAGGTACCCGAATGACTACTTCCACCGCTACGGAGCATGAGCTCACGAAACGCGCAATTGAGAGCTACCCCAACAAGGACCTAACCCGCGGGAATCACACCAAAGGGTATGTTCCCACAAGCCTTCGCCCTCATGTGTTTCCGACTTGCCTTGTCGAGTTTCCGGTTTGGTCCAATTCCTCGTCACCTCTTTTGCTTCTTATGCAACATATCTTGACACATCTTGTTGGCACAATGGTTGTTGTATGTCTTGATGTTATCATCATACACTCCGAGAATCTCAAGGACCATGTCATACATGTGAGAGACACCTTATGCATCTTGTGCCACATGTCACGCAAAAAGTTGCTCTTCTTTGGATTTTTCATTTCATCTTTGGCATTGGCATTGGATTCTTTGACACTTGAGGATACCCATACTAGGCTCACGCCAACCATACTCTACCAAGCTCGAAGTCTCCATCGCATTGCCATTGCACATAACAATTTTGCCCCAAATTTTGCCGCCGATACTTGCCTTTTGTTTGTTCCATTTGCTTGGGACAAGGCTACACCACACATTTTTGACACCATACAACTCTTACATGCACAAATTTTTGCCCTTCCACATGTTGGATACACCCACACTATTTTGGTTCCCATTTTTGCCAAATGTCTCTTGGAGCTTTCCCTTCGCAAGTGGTTTTTCTCCAAGTTCTTCTTCGACCGCGACTACCCAACTCTACATGGGACAACCATCATGGACTACCTCATCGGTGAGGAGGAGCAAGAGTCGAGGACGACTCTTCCCCAAGGGGGAGATGATGCAGCCCCGCCTATCGTCGATGCTACACCATGGCCAAGGAGTCCCCCAAGTGGACCAACAACACAAACCCCCGCCATATATGTCAAGGTGAACCCTTTCCTCTCTATGGTCGACCTCAACACCAACGTGAATGGTATGCTACCTCATGCCTATCATCATTGTGTCTATAGGTGCCGACATCGACAAGGACCAAGAGAGAAGGAACTCCCATGGTGCAAGGAAGAGGAGAAGAAGAAGGAAAGAAGAGAAGAAGGAAGAGGAAGAAGAGGCGGGAGGAAGAGGCCCAGCCTGGCCGGTCCGGGACCCGGTCGAGACCGGACCCACAACCGGGCCGTCCGGTCCCGAGGCCCGGTCAGCCGGGCGCCCAACCGGGCGCAGCTCCCTCGTACGGGCGAAGACCGGAAACCTCGCGGTTTCCGGTTTCCGACCGGTCGACCGGACCCCTGACCGGACAGCCCGGTCACGGGCCCGGTCAGACCGGACCCTTGACCGGACAGCCCGGTCACAGGCCCGGTCAGACCGGACCCAAACCGGATCTGACGGGAATGACCCACCAAACGGCCCAAGTCGGTCCACCACTTACCTGTTCGGCCCAAGCTGCCTTGTATGCCTATATAAGCACCTAGGTCACCCCCTTACCTCTTTAGACAAGATTTAGGCTTAGACATGGATTTGAGCTTTGTCTCCCTAGGGTTTCATCCCCTTTGTATCAAGGCTACCCTTGTTGGATGATTGGATTTGTGAGTGTGAGATTCTAGTGCTACCCACTCTCTCTCCCACTCCTAGATTCATCTCCCTCACCGATCTCTCACTCCGGGATTCTACCGCGCGTCTCTCCCGGGTTGATTCTATTGGCGTGGTCCATCGAGCCACGAGGGTAAGTATCGATTGTATCGGGTTGGTGTGCGTGCGTGAGTTCTTCGTGTTCTTCGTGTTCATCGTGTTCTTCGCGCTCTCCCTCTCTCCCTCCTTGGATTTCGGGTCAACCGCAAGATCGGGCCACACACGGGGTCTTAGACCTCATCATCCGGTCTGACCGGGCCTGTGACCGGGCTGTCCGGTCATGGGTCCGGTCTGACCGGGCCTGTGACCGGGCCGTCCGGTCATGCGTCCGGTCGACCGGTCGGAAACCGGATTCCTGCGAGGTTTCCGGTCCTGGGTTCGGTCGTCGTCCGGTACGAGGAGCTGGTCCGGTTTCCGACCGGTCGGCCAGGACTGTGGCCGGGCGCCCGGTTGTGGGTCCGGTCCGGCCGGGTCTGGACCGGCCGGCGTCCGTCTCTTCCTTGGAGCGCTTCGAGCGACGTCGGCTTCGGCTCCATGATCATCTCCATGTCCAGCTGCTTCTCTCCCTCCCTTGATCTTGGCGCCTCCTCCTCTCCGAGGTCTTGATGCGCCTTGTACCTAATGACACATAGCACGTCGGCATGAGGTAGCAATCCATCCAACGGGGTACCAAGATCAAGGGTAGTGAGGAGCGAGTTCACCTCATCATGTAGAGCCTTGGCTCGGGCTCGTGTCATCGGTCCACTTGGGGGACTTGTTGGTCTTGGTGTGGAGGTGACCGAAGGCCACCCGCATCATCTCCCCCCTTGGGAAAGAGTCGTCCTCGACTCTTGCTCCTCTTCATCTTCATGATATGGCGACAAGTCCGACACGTTGAACGTGTTGCTCACCAAGTACTTGGAGGTGGGGATGTCGATGACGTAAGCGTTGTTGTTGATGCGTTTGAGGACCTTGAAGGGACCATCTCCTCTTGGTTTGAACTTCGAATTGCGGTCATGAGGGAATCTTTCCTTCCGGAGGTGGATCCAAACGAGGTCGCCTTCTTGAAATATGCGTTCCTTCTTCTTGGCGTTGAGGCGGGTAGCTTGACGAAGCACATGTTCTTGAATGGTAGCTCTTGTTTCTTCATGAAGTTTCTTGACGGCGGCGGTGCGCTTGTCGAAGTCCATGTTGATCCGCTCATGAAGGGGAGCGGGAGCATGTCGAGTGCCGTGAGCGGCTCAAACCCGTAGACGACCATGAAGGGACTCCTTGATGTAGTCGAGTGCTTGGCGCGGTTGTAGGCGAACTCCGCGTGTGGAATGCATTCCTCCCATGACTTCAAGTTTTTCTTCACGAGGATGCGTAGAAGGGTGGAGAGGCTTCGATTGACCACTTCCGTTTGGCCGTCCGTTTGCGGGTGCGAGGATGATGAGAATAAGAGCTTCACTCCAAACTTGGCCATGAGCGACTTCCAAAGATAACTCATGAACTTGACGTCTCGATCCGACACAATGCTTTGCGGTACTCCATGTAGGCGAACAATTTCCCTGAAAAACAACGAAGCAATGTGTGAAGCATCATCGCTCTTATGGCAAGGTATGAAGTGAGCCATCTTAGAGAACCTATCCACTACCACAAAGATTGAATCATGTCCATGTTTGGTGCGAGGCAATCCTAGTACAAAATCCATGCTAATATCCGTCCATGGTGCATAAGGTATAGGCAATGGCGTATAAAGACCATAGGGATTAGAGGTAGACTTAGCTTGTAAGCAAGTGGTGCACCGGCGGCAAAGGCGTTCCACGTCGCGGTACATTCTTGGCCAATAGTAGTGGGTCGAGAGCATGGCATATGTCTTCTCTCTTCCGAAGTGACCCATGAGACCACCTCCATGTGACTCTTGCAAAAGCAATTTTCGAAGCGAAGACTCGGGAATGCAAATCTTGTTAGCTTTAAACAAGTAGCCATCATGCAAATAGAAATCATCAAATCCTCGGTCAACGGAACATTTCTCAAATATCGAAGCAAAGAAAGAATCGGAAGTATAGAGTTCTTTGATCTCTTCGAGTCCCAAAACGTGAAAATCCAAGCGAGTCAACAAAAGGGTGTTTTTGCGGGAAAGAGCATCCGCCACTACATTGTCCTTGCCCTTCTTGTATTTTATGACATACGGGAAGGACTCAATGAACTCAACCCATTTTGCATGACGTTTGTTCAAATTGTGTTGGCTTTTCAAGTACTTCAAAGACTCATGGTCGGAATGAATGATAAACTCTTTTGGCCAAAGATAGTGTTGCCAAACTTCAAGAACACGAACCAAAGCGTAGAGCTCCTTGTCATATATAGGATAGTTGAGGCGTGCGCCATCTAACTTCTCACTATAGTATGCCACGGGTTTGCCCTCTTTCATAAGAACACCACCAATACCAAGCCCACTTGCATCACACTCAATCTCAAAAGTTTTGGCAAAATTTGGAAGAACAAGAAGGGGAGCTTCGGTAAGGCGTTTCTTCAACTCATCAAAAGCATTTTGTTGGGCCTTGCCCCAAACAAACGGAACATTCTTCTTGGTAAGCTCATTCAAAGGACAAGCAATGGTGCTAAAGTCTTTCACAAAGCGGCGGTAAAACCCGGCAAGTCCATGGAAGCTTCGGACTTGACCAACATTTGTAGGAGTAGGCCAATTATGGATGGCCTCTACCTTGGAAGAATCAACTTCAATCCCATTAGCGGAAACCACAAATCCAAGAAAAACCAATTTGTTTTGAGCAAAGGTGCATTTGGGGAGGTTAGCATAAAGCTTTTCATGACGCAAGATGCACAAGACTTCTCTCACATGTTGCACATGGTCCTCGAGGTTTTTGCTATAAATGAGAATATCATCGAAATAGACAACCACACTCTTGCCAATGAGAGGACGCAAGATGTGATTCATGAGGCGCATGAAAGTTGATGGAGCATTGGATAGACCAAATGGCATAACAAGCCACTCATATAGACCAAGTTTGGTCTTGAATGCCGTTTTCCATTCATCACCAATAGCCATGCGGATTTGATGGTAACCACTACGCAAGTCGATTTTAGAGAAAATCGTGGCACCACTAAGTTCATCAAGCATGTCATCTAAACGCGGAATGGGATGGCGGTAACGGACGGTAATGGCATTGATGGGGCGACAATCCATACACATCCGTTGCGTCTCATCCGGTTTAGGCACAAGAATCACGGGAACCGCACAAGGGGAAAGGCTTTCGCGAACGTACCCTTTAGCGAGGAGGTCTTGTATTTGGCGTTGGATCTCCTTTGTCTCTTCGGGGTTGGTGCGGTAGGCGGCACGGTTTGGAAGCGGAGCGCCGGGTATGAGGTCGATGCGGTGCTCGATGCCTCGAAGCGGTGGTAGTCCATGAGGGAGCTCGTCGGGGAAGACGTCTTGAAACTCCTTCAAAAGAGACAACAAAGACGAAGGAATGTTGGTTAAGTCGTTAGTCGCCGATGATGGTCCCTTGCATATGAGGACGTAGTGCAATATGGTGGATGGGTTTGCTTGCACTTCTTTCCACTCGCTTTTGGTGGCTAGGAGGACGCTCTTTCGCTCACTCATGTATGGCTTGTGGCGCTCACTCTCCATTTGGTGGGTCGCTCCCTCACCTCTCAACTCACTATGGTGGATGTGGTGTTGTGCCCTCGCTAGAGCCTTCGCATTGTCGGCGATGATTTGACTAGGAGTCATGGGGCGCAACTCGAACTTCTTGTCGTTGACCTTGAAGGTGTATGTGTTGGAGAGTCCATCATGTATAGCCTTCTTGTCATATTGCCAAGGGCGGCCAAGCAACATGTGGCACACCGTCATGGGTACTACGTCACACTCAATAGTATCCTCATAAGGTCCAATCTTGAAATTGACGGTGACGGTATGTTGTATCTTGACGTTGCCCTTGTCACTCAACCATTGGATATGGTAAGGGTGAGGATGCTTGCGGAGAGTGAGGTGGAGCTTCTCACACAACTCGGTGCTTGCAAGGTTATGGCAACTTCCACCGTCTATGATGACCTTGATCGACTTGCCACCAATTCCGGCACGGGTTTGGAAGATGTTGCACCGTTGTTCTTCCACATCATGAGGTTGCGTAGTTAGCACCCTTGTGACCACAAGTGAGGGACTTGGGTCATGCTCACATAGGAGAGGATCTTCTCCACATTCTTGCTCATAAGCTTCTTCACTTTCCACGGCGGCTTGTACAAGGGCTTCATATTCATCCTCATCAAGCGTCTCGATATCACCATTCTCCATAGTGATCATGACCTTGGTGTTCTTGCACTCAAACGACTTGTGACCTTGGGTGCCACACTTGAAGCAAGTGACACTAGAGGGTCCCGTGGATGCCTTAGAGGAGGCGGTGGAGGAGACCGTTTGCTTCATGCGACTTTGGATAGTCGGCTTCTTGGATGTTGTAGAGGACACGTCGGCCTTGGCACTTGTAGCATGAGGAGTTGATGTAGTAGGAGTAGTCGATGTAGCGAGCTTGGAGGAGAAGTAGGTCTTGGCCTTGGAGTACTTGATGTCCTCAATCACTTGGCGCTCGGCCTTCGTTGCTTGATGGACCAATTCAACCATGTTGGAGTAAGGTTGGAACTCCACAATTCGCTTGATGGGATAGTTGAGGCCATTGAAGAAACGAGCAATGGTTTGGTCATCGGACTCTTGGATGTTGGCTCGCATCATAGTGAGCTCCATCTCCTTGTAGAACTCCTCGACGGTCTTGGTTCCTTGCTTCAACTTTTGGAGCTTGTTGAAGAGGTCGGTCATGTAGTGTGATGCGGGGTGGCCTTCGGTCACCTCCACACAAAGACCAACAAGTCCCCCAAGTGGACCGATGACACGAGCCCGAGCCAAGGCTCTACAAGATGAGGTGAACTCGCTCCTCACTACCCTTGATCTTGGTACCCCTTTGGATGGATTGCTACCTCATGCCGACGTGCTATGTGTCATTAGGTACAAGGCGCATCAAGACCTCGGAGAGGAGGAGGCGCCAAGGTCAAGGGAGCGAGAGAAGCGAGCTGGACATGAAGAGGATCATGGAGCCGAAGCCGACGTCGCTCGAAGCGCCCCAAGGAAGAGACGGACGCCGGCCGGTCCGGGACCCGGTCGGACCGGACCTACAACCGGGCTCCCGGTCACGAGCCCGGTCGACCGGTCGGAACCGGGCCAGCCCCTCGTACCGGACGACGACCGGAAACCTCGCGAGAATCGGTTTCCGACCGGTCGGCCGGACCCATGACCGGCCCGCCGGTCCCAGGCCCGGTCAGACCGGACCCCTGACCGGACAGCCCGGTCCCAGGCCCGGTCTGACCGGATCCCAAACCGGACCTGACGAGAGTGCCCCACCAAACTGCCTTAACTTATCCTTTTGCGTACCTGTTCGCCCTTGTTGGCTGTGTGTGCCTATATAAGTAGCTGGAACCCCTCATTAGCTCTTTAGACTTGTTTTGAACTCAAACCCTAACTTTGAGCTTAGTCTCCCTTGGGTATCATCCCTCTGTAATCAAGGCACCTTGGTTGTTGACTTAGATCTTGTTGAAGGAGATTCTAGTACTTGTTACTCTCTCTCCTTCCCCAAGCTCTTCCTCTCCAATCCCAATCTCTCTCCGGGGAATTCTACCGCGTGTCTCTTCCACGGAGATTCTATTGGCGTGGTCCATCGAGCCACGGAGGTAAGCATCGGGTGTATCGGGTTGGTGTGCGTGCGTGAGTCTCGGAGTTCCTCGTGTTCATCACCGTGTTCTTCGTGTTCCTCGCGTTTTCCCATCTCCCCCTTCGGTTTCGACGTCAATCCGCAAGATCGGGCCACCCACGGGGTCTTAGACCTCATCATATGGTATCAGCAGCCTTTGGTTTCCGCGGATTTGACCCTCCACCCACCCGATTTGGTCCCTAGAAAATTTTCCAAAAAATCCCCAAAAATAGCCCCAAATTGCCTCTTGACCGATCTGTGATTTGGTTGCGTTTTGAGTGGTTTTGGTCCGTGGATTTGGAGTTGTTGTGCTTGATCTACTATTTCCCCAACTTTGAGCCTCCAATTCCATCGTTTCCCTTCGATTTGGTCGATTTGGCTTGGTTTTCGTGAAGAACGGGAGAGAGAAAGCTCATCCCGCGAAATCCGGTTGAGCAGCCGGTCAACCGGGCCCACGACCGGCCGAGCCGGCCCAGCACCCGGTCAACCGGGCGGCCAACCGGACCAGCCGGTCCGAGACCCGGTCCAACCGGGCCTCCGACCGGGCGACGCAACGCCTCCTTCGACCTCGACATCCGGCGATCTCCACCACCACCACCACCACCACCACC
This sequence comes from Lolium rigidum, assembly GCF_022539505.1. Classification (NCBI taxonomy): domain Eukaryota; kingdom Viridiplantae; phylum Streptophyta; class Magnoliopsida; order Poales; family Poaceae; genus Lolium; species Lolium rigidum. Next base: position 112,472,160 of record NC_061511.1, read on the forward strand.
ACCATCGCAGGTATAACTTGCAGTTGTCACCTTGTAACCCCTCTTCCTTTTGCGATCTATCCCATTGAGCATTGCTTGTCTAGTGTTGCGAGACATTGCACGTGGCCCCGCATTGTGAGGTGTGTGTGTAGCGTTGAGTAAGGCACCCAAGCAAACACTCGTGTGGCAAGATAGCAAAAGCGAGGCTAACGCTAACATAGTGCGTGAAAAAGCCCCAAAAACACAAAAAGAGTGCGAGTAGCACCATACATCGATACATCCATACATCCATACATCCATACGCCCATACATACAAAGTGTCCACGTGCCACCAAAGATACAACGAGTGCAAGTGCCAACATATACAAAAGAGAAAAAGCTTTTAAGCAAAGAGAGATACGAGAAGAGAGGTCACGTGTGAATCTAGTTGTCTCTTCCTTTGCAACCAAAGCTTTGACTCTCCTTGTGTTAGTGTGACACCGAGCATCCGCACATACAATTTTCCGCTCACTTTTTGGTTGCACTAACCCCGCTTATCTCGTGTGTGTGTTCCACATCCTTTTTCCGTGTTTATAGTGATCTTCGCATCAACTTTTGGATTTTCGGATTTCCACCACTCTTAACAACATACTTGATCTTGGATTTGTCTTTTGGCTTTCCTGATAGGGCAAAGGTGGCCGATCTTTCGATGAGAGTATGATAGCGTCGATTTGTTGGTGGAGTTCGTGCTTGACGATCCGACTACACGTGCAAAGCTCGTGCGCCAATGCAATCGCTAGGACAATCTCCGGGAGTTACTGATCTTGCGGATGCACGATCAGCCCGACCGACGAGGGTCTTAATTCCTACCTGAAATCGAGAACAAGTAAGAACTAATAATGCAATCAGAATATTGCGGATATAGATGAAAGCTTTATTGAAAAGGTGGGATTCCGAATAGTCGGTCTTGTTACGGGCGTTGGCCTCAAAAGAAGTACACGAGAGTTGCAGCGATGGCTAACTTTTAATCTAATCAAAATCCGAGTCTAAACGTGACGGCTATGGGGGTATTTAAAGGAGGAAAAGGTGGGGTTTCGGCCAGCCATACATGTGGTGGCCGAACCAAACCCTAGAAGGCCTTTCCCCCTTCAATACGGACTCTAAAAAGTGGCTGACTTAATTCCTGCGAAAATGACATGGGCCTGGCCCAAAACTAAAGGTGACGCAGCACCATATTATGCTATGGACGAAATTATGAAGTGGAGAACTCTATATTTCGTCCATGTCTTCATCTCTTCTTATGGTGGCTTCAAAGTCCTGAAATCTCCACTTGTGGCATCATCTTCAATCCTCAAGTGCTTGCTGCCATCTCCTCCATGTGTGATCATGCTCCAATGCTTGTCCTCCTCATCCATGCTTGGTCCATCATTCCTAAGAGTAACAAACATATCTGATTTAGGCAGCATCATATTCTCGTGTATGTGAGGAATAGTTCCAAGAAACGAAAGTACTGATAGTTCAGTTGTTTGGCACGAGCTCGAGTGATTGGTCCTTGTATTTGTGTCGGCTGTAGGTACAGCGGTTGTATCAAGAGATGGGATGTCCTCATCATGCCCCCCTTCTTGAATTGAAGTCGTCCTCGACGAAAACTCCTCTTCTTCACCAAAGTAAGGCTTCAAATCTGCAATGTTAAATGTAGGACTAACCGGACCCAATTCTGCAGGAAGCTCAAGTTTATATGCATTATCATTTATTTTCTCTAACACCTTAAAAGGACCAGCAGCGCGTGGCATTAGTTTTGACTTGCGCAATTCAGGAAAACGATCTTTGCGCAAATGCAACCAAACAAGATCACCAACATCAAACACAACATGTTTTCTTCCTCTATCCCCAGCAATTTTATACTTAGTATTCATGCGTGCTATGTTGTCTTTAGTAGTCTCATGCAATTTTAGTATCAATTCAGCACGGTTTGTAGCATCCAAATTATTTTGCACGAGAAGATGGTAAAGGCAACAAATCAATAGGTGCACGTGGTACAAAACCATAAACAATCTCAAATGGGCACATCTTAGTGGTAGAATGCAGCGAACGATTGTAAGCAAATTCAACATGAGGTAAACATTCTTCCCACAATTTTAAGTTCTTCTTCAAAACAGCCCGCGAGCATAGTAGACAAAGTTCTATTTACTACTTCGGTTTGTCCATCGGTTTGGGGATGACATGTAGTACTAAACAGCAATTTAGTCCCCAACTTAGCCCATAAACATCTCCAAAAGTGGCTAAGAAACTTAGTATCACGATCGAAACAATAGTATTTGGCACACCATGTAAACGCACAATTTCGCGAAAGAACAAATCAGCAACATGTGTAGCATCATCAGTTTTGTGACATGGAATAAAATGTGCCATCTTAGAAAACCTATCCACAACAACAAAGATACTATCCCTCCCCTTCGTGTACGAGGCAAACCCAAAACGAAATCCATAGAAATATCCTCCCAAGGTACACTAGGAACAGGAAGAGGCATATATAAACCATGTGGATTAAGTCGAGACTTAGCTTTTTGACATGTAGTGCAGCGTGCCACAAATCTCTCAACATCTCGACGCATACGTGGCCAAAAGAAGTGTGCAGCAAGTACATCCTCCGTCTTCTTCACACCAAAGTGTCCCATCAATCCTCCTCCATGCGCCTCCTGCAACAACAAAAGACGAACGGAACCATCTGGGATGCATAGCTTGTTAGCACGGAACACAAATCCATCATTGAGGACGAATTTGTTCCATGTTCTACCATCTTTACAATTCAGCAACACATCTTTAAAATCAGCATCATGCAAGTATTGTTCCTTTATGGTTTCTAATCCAAAAATCTTGAAGTCAAGTTGAGATAGCATAGTATAACGGCGCGACAAAGCATCAGCAATAACATTATCTTTACCCTTTTTGTGTTTGATAACATAAGGAAAAGACTCAATAAACTCAACCCACTTTGCATGGCGACGATTCAACTTAGCTTGACTACGAATATGCTTCAAAGATTCATGATCGGAATGTATAACAAATTCTTTAGGCCATAAATAATGTTGCCAAGTTTCTAATGTCCGAACCAGCGCATATAATTCTTTATCATAAGTAGAATAGTTCAGACTAGGCCCACTCAATTTTTCACTAAAATATGCAACAGGTTTGCCCTCTTGTAATAACACACCTCCCAAACCAATTCCACTAGCATCACATTCAAGCTCAAAAGTCTTATTGAAATCAGGAAGTTGGAGTAATGGAGCATGTGTTAACTTATCTTTCAGAATCATGAAGGCGTCTTGTTGTGCATCGCCCCACACAAAGGGCACATCCTTCTTTGTAAGCTCATTCAGCGGCGCAGCAATGGATCCAAAATCTTTAACAAAGCGCCTATAGAAGCCAGCGAGGCCAAGAAAACTCCTCACTTGTGTGACCGTCTTTGGCTGCGGCCAACTCTCAATTGCCTCAATCTTGGCTGGATCAACTTCAATTCCCTGCGCAGTAACAACATAGCCAAGAAACGCAACTCGATTGGTGCAAAAGGTGCACTTCTCAAGATTACCATACAAACGTGCATCACGTAACGCATTGAAAACAGCACGTAAATGATCCAAATGTTCCTCCAAAGATTTGCTATAAATCAGAATATCATCAAAGTATACCACCACAAAACGTCCAATAAAAGCACGTAAAACTTCGTTCATCGAGTCTCATGAAAGTACTAGGTGCATTAGTTAAACCAAAGGGCATTACTAACCACTCATATAAGCCGAACTTAGTTTTAAACGCTGTTTTCCATTCATCTCCTAATTTCATACGAATCTGGTGGTAACCACTACGCAAATCAACTTTAGAGAACATAACAGAACCACTCAATTCATCAAGCATATCATCTAAACGAGGTATTGGATGACGGTATCGAATGGTAATATTATTAATAGTTCTACAATCCGTACACATGCGTGAAGAACCATCCTTCTTAGGTACCAAGATAATAGGAACAGCACATGGGCTAAGAGACTCACGAATGTAACCTTTATCTTGGAGAACCTGAATTTGTCGCTGAATCTCTTTCGTCTCTTCGGGATTGGTACGGTATGGTGCACGGTTGGGCAGCGACGCTCCTGGAATCAAGTCAATCTGGTGTTCTATGCCACGGATAGGTGGTAGTCCAGGGGGAACATCTTGTGGGAACACATCAATGAATTCCTGCAAAAGGTTAGCAACCGCGGGTGGAAAAGAAGGAGGCATATCCTCAAATGAAAACAGAACTTCTTTGCAAATGATAGCATAGCATTGAGTAGTGTTCACATCAAGTTCAGCAATATCAGATTTGCTAGCAAGCAAACAAGGATTTTTCAAACGAATTTCAGTAGCATGGTTCGAATCAGATTTAGTATTAGTCTTAGGTGGAACAAAATCTGCAGCAACAATCTGATTCTCACTCTTAAGTTTCTCCTCGTTTTTTACTCTACTAGCTCTAGCAAGATCATCTTTTAGTATTTGTTCAGGAGTCATAGGTTTGAGACCAATTTTCTTTCCATCATGCATAAGAGAATACTGATTAGTTTTACCATTATGAACAGATTCTCTATCAAATTGCCAAGGTCTACCAAGTAACAAAGAACAAGCTTGCATAGGTACAACATCACAATCCACAAAATCAGAATATGTACCAATGGTAAAATGCACACGTGTAGTTCTTGTTACCTTGAGCTTCCGAGAGCTCTCAAACCATTGTATGTAGTATGGATGTGTGCGCTGTCTTGTAGGAAGAGAAAGCTTCTCCACCATGTCAACGCTAGCCAGATTATTGCAGCTCCCTCCATCAATGATGATCCTTATAGCTCGCTCTTTTACAACGCCTCTTGTTTGGAACAGATTGTGGCGTTGATCATGCTCAGCTTTGCTCAATTGCACGCTCAACACACGCTGTGCAACTAAGCTCCTGTACTCGATCGGCGGTGTCGGCTTCCATTACCTCCATCTCTCTCTCGGAATCGAGTTGGCACCATCACGTGCAGCAATAAGGGCCAATGTATCTTCATCAAAGTCACTTGCGGAATCATATTCTCCATCTTCACGCACCAACATCACACGCTTGGTTCTGCATTCTCTCTCTATGTGACCAAATCCCAAGCATTTGCGACATTGAATGTCGCGCGTCTTCCCCGTGGAGGCCATGGAAGATGAACTCCGAGGAGGACCAGCCGATGGTGTTGGTGTAGAGGCGAGGAGGTGCTCGTGATGCGGGCGCGGTGTACTTGGAGGTAGTAGGTGCTGGTGCGGTACCACGAGATTGTGGCGCTGATTGTCGCGGAGACCACGACGATGTACGACCTGCGAAACGTTAGTTCTTCTCCATGGTGGTTGACGATCCTGCACTTCACGTTCAGCTTTGCAAGCAAGATGAAACAAGCGAGTAATAGTGTTGTACTCCTTATAATCTAAAATATGCTGAATCTCTTTATTCAAACCACCAAAGAAACGAGCAAGCATAGCCTCATTATCCTCTACAATACCACAGCGAATCATGCCAGTTTGCAATTCTTGATAATAGTCTTCTACGGAATTTTTTCCTTGTTCTAAGCGAGACAATTTTTTCAGCAAATCACGTTGATAATGTGGAGGAACAAAACGAGTACGCATAGCAAGTTTTAACCCAGTCCAAGTAGCAGGAATATTTGCTGCATGTGTTCTACAATATTCAGACCACCAAATAGATGCAAAATCTGTGAACTCACAAGTAGCAGCACTAACACGCAAGTGATCAGGGTATTTTAAACATGCAAAGCGTTGTTCTACTTCCAATTCCCATGTAAGATATGCATCGGGATTATATCTACCCTCAAATGGCGGAATATTCAGCTTCGGTTTAGCAACATGATCATCATCATTACGTACCGGGCGTGGAGGTGGTCGAGCGTGGCGGTTCAGCTGCCGTGGACGACCGAGTGCGAGGTTGTTGGACTTCCTCGCCGTCCGATACGTTCTCATCTACCTGCTCGTCCGCGTCCCCTTCATAATCTTCGTAGCCTTCATCGAAGGCGCGTCATGTGCGGCTGGCTGCAGCGGGAGCGGTACTGCGCAGGAATGTCCGCACGAGGAACGCGGCGTGCGCGGCGTTGCACGTTGGCGCGAGGCGGCGGTAACCGAGTCAACAACTCCTGGAACTTGGCGTCGAGCTTGGTGTTGAAAGCTGCCTCGAGGCCATCCGGCTTGTCCAGCGCGTCGGTGAGTTTGGCATCTACGTCACCAATGCGCGCCTCGGTGTCGCGTGCATGCCCACCCAAAAGGTGGGTGAAGTGAGCATGCAACTCCTCACTCGTCATCTTGGCCGGGTCAACAGCGGTCGGTGTAGGTCCCGACATGGTTAGTACTCAAAAAGCACAAATGTATATGCCTAGAAACTACGGAATATGGTGGTTCACGCGCAATTCGTCAAGCAAAATACAAAGCTCTTACAAGTTCTTACCAAACAGGAGGAAGGTGATACGGCAACCAACAAAGATCGGCTTCTCCAAAGATTGCCAAAGCGATTACCGGGGTCGACACGGTGCACGTGGAGACAATATGTGGAGCCGTAGGATGGCTTATATATGGTAGCAAAAACAGCAATTGTCAAAACAGCGATGCAGTATTGAAAGTATGCTCAACAACGGTACTCGTGCTTGGTCCTAGGCTAGACCGTACTAGAGACGCGAGCCTAGAACACTAACGAGGTCACGGCGCGGCACACAAGCAACTAGCAGCGATGAGGTGGCGATGATGTGGCGACGCGAGGTGCGAAAAATCACTATGATAGCAAGTGTCTCAAACGGATCCCCAAGGTCTAAAAACAGTGTAGCCTCAGAAAAAATTTTTGTCGAAATTTCTGGAAAGTGCTCTGAAAAGCGCGCAGGCGCCAAAAAAATGTCGCTATAACGGCCAGTGGCGAAAAGTGATCGCCAAGTTGAAAAACCAATGTAGCCAGAAAATTTTTTCGGAGGCGGTTCCAGACTTTTTTTTTTTTTTTTTTTTTGCTCTCCTTCCAATTCTTTACTGGCGGCTGAAACTTATCTCACGGAAATTTTTGTACAGCGCAGGATGATATTAGAAGGTAACAGCTGAGTAGGAAAAACAATAAAACCTAATTCTACACGGGCTACGTCGCGGCGGAGAAACAACACGAATCCGTGTCGCGGTAGGAATCGGGGTATATGGTGGATACGGGTGATATGGTGATGGCGGAAGTATGCGGTGTATATGGCGATGGCGGAAGTATATGGCAGGGTGTATATGGCGGTGGCGGAAGTATATGGCGGGTGTATATGGCGGTGGCGGAAGTATATGGTGGTGATAATGGCGGTGATCTGCGTATGGTGCGAGTGGCGGCGGCGGCGTGACTAATATGACCAGAACTCGAAACTCTAAAGGAACTAGACGCTAAGACCGAGCAACTCGACACGAAGATGCGGACACAAATTCAACTATGCAAAACTGAAAAGACAATGCAAGGCGTGGCGGGGGTTTATGGGACGATATGATCTAAAAACCCTAACGGTATTTTTGGCTTTTTCGTGGTTTATGGGTATGATGGCAGATGCAATCTACACTACGGAAAACGAGTAAAATCTCACCGAGCAACCTGAAATCCGATACCACTTGATAGGGCAAAGGTGGCCGATCTTTCGATGAGAGTATGATAACGTCGATTTGTTGGTGGAGTTCGTGCTTGACGATCCGACTACACGTGCAAAGCTCGTGCGCCAATGCAATCGCTAGGACAATCTCCGGGAGTTGCTGATCTTGCGGATGCACGATCAGCCGACCGACGAGGGTCTTAATTCCTACCCGAAATCGAGAACAAGTAAGAACTAATATTGCAATCAGAATATTGCGGATATAGATGAAAGCTTTATTGAAAAGGTGGGATTCCGAATAGTCGGTCTTGTTACGGGCGTTGGCCTCAAAAGAAGTACACGAGAGTTGCGGCGATGGCTAACTTTTAATCTAATCAAAATCCGAGTCTAAACGTGACGGCTATGGGGGTATTTAAAGGAGGAAAAGGTGGGGTTTCGGCCAGCCATACATGTGGTGGCCGAACCAAACCCTAGAAGGCCTTTCCCCTTCAATACGGACTCTAAAAAGTGGCTGACTTAATTCCGCGAAAATGACATGGGCCTGGCCCAAAACTAAAGGTGACGCAGCACCATATTATGCTATGGACGAAATTATGAAGTGGAGAACTCTATATTTCGTCCATGTCTTCATCTCTTCTTATGGTGGCTTCAAAGTCCTGAAATCTCCACTTGTGGCATCATCTTCAATCCTCAAGTGCTTGCTGCCATCTCCTCCATGCGTGCAGTCCATGCTCCAATGCTTGTCCATCCTCCAAAGTACAACATGCTGAGGTCCATCATTCCTAAGAAGTAAAGCGAAAGCACTGAAATCTGATTGTCTCACGTGCAGCAATGCATTATCTCTCCTTGTGTATAGTGAGGAACAGTTCCAAGCAACCTTGTTAAGAGCATCTGACATATGTTCCGCTCATGTTTGGTTGCACTAACCGCTTATCTCGAGTGATGTGGTCCATATCTTTTTCGTGTTTTAGTGATCATCGTATGACATTCGATGTTCGGATTGTACCCTCTTAACAGCATGCTGGATGTCTCTCGATTTGTCTTTTGGCTTTCCACAACACTCGCCTAACACCATATTTGCTAGCTTTTGCGTGTGGTTTTGCGTGTGTTCCCGATACACTTGATCTTGCTTTCGGCTTGGTGGATTGCCTCAATACTATCTTACCTTGGTAAGAGTGCGAGGTAGTCTCCTTCCACTAACATACACAACCTAGTGCTTGTCTTTGTATCATGGATAGGAGCGGAGATGAAGCAAGGGAGGGAGAAATCCTCCGCAACACCGAGAGGTTGGCTACTCAACACAACCTATGGACGCAACGCCAAGAGTTCAAGGAGCAACTCACCCTCTTCGAGACGCGCATCGATGAGCAATACGATGAAGTGGCACACAACTTCTCCGTTGTGAACCAAGACTTGGCTCTCCTTCGCGAAGCTACGGACAACTTGAATGGTCAAATGGCGGCCAATGATGCGAACATGGAGCGGCGCATGGATAGCCTCGAGCGCGCCATCACCAACTTGGGTCGTCATCGTCGACACCGCTCTACTTCATCATCCTCAAGCTCATCACAAGATTACTACTCTCATGGCCACCGTTCGTCCTCAAGCTCCTCCTCAAGGCATGAAGACCATCATCGACCGCATCGCTCACATGCTCGTCATGAAGACTCTCGCTCCAACTCTAGGCGAGGAGAAATACATCGCCATGCTCGTCCTCAAGAACGTCCTCCACAAGATCGTCCTCAACCGGATGGCCATGCCCACCATGGGCGTGACGGCCACCCACATGACAACGTCTTCCACAACATGGAGCCACATGGTGATGCTCAAGGCCATGAACATCAAGACCAACCGAGGCGTGATCTTCGCAATCATCCTCGCCATGACCAACGTGGAAGAGGAGAACCACCACATGAGCAAGATGAGAGGGCCATCTTTGGGCGTCGCCAACCACCTCGTCAAGATCTTCAACAACCTCGTCAAGATCTTCAACCACATCCTCACCGTGAACCAAGTGAAGCAAGTGTGCACCTCCAACACCAACCCAATGCTATGGTTGGCCGTAGAAGACCTCCTATTCCTCCTCAAGCCGCAAGAGATGAAGGTGCCCCTCCTCGTCGAAGAAACTTGGAGGATGAAGAGAACATGTTTGGAAGACTCAAGTTCACCATGCCAAAGTTCAAGGGAGAAGAAGATGCCGAGGCCTACCTCTCATGGGCACTCAAGGTGGACAAGATATTCCGCATCCACAACTACTCCGGTGCCAAGAAGGTGGCTATGGCATCCCTTGAGTTCGAGGACTACGCAAACACTTGGTGGGAGCAAGTCCTCACTCTTCGAGAAGAGAAGGGTGAACCTCCAATTGCCACTTGGGAAGAAATGAAGAAAGAGATGCATGCTCGCTTTGTCCCCACGCACTACATGACCGACCTCTTCAACAAGCTCCAAAAGTTGAAGCAAGGTACCAAGACCGTCGAGGAGTTCTACAAGGAGATGGAGCTCACTATGATGAGAGCAAACATCCAAGAGTCCGATGACCAAACCATTGCTCGCTTCTTCAATGGCCTCAACTATCCCATCAAGCGAATTGTGGAGTTCCAACCTTACTCCAACATGGTTGAATTGGTCCATCAAGCAACGAAGGCCGAGCGCCAAGTGATTGAGGACATCAAGTACTCCAAGGCCAAGACCTACTTCACCTCCAAGCTCGCTACATCGACTCCTTCTACTACATCAACTCCTCATGCTACAAGTGCCAAGGCCGACGTGTCCTCTACAACATCCAAGAAGCCGACTATCCAAAGTCGCATGAAGCAAACGGTCTCCTCCACCGCCTCCTCTAAGGCATCCACGGGACCCTCTAGTGTCACTTGCTTCAAGTGTGGCACCCAAGGTCACAAGTCGTTTGAGTGCAAGAACACCAAGGTCATGATCACTATGGAGAATGGTGATATCGAGACGCTTGATGAGGATGAATATGAAGCCCTTGTGCAAGCCGCCGTGGAAAGTGAAGAAGCTTATGAGCAAGAATGTGGAGAAGATCCTCTCCTATGTGAGCATGACCCAAGTCCCTCACTTGTGGTCACAAGGGTGCTAACTACGCAACCTCATGATGTGGAAGAACAACGGTGCAACATCTTCCAAACCCGTGCCGGAATTGGTGGCAAGTCGATCAAGGTCATCATAGACGGTGGAAGTTGCCATAACCTTGCAAGCACCGAGTTGTGTGAGAAGCTCCACCTCACTCTCCGCAAGCATCCTCACCCTTACCATATCCAATGGTTGAGTGACAAGGGCAACGTCAAGATACAACATACCGTCACCGTCAATTTCAAGATTGGACCTTATGAGGATACTATTGAGTGTGACGTGGTACCCATGACGGTGTGCCACATGTTGCTTGGCCGCCCTTGGCAATATGACAAGAAGGCTATACATGATGGACTCTCCAACACATACACCTTCAAGGTCAACGACAAGAAGTTCGAGCTACGCCCCATGACTCCTAGTCAAATCATCGCCGACAATGCGAAGGCTCTAGCGAGGGCACAACACCACTCCCACCATAGTGAGTTGAGAGGTGAGGGAGCGACCCACCAAATGGAGAGTGAGCGCCACAAGCCATATATGAGTGAGCGAAAGAGCGTCCTCCTAGCCACCAAAAGCGAGTGGAAAGAAGTGCAAGCAAACCCATCCACCATATTGCACTACGTCCTCATTTGCAAGGGACCGTCGTCGGAGACTAACGACTTAACCACAATTCCTTCGTCTTTGTTGTCTATTTTGAAGGAGTTCCAAGATGTCTTCCCCGACGAGCTCCCTCATGGACTACCACCGCTTCGAGGCATCGAGCACCGCATCGACCTCATACCCGGCGCTCCGCTTCCAAACCGTGCCGCCTACCGCACCAACCCCGAAGAGACAAAGGAGATCCAACGCCAAATACAAGACCTCCTCGCTAAAGGGTACGTTCGAGAAAGCCTTTCCCCTTGTGCGGTTCCCGTGATTCTTGTGCCTAAACCGGATGCAGACGCAACGGATGTGTATGGATTGTCGCCCCATCAATGCCATTACCGTCCGTTACCGCCATCCCATTCCGCGTTTAGATGACATGCTTGATGAACTTAGTGGTGCCACGATTTTCTCTAAAATTGATTTGCGTAGTGGCTACCACCAAATCCGCATGGCTATTGGTGATGAATGGAAAACGGCATTCAAGACCAAACTTGGTCTATATGAGTGGCTTGTTATGCCATTTGGTCTATCCAATGCTCCATCAACTTTCATGCGCCTCATGAATCACATCTTGCGTCCTCTCATTGGCAAGAGTGTGGTTGTCTATTTCGATGATATTCTTATTTATAGCAAATGTCTCGAGGACCATGTGCAACATGTGAGAGAAGTCTTGTGCATCTTGCGTCATGAAAAGCTTTATGCTAACCTCCCCAAATGCACCTTTGCTCAAAACAAATTGGTTTTCCTTGGCTTTGTGGTTTCCGCTAATGGGATTGAAGTTGATTCTTCCAAGGTAGAGGCCATCCATAATTGGCCTACTCCTACAAATGTTGGCCAAGTCCGAAGTTTTCATGGCCTTGCCGGGTTTTATCGCCGCTTTGTGAAAGATTTTAGCACCATTGCTTGCCCTTTGAATGAGCTTACCAAGAAGAATGTTCCGTTTGTTTGGGGCAAGGCCCAACAAAATGCTTTTGATGAGTTGAAGAAACGCCTTACCGAAGCTCCCCTTCTTGTTCTTCCAAATTTTGCCAAAACTTTTGAGATTGAGTGTGATGCAAGTGGGCTTGGTATTGGTGGTGTTCTTATGCAAGAGGGCAAACCCGTGGCATACTATAGTGAGAAGTTAGATGGCGCACGCCTCAACTATCCTATATATGACAAGGAGCTCTACGCTTTGGTTCGTGTTCTTGAAGTTTGGCAACACTATCTTTGGCCAAAAGAGTTCATCATTCACTCCGACCATGAGTCTTTGAAGTACTTGAAAAGCCAACACAATTTGAACAAACGTCATGCAAAATGGGTTGAGTTCATTGAGTCCTTCCCGTATGTCATCAAATACAAGAAGGGCAAGGACAATGTAGTGGCGGATGCTCTTTCCCGCAAAAACACCCTTTTGTTGACTCGCTTGGATTTTCATGTCTTGGGACTCGAAGAGATCAAAGAACTCTATACTTCCGATTCTTTCTTTGCTCCAATTTTTGCGAAATGCTCCATTGAACGAGGAGTGGATGATTTCTATTTGCATGATGGCTACTTGTTTAAAGCTAACAAGATTTGTATTCCCGAGTCTTCGCTTCGAAAATTGCTTTTGCAAGAGTCACATGGAGGTGGTCTTATGGGACACTTCGGAAGAGAGAAGACATATGCCATGCTTTCGACCCACTACTATTGGCCAAGAATGTACCGCGACGTGGAACGCCTTTGCCGCCGGTGCACCACTTGCTTACAAGCTAAGTCTACCTCTAATCCCTATGGTCTTTATACGCCTTTGCCTATACCTCATGCACCATGGACGGACATTAGCATGGATTTTGTTCTAGGATTGCCTCGCACTAAGCATGGACATGATTCTATCTTTGTGGTAGTGGATAGATTCTCTAAGATGGCTCATTTCATACCTTGCCATAAGAGCGATGATGCTTCACACATTGCTTCGTTGTTTTTCAGGGAAATCGTTCGCCTACATGGAGTGCCGCGAAGCATTGTGTCGGATCGAGACGTCAAGTTCATGAGTTATCTTTGGAAGTCGCTCATGGCCAAGTTTGGAGTGAAGCTCTTATTCTCATCATCCTCGCATCCGCAAACGGACGGCCAAACGGAAGTGGTCAATCGAAGCCTCTCCACCCTTCTACGCATCCTCGTGAAGAAAAACTTGAAGTCATGGGAGGAATGCATTCCACACGCGGAGTTCGCCTACAACCGCGCCAAGCACTCGACTACATCAAGGAGTCCCTTCATGGTCGTCTACGGGTTTGAGCCGCTCACGGCACTCGACATGCTCCCGCTCCCACTTCATGAGCGGATCAACATGGACTTCGACAAGCGCACCGCCGCCGTCAAGAAACTTCATGAAGAGACAAGAGCTACCATTCAAGAACATGTGCTTCGTCAAGCTACAAGACTCAACGCCAAGAAGAAGGAACGCATCTTTGAGGAAGGCGACCTCGTTTGGATCCACCTCCGGAAGGAAAGATTCCCTCATGAACGCAATTCGAAGCTCAAGCCAAGAGGAGATGGTCCCTTCAAGGTCCTCAAACGCATCAACAACAACGCTTACGTCATCGACATCCCCACCTCCAAGTACTTGGTGAGCAACACGTTCAACGTGTCGGACTTATCGCCATATCATGAAGATGAAGAGGAGCAAGAGTCGAGGACGACTCTTTCCCAAGGGGGAGATGATGCGGGGTGGCCTTCGGTCACCTCCACACCAAGACCAACAAGTCCCCCAAGTGGACCGATGACACGAGCCCGAGCCAAGGCTCTACATGATGAGGTGAACTCGCTCCTCACTACCCTTGATCTTGGTACCCCTTTGGATGGATTGCTACCTCATGCCGACGTGCTATGTGTCATTAGGTACAAGGCGCATCAAGACCTCGGAGAGGAGGAGGCGCCAAGGTCAAGGGAGCGAGAGAAGCGAGCTGGACATGAAGAGGATCATGGAGCCGAAGCCGACGTCGCTCGAAGCGCCCCAAGGAAGAGACGGACGCCGGCCGGTCCGGGACCCGGTCGGACCGGACCTACAACCGGGCTCCCCGGTCACGAGCCCGGTCGACCGGTCGGAAACCGGGCCAGCCCCTCGTACGGACGACGACCGGAAACCTCGCGAGAATCCGGTTTCCGACCGGTCGACCGGAGCCATGACCGGCCCGCCCGGTCCCAAGCCCGGTCAGACCGGACCCATGACCGGACAGCCCGGTCCCAGGCCCGGTCTGACCGGATCCCAAACCGGACCTGACGAGAGTGCCCCACCAAACTGCCTTAACTTATCCTTTTGCGTACTGTTCGCCCTTGCTGGCTGTGTGTGCCTATATAAGTAGGCTGGAACCCCTCATTAGCTCTTTAGACTTGTTTTGAACTCAAACCCTAACTTTGAGCTTAGTCTCCCTTGGGTATCATCCCTCCGTAATCAAGGCACCTTGGTTGTTGACTTAGATCTTGTTGAAGGAGATTCTAGTACTTGTTACTCTCTCTCCTTCCCCAAGCTCTTCCTCTCCAATCCCAATCTCTCTCCGGGGAATTCTACCGCGTGTCTCTTCCACGGAGATTCTATTGGCGTGGTCCATCGAGCCACGGAGGTAAGCATCGGGTGTATCGGGTTGGTGTGCGTGCGTGAGTCTCGGAGTTCCTCGTGTTCATCACCGTGTTCTTCGTGTTCCTCGCGTTTTCCCATCTCCCCCTTCGGTTTCGACGTCAATCCGCAAGATCGGGCCACCCACGGGGTCTTAGACCTCATCATAGTGCGTGGGCACAAAGTGAGCATGCATTTCTTTCTTCATTTCTTCCCAAGTTGCAATTGGAGGTTCACCCTTCTCTTCTCGAAGAGTGAGGACTTGCTCCCACCAAGTGTTTGCGTAGTCCTCGAATTCAAGGGACGCCATAGCCACCTTCTTGGCACCGGAGTAGTTGTGGATGCGGAATATCTTGTCGACCTTGAGTGCCCATGAGAGGTAGGCCTCGGCATCTTCTTCACCCTTGAACTTTGGCATGGTGAACTTGAGTCTTCCAAACATATTCTCTTCATCCTCCAAGTTTCTTCGACGAGGAGGGGCACCTTCATCTCTTGCGGCTTGAGGAGGAATAGGAGGTCTTCGACGGCCAACCATAGCATTGGGTTGGTGTTGGAGGTGCACACTTGCTTCACTCGGTTCACGGTGAGGATGTGGTTGAAGATCTTGACGAGGTGGTTGACGACGCCCAAAGATGGCCCTCTCATGGTTCTCCTCTTCCACGTTGGTCATGGCGAGGATGATTGCGAAGATCACGCCTCGGTTGGTCTTGATGTTCATGGCCTTGAGCATCACCATGTGGCTCCATGTTGTGGAAGATGTTGTCATGTGGGTGGCCGTCACGCCCATGGTGGGCATGGCCATCCGGTTGAGGACGATCTTGTAGAGGACGTTCTTGAGGACGAGCATGGCGATGTATTTCTCCTCGCCTAGAGTTGGAGCGAGAGTCTTCATGACGAGCATGTGAGCGATGCGGTCGATGATGGTCTTCATGCCTTGAGGAGGAGTTTGAGGACGAACGGTGACCATGAGAGTAATAATCTTGTGATGAGCTTGAGGATGATGACGTAGAGCGGTGTCGGCGATGACGACCCAAGTTGGTGATGGCGCGCTCGAGGCTAACCATGCGCCGCTCCATGTTCGCATCATTGGCCGCCATTTGACCATTCAAGTTGTCCGTAGCTTCGCGAAGGAGAGCCAAGTCTTGGTTCACAACGGAGAAGTTGTGTGCCACTTCATCGTATTGCTCATCGATGCGCGTCTCGAAAAGAGTGAGTTGCTCCTTGAACTCTTGTCGTTGTGTCCATAGGTTGTGTTGAGTAGCCAACCTCTCGGTGTTGCGGAGGACTTCCCCCTCCCTTGCATCATCTCCGCTCCTATCCATGATGCAAAGACAAGCACTAGGTTGTGTATGTTAGTGGAAGGAGACTACCTCGCACTCTTACCAAGGTAAGATAGTATTGAGGGAATCCACCAAGCCTAAAGCAAGATCAAGTGTATCGGGGACACACGCAAAACCACACGCAAAAGCTAGCAAATATTGTGTTAGGCGAGTGTTGTGGAAAGCCAAAAGACAAATCCAAGATCGAGTATGTTGTTTAAAGTGGGTTAGGTCCAAAAATCCAAATGTCAATGTGAAGATCACTATAAACACGGAAAAAGTTGTGGAACACACACACGAGATAAGCGGGGTTAGTGCAACCAAAAGTTAGCGGAAAAGTGTATGTACGGATGCTCGGTGTCACACTAACACAAGGAGAGGCAAAGCTTTGGTTGCAAAGGAAGAGACAACTAGATTTGCACGCGACCTCTCTTCTCGTATCTCTCTTTGCTTAAAAGCTTTTTCTCTTTTGTATATGGTGGCACTTGCACTCGTTTGTATCTTTGGTGGCACTTGGACACTTTTGTATGTATGGGCGTATGGATGTATGGATGGATGTATGGTGCTACTCGCACTCTTTTTGTGTTTTTGGGGCTTTTTTACGCACTATGTTAGCGTTAGCCTCGCTTTTGCTATCTTGCCACACGAGTGTTTGCTTGGGTGCCTTACTCAACGCTACACACACACCTCACAATGCGGGGCCACGTGCTGATGAGGACATGATTACCTGCAATTTGAAGGCATATCTTGGTGAAAAAGACGAGACTACGTCGAGGATGACTTCAATTCAAGTAGGGGAGGATGATGAGGACATCTCTATGATAGATACAACCAATACTCCTACAACCACATCTCAGGTACATTCGTTACTAGGAATCCTTCCTGATATATATGAGAATATGATGCTGCCTAAATCAAATGTATTTATATTATTTAGGAATGGATCTAGCATGGACGCCAAGCATTGGATTAGGAACGTGCATGGAGATGGCAGCAGACCTGCAAGGATTCAGGATGGCGTTGCAAGCGAGGATTTCAGAACATTGAAGCCACCATAGTGAAGCAATGATGCTTGGATGAATTATACAAGTTACTCCATCATAAAATTCGTCCAAAGAGTTATTAATGGTGCTGCGTCACCTTATTTAATGGGCCAGGCCCATGTATTTTCGGATTAGGTATTTTAGGGGATTTTAAGAGGCCATATAAGTGGAGGAAGGCCCATTTAGGGGTGTTTTTGGCCAACCCTAGCTGGTTGGACGAAAATCCCTTGACTTCCCCCATATATATCCCTCTGTAGCCGTCATTAGAACTTGGATTTTGATTAGATTAAAAGTTAGCCAATTGCTGCAACTCACGTGTACTTCTTTTGAGGCCAACGCCCAGAACAAGACCGACTATTCAGAATCCCACCATTATCAATCAAGCTTTCATCTCTATTCGCAATATTCTGATTGCATCTTTAGTTCTTACTTGTTCTCGATTTCAGGTAGGAATTAAGACCCTTGCTGGTCGGGCTGATCGTGCATCCCGCAAGATCAGTAACTCCCGGAGATTGTCCTAGCGATTGCATTGGCGCACGAGCTTTGCACGTGTAGTCGGATCGTCAAGCACGAACTCCACCAACAAATCGAATTATCCTCGTCTCATCGAAAGATCGGACACCTTTGCCCTATCAAGTGGTATCAGATTTCAGGTTGCTCGGTGAGATTTACAGTTTTCCTAGTGTAGATTTGTTTTTACCTATAACCCAGAAAAAAGCCTCAAAAAAAAGTTAGATTAGTTCATCCTCGCCTAAAACCAGTCTTAGCCTTTTCGCTATCACCACTTTGTTTTTGTTTTGTTGAATTTTCGTTGCATCGTGTGTCGAGTTGCTGGTTTCTAGTGTCTAGTCTTTTAGAGTTTCGAGTTCTAATCACGTTCTTGTCACACCGCCGTATTTCATCCGCCTTAAAATCTCCACGTCCGTGTGTCTGTTCGTCTACCTCTGCCATCCACCTTAAAATATCCACGTCCGTGTGTCGGTTCCGTACATATATTCGCAAGCAATTGTTGTTAAACTTTCCAAGTTTGTTATCCGATCTGTTTGGAAAGAGATTCCGTGTGTCTGATTGGAAACAACAGTATAAAAAAAGAGGAAAAAAAGAAGAAGAAAAAAAAAAGAGACCGATCAGATCTCAAGAAAGGACAAGCCGTGCTGCTTTGGAGTTTGGAGAGCTTTGAAAGGCAAGGAAAGGTGCCAGTTTTTGGTTCCTCAAGAAATCTGGTACGAATATCTGTTGAGGATCAATATTTTGTCTCGTGAAAACCAAGTCTGGTAGGAATATCTGTTGAGGAGTTGGTCCATTTAAAGGAAAAAAAAAAGAAAAAAAAAACAGAAAAAAGAAGGAGAAGAAAAAAAAAAGTACAGTTACGTATCAGATTCTTTCGTTTGGTTCGAAGTGTGCTTTCCTTGTTCTTTTGGGAACCGTGCATATATTATATATAAAAGAAAAGAAGGAGAGAGTTCTGGAACTTTGATCGCTGCTTCTTTTTCAAACATGACTGTCGTCCGCAGGTTTGTCAGTCGTTGCTTATATCTTTGATGCATCTGCCTTTGCGTCCCTTCTGCAAAACTTATCTACTTCGGTCCATCATTTTATGTGAGAAGTTCTGGCGAGTTTCCGGAGTTACCGATCAACTATCTGTGCCGGCTTACTATCTACGGCTCTGCGCCGCTAGTCAGCTCAATTTAAACCTGTTGAGTCGTCATATTATCCGCGTGTGTTGTGATATATCATCTGGTTTTCTCTCCAATATTTTAAAATATCTGGTTCGTATACAGCGAGCCACGGAGCTTCTATCTCGTGTCGTGATATATCATCTGTGTCTTAGACTTGCGTCTCTAGTACGGGCTAGTCTAGGACCAGCACTTGACAACTTTGAACGACTTTTCAGCTTTACATTGATTATTGTGGTTGTAGTTCCACATATATTGAGCCTACCTACAGCTCTACATATTTCTACATCGTGCGGTATACGTGTGCATGGCAATCGCTTCGCTCAATCTTTGGAGTTACTTGATACTGTTGGTTGCCGATCGCCGCCTCCTGTTTGGTAAGAACTTGTAAGAGCTTTGTATTTTGCTTGAGGAATTGCGCGTGATACCACCATATTTGCGTAGCTTGTAGGCATATACACTTGTGATTTTTGGGTACTAACCATGCCAGGAATTGAGGACCAATCCGCCGACCCGAAGACCATGACGAACATGGAGATGCACGTGCGACCACTTATCGGAGATCATGATCAGGTTATTTCTTTACCAGTTTATGCGGGTAGATATAATACTGATGCTTATTTTGATTGGGAGTTTGAAGTCGACCATATTTTTGGATGCCATGATCTTACTGAACATGAGAAAGTAAGAACTGCTGCTAGAGTTTTTACAGATTTTGCTTCCATTTGGTGGGATATGACTTATAAAGAAAATATTGATAATAAACCTACTACTTGGGGAGATTTAAAATCTGCATTGCGACATAGATTTGTGCCTCTTTCTCATCAACGTGAAATGATCCGCAAACTTAAACGGTTGAAACAAGGTAGTAACACCGTGCATGTTTACTATCAGGAATTTAAATTTTACATGTACCGTTGTGATATAACAGAATTTGAGGAAAATACTAGAAACATGTTTTTCAACGGCTTGAACCCTGATATTAAGGTTATGTTTAAGTATATTCCTCGTTCTACTATTGGTATATATGTTCGCGCTTGTGCTTTTGAGAAACACATACAGAAAAACACGGTGGACCATTTCAACTCCTCCAAGTCATGCACACTAGCACCGGTTGTTTCTTCCAACGTTCCACGCATGAATATTGTTGTGCGAGTCGCCCAGCCACAGACTTGTGACACGTCGCTGCGAACATCTTCTAAGTCGGATTTACAAGGTAAAAATAAAGGTACTGATTTCATCCCTCCACATGAGATTGATGAATGCAATGTTGATATTAATATACAATGTGTTGAGTTCGCTGATGATTTGGCCACACCGCCTATATTAGAGGATCATACTACTGATTTGCAAGTACCATGTGATCATACCACTGAAATTATCATTGATATGACTAGCAATCTTTTGGTTGACTCTAGTTATGACAAACCTACAGATTTGTGTGTACCATGTGCTGTTTTTCATTCCTCTATTGATATGAGTGTACCAACGAAGAATTTTGTTTCCAATGATGACCATGTGTTAGGAACTTGTGTAAATGATATACCAACTATGTTGAGTACACCTACTGTACAAGTTAATTCTTCCATATCTATGAGTGCACAAACTAAAACTCTTGCTCCTGATAATGCACCTTGTGACTTGAAAGATGACTCTAGTATGGATCATATAAAACTGGTTATGAACAATGAAGTGTTGGCTAAGATTTCTCATGCTAATTCTTTGTTTTCTGTTGGGTTGGATCCACCTATATCTTTGTCACATGCTAGATATAAAATTGATGAACTTCCTTGTTTAAAGAGTGTCTACGCCCATGATATTACTTTTCATTTGGTTGGGGAGTATGTCAGCACCAATGTTTTTATGGTACATAGGATTTGCATCATGTGTGATGATTCTTATAGTTCCAATAAAACTGAATTTGTGTATATGCTTTGTCATTTTGATATGACCTCCAATGTTGGTATTCATTCTATGCCAAATAACTTGCTGCAAAATTGTTTAATTCAACATTGTGTGGCTAGTAAATTTGAGACCTTACGTTTTGGTTTACCAACTTTGGGATGGTTTAATGATGAGCATTATAATTTGAAAGGAGTTAATATGTGCTTCACTTATATCTGCAAATTGAGTTGTGATAAATGTTTAATGGAGACTAATAAGCTTCTACGCTACTACAATACTGGAATATGTACAAACTTAAATGGGAAACATGAGAGATCTGTTAAAACGGATGACATATACATATACCATGCATATACCTTGTCTCTTTTGTTAGCATGTTTACAGAATAAACATCGCCGAGGACGGCTTTTCTTTCAAGAAAGGGAGGATGATGAGGACATGATTACCTGCGATTTGAAGGCATATCTTGGTGAAAAAGATGAGACTACGTCGAGGACGACTTCAATTCAAGTAGGGGAGGATGATGAGGACATCTCTATGATAGATACAACCAATACTCCTACAACCACATCTCAGGTACATTCGTTACTAGGAATCCTTCCAGATATATATGAGAATATGATGCTGCCTAAATCAAATGTATTTATATTATTTAGGAATGGATCTAGCATGGACGCCAAGCATTGGATTAGGAACGTGCATGGAGATGGCAGCAGACATGCAAGGATTCAGGATGGCGTTGCAAGCGAGGATTTCAGAACATTGAAGCCACCATAGCGAAGCAACGATGCTTGGACGAATTCTACAAGTTACTCCATCATAAAATTCGTCCAAAGAGTTATTAATGGTGCTTGCGTCACCTTATTTAATGGGCCAGGCCCATGTATTTTCGGATTAGGTATTTTAGGGTATTTTAAGAGGCCATATAAGTGGAGGAAGGCCCATTTAGGGGTGTTTTTGGCCAACCCTAGCTGGTTGGACGAAAATCCCTTGACTTCCCCCATATATATCCCTCTGTAGCCGTCATTAGAACTTGGATTTTGATTAGATTAAAAGTTAGCCAATTGCTGCAACTACGTGTTCTTCTTTTGAGGCCAACGCCCAGAACAAGACCGACTATTCGGAATCCCACCATTATCAATCAAGCTTTCATCTCTATTCGCAATATTCTGATTGCATCTTTAGTTCTTACTTGTTCTCGATTTCAGGTAGGAATTAAGACCCTTGCTGGTCAAGCTGATCGTGCTCCCGCAAGATCAGTAACTCCCGGAGATTGTCCTAGCGATTGCATTGGCGCACGAGCTTTGCACGTGTAGTCGGATCGTCAAGCACGAACTCCACCAACAAATCGAATTATCCTCGTCTCATCGAAAGATCGGACACCTTTGCCCTATCACGTGCAATGTCTCGCAACACTAGACAAGCAATGCTCGATGGGATAGATCGCAAAAGGAAGAGGGGTTACAAGGTGAAACCTGCAAGTTATACCTGCGATGGTGGTGGTGGTGGTGGTTGATGAGGCCTAAGGGCTCGGATGTGCCCAGATCCCACGAATTTGACCAAGTGAGTGGGTGATTGAGGGGGAAGAGGATGAAGAACACAATATCCAAATAAGAACACACACACACAACCCAACACAAACCAAATTTACTCCCTTGGTAGGTTAGACCAAGCCAATAGAACCACTTCTTAGAGAGACCCTTGGGTAGAATCTAACAAGTGGGAGATTGGTGAGGAGATCTCAACTAGAACTTGGATGAGAGAGGGGTAGCCTTGAATCATCCATGAAGAGTAGAAATCACTCAAGAGTGCCTTGATACAAAGGGGATGAAACCCTAGGGAGACAAAGCTCAAATTTATGTTTAAGCCTAAATCTTGTCTAACCCAAATTTGGGGAGAGGGATGAGCTATATATAGACCCAGATCCGTCCAGGGGTAAAAGGGGCATTACAATAAGGTATTTGTGACCATAGATGATAAATAGACGGCTGAGATGAAGTTGACTTCGATGGGGCCGGCAGTGCCGGCGTGCTCGGGCCGGCAGTGCTGGTGGGG
This sequence comes from Lolium rigidum, assembly GCF_022539505.1. Taxonomy (NCBI): domain Eukaryota; kingdom Viridiplantae; phylum Streptophyta; class Magnoliopsida; order Poales; family Poaceae; genus Lolium; species Lolium rigidum. Next base: position 112,495,074 of record NC_061511.1, read on the forward strand.
CCGGCAGTGCCGGTCTTGCTTGGGCGGCAGTGCCGGCCATGGCGGCAGTGCCGGCCTGTTGGGGGCGGCAGTGCCGGCCTGTGCTATGGCCGGCGGCTGGAGCACTTCTTCTCCCTCTCTTTGGTCTTTCCTTCTTCTTCCTTGAACCGTGTTGATCTCCCTCTCCTTGGTTCCTTGACGCTCCCTTCGGGTCCTTGACGAGATTGGTACCTAATGACATATAGACATAGGCATGAGGTAGCAATCCGTCCAAGGTTATGTCGAGTTCAAGTGTAGAAAGGAGTGAATTCACCTTATCATGTATGGATTTCACTCGGGGTCGGGTCATTGGTTCACTTGGGGGAAACGTTGGCCATGATGTAGTTTCGTCCTTGAGCGGGGCTACATCATCTCCCCCCCCTTGGGGAAGAGTCGTCCTCGACTCTTGTTCTTCCTCCTCACCGACGGTGTAGTCCATGACGCTTGTCCGATGTTGTGGTAGAGGGATAAAGTCGCGGTCGGAGAAGATCTTGGGGAAAAACAACTTGCAAATGGAAAGCTTGTGCATGCCAAATTTGTGATCGGCGAACAAAAGGCTCTCAATACTACACGAAGCATCAAGTCGTTTCTCCAAGAGGCGTTTGGCAAAAATGGGAACCAAAAGAGTATCGATGTATCCAAAATTTGGTGGGGCAAAAGTTTGTGCATGTAAAAGTTTGGATTGTAAAGTGTCAAAAATGTGATGTGTAGCATTGTCCCACACAAATGGAACAATCAAAAGGCAAGTATCGGTGGCAAAATTTTGGGCAAAATTGTTATGTGCAATGGCAAAGAGATGGAAACTTCTAGCTTGGGAAAGTATGGTTGGCGGGAGCCAAGTAAGGGTATCCTCAAGTGTCCAAGAATCCATTTCAATTGCCAAAGGTGAAATGAGAAATCCAAAGAAGAGCAACTTTATGAGTGACATGTGGCACAAGATGCATAAGGTGTCTCTCACATGTCTGACATGATCCTTGAGATTCTCGGAGTGTATGATGATATCATCAATACATACAACAACCATTGTGCCAACAAGATGTTTCAAGATATGTTGCATAAGAAGCAAAAGAGGTGATGAGGAATTGAACCAAACCGGAAGCTCGACAAACCAAGTCGGAAACACATGAGAGCGAAGGCTTGTGGGAACATACCCTTTGGTGTGATTCCCGCGGGTTAGGTCCTTGATGGGGTAGCTCTCAATTGCGCGTTTCGTGAGCTCATGCTCCGTGGCGGTAGAAGTGGTCGTCCGTGTACCTACACATGGAATAAGCAATACAAAAAGCGTGTGTGCATGGTAGATGAACACATCATCCATCATGATGGTCCAAGTCTTGTGCACATCACCATTAGTGTCAAGCAAGATAGTATGAAATTTATGGCGATAGTGCATATGGCATGAAGGTGCATTCGTGGCATGTGGTAACTCATGATCATCAAAAAGTGAGAAGGCTATGGGGGCCATCTCGTGGACAATGCAATAAGCATTCTTGCATACCAAGCATAAGAAAGAGCAATTGTTCGCAATCTTGGATGCAAGGATCATGGAAGAGTGTAAACATTTTGGACAAAGCATTTGGAAGCTAATGTCATCCTTGTCATTATCATTGCAAACAATACATGGGAAAGAGCAAGTGGTCGACATGTTGCAAGCAATGGTAGAAAAATTGAAGCTCTCATAGCATGGCATGGTCATGGTATCACAAGCATTCACTTCCACATGATCAACAATGTTATCAAGCAAAGTATCGCATGGGAAAATGAAAGTAGCATGTGACGTAGCAAATGTATCATCAAGATCATGCATGCACTCATAAGTCATCATGTCCACTAGTGGGATCATGGCATCATCAACAACTATGTTGTTACCTTTGAAGGCCGACTCATGTGATGTAGGTGTTGTGGAAGTAGGAGGATCCATGTGGTCGACATGTCCATCTTGGAGCAAGCATGGTGAGATATCATCGTCTTCATGCACCATGTACATCTTCTCCATGAGCGGAAACTCATCCTCCGTGGAACCTAGTGCAACATAAGAAGACACAAACGAGGGAGAGGTTAATGTGTTAGCAAATGTGATGTCCTCCATGGACCTATCATCTACCTCTCTCAACTCACTTTGTGTATCACTCATGTCCTTCAAATGGAAGCACTCAAACTCACATGTGGGGTGGAAGTCACTCAACTCACTATCACTCTCGCTCAAGTGGGCTAAGTGGCTCTCATGCTCACATGGGGTTGGTACCAACTCATCAATCAAGCATGTAGGAGTAGGTTCGACTTGCTCATCTCCATGCGCCTCCGTGGTTGAAGGGAACTTCCCATGCTCAACCATCTCAACTCCATGCGCCTCCGTAGGTGAAGGGAAAATCCCATGCTCACCATGCTCAACTCCCTCGCCTCCTAAGTCGTCCTCAAGTGGTGGCATCTTGGAGACTTGTGCATTGAGCTCGTCGAAGTAGAGCTTCTTGGCGCTTGGCGTTGTGCATTGCCATGCCATGTGACCCTTTGCCTTGCACACCTCACATAGGAGATTGGGACATTCCCGTGGAGGGTGGCCTTGTTGCTTGCACTTGTAGCATCGGAGTCCATAGGCATATGACGAGGTAGGGGCCATTGTGGTGGTGGCACAAGAGATAGGAGTCGCCTTATAAGGAAGGTCTTCTTGATGTGCCCTCTCCATCCTTGGAGTGGTAGACACCCTATGATGGTGTTCGTCGCCTTCATGTCGAGGCTCTCGTCTTCTCGCCTCATCACCATGTCTTGAGTGGTGTCGTCGAAGATCATGTGTGTGCGGATGTCGATGTAGACCATGAGGTGGTGGTGGTCGACGACGATCGTGAGATGGTGTGAGTCGATGACGGTCCTTGCCATGCCTAGATGATGGCTCATGCGACTTGGCATGTTGCTTGCGGTGCCTTGAGGAGCTCGGAGAAGCGTGTCGATGTCGATCATGTTGGGGACGCTCTTGATGCTCCATATGATGTACTTGATGTCGATGATCTTGTGCATAAGCACTATCATGATGGCGCCTTGTGGAGCTCGGAGAAGTGTGTCGAGGCCGAACATGTTGGGGACGCTCTTGATGATCCACATGATGATGCCATCGTGGAGGTCCTCTATCTTCATATGTAGCTCCATTGGCCAAGTAGGGGTATGTGGGCGCCTCGGCGTTGTTCAAGGTGGAGTCGAGGTGAGGCTCCGCCATGGTGTCGATGTCGTAGTCGTGGCGTTGCTCCACCATGACGTCCATGCTTGATGAGCCATTGTCGATGTAGAGCTCGTCGATGTCGTCCTCAAGGTGGTGCTCCACCATGTCGTCCATGTTGGCGATGCTCGCGGAGCCATAGTCGGTGTAGAGCTCCTCGATGTCGGTCATGTTGGCGATGCTCGCGGAGCCATAGTCGGTGTAGAGCTCCACATGTTCCTCCACATCCGCGGTGCTTGAAGAGGAATCCTCCTCGAAGTGCTCCGTGTACTCCTCCGTATCCTCTTCTTCACTATCCATGTTAGCACGACAAAAGCTATATGGTGGATGTTAGTGGAAGAAACTACCTTCGAGTCTTACCTTGAAGTGATGGAATTGGGTCAACTAACGATACCGAGAGCAAAATTCGATTTGTGTTGGGGTACACACACAAAAACACACGCAAAAGCTAGCAAATATGGTGGTAGGTGAGGAATGGTGGAAAGCCAAAAGTCAAAATCCGAAATCAAGTTTGTTGTTAAGAGTGGGTAAGCTCCAAAAATCAAATGTCCAAATGGTGATCACGGAAACACGAATGATGTGGAACTCACACACGAGATGAATGGGGTTAGTGCGACCAAGGATTGAGCGGAAAAGTGTAAGAAGCCCTTAAGCAAGGGTGCTCGGTGTCACACTAACACAAGAAGAGATCAAAGCTTTGGTTGCAACTTGAGAGACAACAAGATTCACACGCGGCCTCTCTTCTCTTCTCTCTTTTGCTTAAAAGCTTTTTACTCTTTTGTATATGGTGGCACTTGCACTCTTTTGTATCTATGGTGGCACTTGCACTCTTTTGTATGTATGGTGCCCTTGCACTCTTTTGCTCTTTTTGTGCTTTTCCGGCTTTTCTCACTCTATGTTAGCGTTAGCCTCGCTTTTGCTATTTTGCCACACGAGTCCTTGCTTATAAGCTTGACTCCACACGACACACACACCTCACAATCGGGGCCACGTGCAATGTCTCGCAACACTTGATAAGCAATGCTCGATAGGATAGGTCGCAAAAGGAAGAGGGGCTACAAGGTGGGGAGCAAGTTATACCTAGATGAAAATGTTAGGCGGTGTCGGAACACACAACTTGCGATGATGGCGACGATGGTGTCGAGTTGCGCCGGAGTCCGGGGTGCCGAAGGTGTCGCCGCGGTGTCGATGTAGACGCGGAAGCTTGATAGACAAACCTTGCACTCCAAAACGGAAACCGAGCAAAATAAGTCAATGCCCGAAAATTTGGGTCACGACGAGCGATCGAAGGTGTCAAAATTTTGGAGTCGGAAAATTTCGGAAACGGTGTCAAAATTAGAGTCACTATGAAAAGGGATAACTGTGAAAGTTTGGGGTCAAACGGGCGCCGGAAAGTTGTCAAAATTTGGAGCAAAAATTGGAGTCAGAATGGAGCGAAACTGAAACTACGTATGTACAGGACCGGCAGTGCCGCTGTGGGATGGCCGGCAGTGCCGGGGTGTGCTCGGCGGTAGTGCCGGTCTGCGGCTCACGGTAGTGCCGGGGTGGTGCTTGCGCGCGATGCAGAGGATGGACTTGCGCGCGGGTGGGGGCTGCTGCGTGGAGGCGCTGTGGCGTGGCTTGCTTGGGCCAGCAGGAGGCTGCTCGAGCTGGGGATGGAGGCGGGCGGCGTGGGGTGATTTCCGGCCGTCCAGGTGCGGGCGCGTGGAGGTGGCCTGGGGTGTTAGCTGCTGGCGGCGTTGGATGGTGGTTGGGGCGGGTAGCGCGTGGGCGGTTGGCGTGCTGCGCGCGCGCGTGTGTGCGGGGCGAGCTGAGGGCGGCCGGCGGCAGCTTGCGCGCGCAGGGAATTGGTGAGCTGGGCGCGTGCGCTGGTGGTGGTCGGGGCCGGGAGTTGGTGGGCGAGCGGGCTGCTGGCGCGCGTGGCCTTGGGTGAGCGGCTACTGTGATGTGGCGATGGGCTCGAGCGGCGCGGAGGTGAGCTGCTGGGGGTGATGGATTTGGCCGGGCGAATGAACCAAGGTGGAAGATGAGGGCTGGCGGCAGTGCCGGCCGAAACCCACCGGCAGTGCCGGTCGAGCGGCAGTGCCGCTGTGCACTGCCCGGCAGTGCCGGCCGAGCACGAGCCCGATGAACAGCTCGACGAACTGGCGGAAATTGGCTCAGAAAATCTTCGATTCACGGAGATATAAAAGGAATTTGCCAGCGAAATTTGGTGGAGATGTAGATCTACCATAGGAACATCAAATCCATGGATCAAAACCACTAAAAACGCAACAAAATCCAGATCTGACCAAAGGCAAATTTAGGGCTATTTTTTGGGGATTTTTTGGAGAAAATTTTTGGGGCGAATTTGGGTGGATGGGGGTCAAATCCGGGCTAACCAAGAGCTGCTGATACCATTTGATGTGGCTCTGATGCCATTTGATGTGGCCTAAGGGCTCGGATGTGCCCAGATCCCACGAATTTGACCAAGTGAGTGGGTGATTGAGGGGGAAGAGGATGAAGAACACAATATCCAAATAAGAACACACACACACAACCCAACACAAACCAAATTTACTCCCTTGGTAGGTTAGACCAAGCCAATAGAACCACTTCTTAGAGAGACCCTTGGGTAGAATCTAACAAGTGGGAGATTGGTGAGGAGATCTCAACTAGAACTTGGATGAGAGAGGGGTAGCCTTGAATCATCCATGAAGAGTAGAAATCACTCAAGAGTGCCTTGATACAAAGGGGATGAAACCCTAGGGAGACAAAGCTCAAATTTATGTTTAAGCCTAAATCTTGTCTAACCCTAATTTGGGGAGAGGGATGAGCTATATATAGGCCCAGATCCGTCCAGGGGTAAAAGGGGCATTACAATAAGGTATTTGTGACCATAGATGATAAATAGACGGCTGAGATGAAGTTGACTTCGATGGGGCCGGCAGTGCCGGCGTGCTCGGGCCGGCAGTGCTGGTGGGGCCGGCAGTGCCGGTCTTGCTTGGGCGGCAGTGCCGGCCATGGCGGCAGTGCCGGCCTGTTGGGGGCGGCAGTGCCGGCCTATGCTGTGGCCGGCGGCTGGAGCACTTCTTCTCCTTCTCTTTGGTTTTCCCTTCTTCTTCCTTGAACCATGTTGGTCTCCCTCTCCTTGGTTCCTTGACGCTCCCTTCGGGTCCTTGACGAGATTGGTACCTAATGACATATAGACATAGGCATGAGGTAGCAATCCGTCCAAGGTTATGTCGAGTTCAAGTGTAGAAAGGAGTGAATTCACCTTATCATGTATGGATTTCACTCGGGCTCGGGTCATTGGTTCACTTGGGGGAAACGTTGGCCATGATGTAGTTTCGTCCTTGAGCGGGGCTACATCAGTGGTGGTGGTGGAGATCGCCGGATGTCGAGGTCGAAGGAGGCGTTGCGTCGCCCGGTCGGAGGCCCGGTTGGACCGGGTTGTGGACCGGCTCGGCCGGTTGTTCGTCCGGTTGACCGGATTCTGGACTGGCCCGGCCGGTCGGTAGCCCGGTCGACCGGCTGCTCAACCGGATTTCGCGGGATTGAGCTTTCTCTCTCCTGTTCTTCACGAAAACCAAGCCAAATCGACCAAATCGAAGGGAAACGATGGAATTGGAGGCTCAAAGTTGGGGAAATAGTAGATCAAGCACAACAACACCAAATCCACGGACCAAAACCACTCAAAACGCAACCAAATCACAGATCGGTCAAGAGGCAATTTGGGGCTATTTTTGGGGATTTTTTGGAAAATTTTCTAGGGACGAAATTGGGTGGGTGGAGGGTCAAATCCGCGGAAACCAAAGGCTGCTGATACCATATGATGAGGTCTAAGACCCCGTGTGTGGCCCGATCTTGCGGATTGACGTCGAAACCAAAGGGGGAGATGGGAAAACGCGAGGAACACGAAGAACACGACGGGCACGAGGAACTCCGAGACTCACGCACGCACACCAACCCGATACACCCGATGCTTACCTCCGTGGCTCGATGGACCACGCCAATAGAATCTCCGTGGAAGAGACACACGGTAGAATTCCCCGGAGAGAGATTGGGATTGGAGAGGAAGAGCTTGGGGAAGGAGAGAGAGTAACAAGTACTAGAATCTCCTTCAACAAGATCTAAGTCAACAACCAAGGTGCCTTGATTACAGAGGGATGATACCCAAGGGAGACTAAGCTCAAAGTTAGGGTTTGAGTTCAAAACAAGTCTGAAGAGCTAATGAGGGGTTCCAGCTACTTATATAGGCACACATGGCCAGCAAGGTACGCAAAAGGATAAGTTAAGGCAGTTTGGTGGGGCACTCTCGTCAGGTCCGATTTGGGATCCGGTCTGACCGGGCCTGTGACCGGGCTGTCCGGTCATGGGTCCGGTCTGACCGGGCCTGTGACCGGGCTGTCCGGTCATGCGTCCGGTCGACCGGTCGGAGACCGGATTCCTGCGAGGTTTCCGGTCCTGGGTTCGGTCGTCGTCCGGTACGAGGGAGCTGGTCCGGTTTCCGACCGGTCGACCGGGCCTCGTGACCGGGCGCTCGGTTGTGGGTCCGGTCCGACCGGGTCCCGGACCGGCCGGCGTCCGTCTCTTCCTTGGAGCGCTTCGAGCGACGTCGGCTTCGGCTCCATGATCATCTCCATGTCCAGCTGCTTCTCTCCCTCCCTTGATCTTGGCGCCTCCTCCTCTCCGAGGTCTTGATGCGCCTTGTACCTAATGACACATAGCACGTCGGCATGAGGTAGCAATCCATCCAACGGGGTACCAAGATCAAGGGTAGTGAGGAGCGAGTTCACCTCATCATGTAGAGCCTTGGCTCGGGCTCGTGTCATCGGTCCACTTGGGGGACTTGTTGGTCTTGGTGTGGAGGTGACCGAAGGCCACCCCGCATCACATTGTGTTGCACAGAACGGTCATAGAGCCATGGCCGGCCCAACAGCAGGTGACAAACCGTCATAGGAACCACATCAAAATCAATGGAATCCTTATACGGTCCAATCTCAAAATCAACTCGCACCATGTGGCTCACCTTCATCTCACCATTATTGCTCAACCACCGAATATAATATGGATGCGGGTGCGGTAGATACTTCAGTTTCAGCTTGGCACATAACTCTTTGCTTGCTAAATTGCGACAACTTCCGCCATCAATAATGACCTTGCAAGCTTTATCAGGACCAACTAGTGCCTTTGTTTGGAACAAATTACAGCGCTGTGTAGATGCACTTGACTGCACATTAAGAACACGCTGCAAGACAACAATAGTTTGAGCATCAGAAGGAAAAGCATCATAACCATCGCTATCATAATCATCCTCATCTGGAGCATTTGGATCAACATCATCTCCAGTTTCATACTCATTGTCCTCATTAACTATCATAACTTTGCGATTAGGACAATCCTTCTTTGAAGTGACCCTTGCCACCACATGTATGACAAACCATATCACGGTTGCGCGCTGTCGACATATTAGAACTAGTTCCACTTGCTGCAGGAGCGGGCTTCTTTGTGTTGGTAACACTAGAGACCGGCTTGCTAGACGAAGTAGGAACATCTGCAGGGCGCGAAGATGGCGCCATGGAGGGCGGTGCGCGGGGTGTGTAGCGTCCAGCGCCTGTAGTACGGCCCTTCATTTGCAGTTCTTCCGCCAACTGTGACTCAGCTTCTCTTGCATGATGTAGGAGCTCATTCATAGTAGCGTAGCTGTGATGACGCACAATGCCCTTGATATTAAACCGCAGACCATTCAGAAAACTCTGTAGTGTCATCTCAAGAGACTCACGGACGCGGGCACGCTGCATAAGCATCTCCATCTCCATGTAGTAAGCATCAACCGTCAACACACCTTGCTTCAATTGGGTCAACTTGTCAAAGACGGAACGCAAGTAATTGGTAGGCACAAAACGAGCTCTCATTGCCGCCTTCATAGCACGCCAAGTGATAATAGGCAGCTCACCATCTTCTTCACGAGCACTCACAAGTCCATCCCACCAACGCAATGCATAGCCATCAAACTCAGAGGAAGCAAGCTTGATCTTCCTATCTTCAGTATAGTCAGGATGTAAACGCCATAATCTCTCAATCTTCAGCTCCCATGTAAGATATTCTTCAACATCAGTACCTCCTTCAAATCTGGGAATTGAGAACTTGGGCTTACCCAAACCATCGTCTTGTTGTTGAGGAACACGTTGGGCTCCGACGGGAACAAAACCACGACCACGGAACGCATCACCAACGCCACGTCCAAGACCACGACCAACACCACGCCCTTGAGCATTAGCAGCTTCGGCATTGTCACCTTGCACACTGCCATCTTCATCAAGTGGTGGTTGTTGTTGCACCATTGTACGTATCTCACCAACGGCGGTTGTCAAAGCTTGTATAGATGCTTGAAGAGTCGTCACCGATGTTTGAACGGTGTGAACCGCTGTAGTAGTCTCATCGACCTTCAAGTGAACACTCTGAATATCCTTGTCCAACGCTTCATTGGCAACACGGATTTCACGTTGTAGGTGATCACGTAGTGCCTCATACTCACGCCAAGTAACTGGTGTAGCGGCGTCCTTTTTCTGCATCACATCAACATTCTCGGTAGAAGACATGATTAGTAGGTTAGTGCACTAATGAAGCGATTCAACCCGGTAAGGATTGGATCTCTGTGCATATTGTGCTAGTCCCTGGATCGACTCGCTAGCACACACAGTTCGATGAATAAACAGAATAGCAAATGCGTCATTATTACAACGTGTATGATCCAGAATATATTTATTACAACTTGCATAGCTCATGGCTAGCTCAAATAAAAGAGTTCAAAGCGGAAAACAAATAAAAGCAAAGAGCTCCATCACGCCACAGGCGAACATGCTGAGTGGAAGCTCGCGACCTAAATATGGAATATCACTCTGTCCTCAATGTTACCTGCAACATGAAACGTTGCAGCCACGCAGGGTCAATACATTGAATGTATTGGCGAGTATCACTAGAGACTTATAACAAATCTATCAAGTACATTTTCAAGGTGAGGGTTCAAACTTTTATTTTATTTTGCACAAAGCAATCATAATATCGTCCTAGTTTTATCCCAACAACTTTAATCTCCGAACTCCTCTAGTGCACATGTGAGTAGGTCAAGCTCAGGCCCCTACCATGTTAATCTCCTTTCTTCCATTACACATGCTAGTAAGTCAGGTTCAATACCCTTACCATGCTAATCTCCACTCCACTAGTGTACATGTCAGTAAGTCAGGCTCTACACCCTTACCATGTCACTCATCACCAGTGTACATGTCAGTAAGTCCGGCTCAACACCCTTACCATGCCACTCACCACCAGTGAACATGTCAGTAAGTCAGGCTCAACACCCTTACCATGCCACTCACCACCAGTGAACATGTCAGTAAGTCAGGCTCAACGCCCTTACCATGCCACCCTCCCATCAACTAGTGTACATGTCAGTAAGTCAGGCTTTATGCCCTTACCATGCCACTCGACCTATACATGTCAGTAAGTCCGGCTCAAAGCCCTTACCATGTCGGTCGACCTACAACCTTCTCAAGTACTATTCATATCCGCCCCAATTCATCCAATTGTTGTTTTGCCAACTCAAAACTAACCTTTCAACTAATACATACCCATGACATGATATTTCACTCACATATAAAGTAAGCATATCCAAGCAATCAAACATAGGTTGACTACAAATGAATCCAATCATAAAAACATATGGCTACCCTAAGCCGGATTTCATAGCAATAGCACACAATTCATCAGTAACAATCCTACACATGTGCTTGTACTAAAATCATACTACACATATAGGAAAACGATAGATCTGTTATGGTCAAAAGTTCAACTTGCCTTATTTGTCGTTGTCGTTCGCACTCTCTTTGCAAGAACAGACGTTACACACCGCACGATCTAGACGATAAAATAATCACAATAAATATCCAGAGAGCACAAACGGAGAAAACACATAACAAAGTAATGCATGCATGCTCTCAAAATAATTTAGGTTTGAAACTACTTTATAGGAAATTGTTTATTCAATAGCAATTTCGAAAAGGCATTTTAATACAAACTGGGAATTTATGCAAAAAAAATAATTTCGAAAATCACAAATAAGTATTCTAGTGTATGGGAGATTTCATTATATTTAATTTGCGACTGGAATCAACTTAAGATCATTTATATAATTTAAAATATAGTGAAAATACTTTAAACACTATTATTAATTTGAAAAATCCTTAAGTTACGTGAAATCTAAAATTAACAGTACCAAGTTGTGCTTATCATTTTTCTGAATCCAACGCTATATTATTTGCTAAATTCCGAGTTACGAAAATATATATATGATTTTTACAAGGTTAAACATTTCGCGGATCTTTTATAATTTTGTCCGAAAAGTGGTCAGAAAGAGTTTCTCGGATGGAGAAACTTTCTACACGAAAGTTACAGAGAATTCAATTACGAACTCAATGCAAAAGGAATCATCTAAAACGGAGCTATAGATTATTTGTTATGAATTTTCAAAGATTTTTATAGGGGAACAAGCTAGCACCATTTGCAGCGATCGCTCGGTTTGGAAAACGAGACCGTACGGGTTCAGCTAATAGGGATCCTCAGATTTACATCTTACGATCCTCAAGGTGATTGACATGATCTAATCCAAACTGTACGCGTACGACTCAAGTAATGAGGTGCGGCTGACTCACAGAGGCCGGACCTGGTCGACGATGGTGAAGTGGCGAGTCGAGCGTGGATGTTGGCGTCTATTTGCTGGTCTCCAGTCTCGGCGAGGACGTGCACGTGATGCTGCAGTTGATGGCGTGATCGCTCGTGTGACCGGCGGCAGTGTTTTCTTCCTCGGACAGCGTCAGCGATCGGATGGAGGAGGTGGATGTCCGTGAAGCTCCGGCGATGTTTCCTCGGCGTTCTAGTGGCCTGCAGATCGGGGAAAAGAGGATGAGAGCGAAGTGGTAGATCAAGGGGAAAAATATTGGTGCAGGCGAGAGGGTCTCAGGAGGTCTGAGACGACGGCGACATTAACCTCCGAAGCTCAGCGATGGCGGCGGCGGCTCGAACTCCGGCGAGAAATTTGCGCAGCCTGGCGGCGCAAAAATTGGGGATTTTAGGGAGCAAAAACGGAGAAGATTATGGGGTATTTATAGAGGGATTTTCGTGGCAAGGAAGCAAGCAAATCCGAGCAGAAACGAGCGAGAAAATTGGGATATTTCGCGGCCGGTACCAACTCGTACGCGAAACAGACTCCAGACGAAGGTAGAAGATGATTGTGGGTCCCATGCGTCAGAAAAAAAAAGAACAAAGTAAAACGCGGGGCGTGCGTTGCTGGTGCTGCTGCGCGGCTGTTCGGCATGTGCGTGTCTGCGCTGGCCAGCGCGGCCGGCACGGCCGCGTGCGCGTACGCGTATACGGGCGTGATTCCTTAGCATGGCTCGATGGCTGGCTGTCTAGCCTGGCCGGTCGTTCTTTTTTTGTTTATTTCCTTTTCTTCTTTTCTGTTCTAGTTACTGAAACTGACGCAAATAAAAATACGAAAATTTGTAAATACTTCCAGTACAGTATCTGGACATAATGAGCACAGCTCCAATCCAGTAAAGCACTAGGATAAATATAGTATGCATATAGATTAATCAACAAGGAGCAAAACTAGCAATATAAAACACTTTTATGCAAGAAACATGTAAAACATTTTCTAAAACTGAAACTTTGACATGCTGATATGATGCAATGCATAAATTTTAAAATTCTCAGATTTTGGGATGTTACAGACTACCATCCTTAAAAGGAATCTCGTCCTCGAGATTCGAGAAGGCTAGCAGGGTTTAAGTTTGGGGATGGCTAGGTGCTACCACCCTTAAAAAGAATCTGGCTAGGTCAGCTTCGAAAGGTTTACTTGGCAATGGTTCCATTGTGTGGCATCCGAAATTTATTCCATGTCACTTTCCAAGGATATTACTTTGATGGGATCTCGTGTTACTTCGTCCTTGATATGAATGTATAAAATGCACCAGTATTGAAAGATACAAATATTGGAAGGAGTTGGTCAAAACTTACGAGTTGCTGCATTTGGCGCCTCAAAGACTTCTTCCACGTTGACATGGTTTAGGTGTCCTTTCTGGGGCAGGATGGGATTGTTCACATTCGGATTTCCAACACCATTATTATTTTCAGGGCAGTCCCATGAATAGTGTCCCAACTTATGGCACTTGAAACACTCCAATTTGCTCATGTCCCTCTTGTCGGAGCGATTGTGGTGTCCAACATCATCTTTTCCTTCGGGACAATCCCAGGAATAGTGCCCCAACTCTTTACATTTGTAGCATTGCACCCGGCGGATATCTCTCTTGCTAGTGTTGTTGATGTAGCGATTCCGGCCATTGTTGCCACCATTATTTTGACCATTACATCTCCGAGAGTGGTGGTTTTGATCATCATGTATGTTTACTCCATGCTCGTGGTGTTCAGAATTGCCATTCCCATCATGGTGTGTACGGACCCTCTGATCCGCTAGCGAGTTGTGGTTGTTGTGGTTGTGATTCCTCTTGCGGTTCTCAGCTTGGTTCCGCTTTCCCTCAAGAATTCTAGCTTTGTCCATCAGTGTCTGGAAATCAGGAACATGTACCACTGACAGTTGAATAGCAAGCTCATCATTCAAGCCATCCAGGAATCTCTCCTTCCTCTTTGCATCAGTGTCCACATCTTCTGGCGCATAGCGTGCTAGATTGCTGAATTCCTCTATGTATTCAGACACCGTGCGGAAACTCTGACGTAAGTTGCGGAACTCCCTTCTCTTCAAGCTCATAATTCCAGATGAAACATGAGCTGTACGAAAACCTTCTTGAAACATCTCCCAAGTGATACCATCAATGTGGTGGGTTATCTGGAAATTATCCCACCATGAAGCTGCTGGTCCTTCAAGCAAGTGAGCAGCAAACCTCACCTTCTCAACGTCGGTGCATCCCACAGTTACCAAGTCCTTGTCCACAGAGCGCAACCAATCAAGAGCTATCATTGGTTCAGGTGCACTAGAGAACTTGGCAGGCCTCAACCTCAGAAACCTTGTGAGCATGTCAACATGTGGAGGTGGATGGTTGTTGTTGTTGTTGTTGTTCTGGTTTTGGTTGTTGTTCGCCATGAACTGAGTCATCACTTGCATCAACTGTGTTTGTGCTACCAACATCTGTTGCATATCATTGTTGTCGTTGCCAGTGTCGTTGTTGTTGTTGTTGTTGCCGGTGCGTGCACGTCGAGGCGGCATCTGTTCGGGTAAGAAAAGATAAGTTTTAGATAGATAGAACTACAGGAGAAACACAACCCATACTAAGCACAAACATGACAGCAAGCATTCACACCGAACATATCACACAACAATCAAACAAGACACCCCTATAGCAAAGACAGAATCTGTCCAGAATTTACTACTGTGAAAATGTATTTTACAGAGGCACTTAAATACGTCAGAAAAATGAGCCAATTTTTGTGCATGTACAGGAACGAATTCCGCACCTAACCTGAATTTTTCGTGATTTTTGAAGTTACCAGTAACATATCTAAAATCGCGTGGTAAACAGCGACATGCAGAAACTGCACCTCCTCAAATCATCTCTTAGCGAAACCGTTTTTTTTAAAGCCTCACGAAAATACCTAAAAATTTAAAGATTCAAGAATAACAGATCCTAAGCAATATCTTGGCCATACCACAAGGCGATATGGTCAATATCTTAATCACGAATATCGATTTTCTAATGAAAAACTAATGGCGGGCAAATCCTAGTTAAACTTTGAAGAGCTTGACGTAGTCTGAGGCCTTCGTGAACTTGCGCTTCTTCGAGCGAGTGTTCATTGTTGGCGGTGTGTCCTTCATCGGAGGGTCTTCCTAATCATTAGACATAATTTAGATCACCTCCTTGGAGTCATCGTGTTCGCCTTCTTCTTCGGTGTTTGCACCAACTTTGATTCCATTATCATCCTCATCATCATGTTCATATTTTCCAATAAGTAATCCAACAGAGGTTTAACTTGTTAACTAGAGTGGGTAATGGACATCTACTTATTTTGAATAGAGGAGAGCGAGAAAAATGATAGATATAGAATTATGAGAAATGAAGAGCAAGAAGATATAAGACAAACTTAAATAGGTTTTCAGCTCCTATGGTCATCCTAATCTAATCCATTTTCTAAGGTCACGAACCTACAGTCAACACAATGCTCTGATACCATCTGAAGCGATTCAACCCGGTAAGGATTGGATCTCTGTGCATATTGTGCTAGTCCCTGGATCGACTCGCTAGCACACACAGTTCGATGAATAAACAGAATAGCAAATGCGTCATTATTACAACGTGTATGATCCAGAATATATTTATTACAACTTGCATAGCTCATGGCTAGCTCAAATAAAAGAGTTCAAAGCGGAAAACAAATAAAAACAAAGAGCTCCATCACGCCACAGGCGAACATGCTGAGTGGAAGCTCGCGACCTAAATATGGAATATCACTCTGTCCTCAATGTTACCTGCAACATGAAACGTTGCAGCCACGCAGGGTCAATACATTGAATGTATTGGCGAGTATCACTAGAGACTTATAACAATCTATCAAGTACATTTTCAAGGTGAGAGTTCAAACTTTTATTTTATTTTGCACAAAGCAATCATAGTATCGTCCCAGTTTTATCCCAGCAACTTTAATCTCCGAACTTCTCTAGTGCACATGCGAGTAGGTCAAGCTTAGGGTGCCTACCATGCTAATCTCCTTTCTTCCATTGCACATGCCAGTAAGTCAGGTTTAATACCCTTATCATGTTATTCTACACTCCATTAGTGTACATGTCAGTAAGTCAGGCTCTACGCCCTTACCATGTCACTCATCACCAGTGTACATGTCAGTAAGTCCGGCTCAACACCCTTACCATGCCACTCACCACCGAGCGAACATGTCGAGTAAGTCGGGCTCAACACCCTTACCATGCCACCCTCCCTTCAACTAGTGTACATGTCGGTAAGTCGGGCTCCATGCCCTTACCATGCCACTCGACCTATACATGTCGATAAGTCCGGATCAAAGCCCTTACCATGTTGGTCCACCTACAACCTTCTCACGTACTATTCACATCCGCTCCAATTCATCCATTTGTTGTTTTCTCAACTCAAAACTAACCTTTCAACTAATACATACCCATGACATGATATTCCACCCACTTATAAAGTAAGCATATCCAAGCAATCAAACATAGGTTGACTACAAATGAATCCAATCATAATAAACATATGGCTATCCTACGCCGGGTTTCAAAGCAATAGAACACAATCCATCAATAACAATCCTACACATGTACTTGTACTAAAATCATACTACACGTATAGAAAAACAATAGATCTGTTATGATCAAAAGTTCAACTTGCCTTATTTGTCGTTGTCGTTCGCACTCTCTTTGCAAGAACAGACGTTACACACCGCACGATCTAGACGATAAAATAATCACAATAAATATCCAGAGAGCACAAACGGAGAAAACACATAACAAAGTAATGCATGCATGCTCTCAAAATAATTTAGGTTTGAAACTACTTTATAGGAAATTGTTTATTCAATAGCAATTTCGAAAAGGCATTTTAATACAAACTGGGAATTTATGCAAAAAAATAATTTCGAAAATCACAAATAAGTATTCTAGTGTATGGGAGATTTCATTATATTTAATTTGCGACTGGAATCAACTTAAGATCATTTATATAATTTAAAATATAGTGAAAATACTTTAAACACTATTATTAATTTGAAAAATCCTTAAGTTACGTGAAATCTAAAATTAACAGTACCAAGTTGTGCTTATCATTTTTCTGAATCCAACGCTATATTATTTGCTAAATTCCGAGTTACGAAAATATATATATGATTTTTACAAGGTTAAACATTTCGCGGATCTTTTATAATTTTGTCCGAAAAGTGGTCAGAAAGAGTTTCTCGGATGGAGAAACTTTCTACACGAAAGTTACAGAGAATTCAATTACGAACTCAATGCAAAAGGAATCATCTAAAACGGAGCTATAGATTATTTGTTATGAATTTTCAAAGATTTTTATGGGGAAACAAGCTAGCACCATTTGCAGCGATCGCTCGGTTTGGAAAACGAGACCGTACGGGTTCAGCTAATAGGGATCCTCAGATTTACATCTTACGATCCTCAAGGTGATTGACATGATCTAATCCAAACTGTACGCGTACGACTCAAGTAATGAGGTGCGGCTGACTCACAGAGGCCGGACCTGGTCGACGATGGTGAAGTGGCGAGTCGAGCGTGGATGTTGGCGTCTATTCGCTGGTCTCCAATCTCGGCGAGGACGTGCACGTGATGCTGCAGTTGATGGCGTGATCGTTCGTGTGACCGGCGGCAGTGTTTTCTTCCTCGGACAGCGTCAGCGATCGGATGGAGGAGGTGGATGTCCGTGAAGCTCCGGCGATGTTTCCTCGGCGTTCTAGTGGCCTGCAGATCGGGGAAAAGAGGATGAGAGCGAAGTGGTAGATCAAGAGGAAAAATATTGGTGCAGGCGAGAGGGTCTCAGGAGGTCTGAGACGACGGCGACATTAACCTCCGAAGCTCAGCGATGGCGGCGGCGGCTCGAACTCCGGCGAGAAATTTGCGCAGCCTGGCGGCGCAAAAATTTGGAATTTTAGGAAGCAAAAACGAAGGAGATTATGGGGTATTTATAGAGGGATTTTTCGTGGCAAGGAGGCAAGCAAATCCGAGCAGAAACGAGCGAGAAAATTGGGATATTTCGCAGCCGGTACCAACTCGTACGCGAAACAGACTCCAGGCGAAGGTAGAAGATGATTGTGGGTCCCATGCGTCAGAAAAAAAAAGAACAAAGGAAAACGCAGGGCGTGCGTTGCTGGTGCTGCTGCGCGGCTGTTCGGCATGTGCGTGTCTGCGCTGGCCAGCGCGGCCGGCACGGCCGCGTGCGCGTACGCGTATACGGGCGTGATTCCTTAGCATGGCTCGATGGCTGGCTGTCTAGCCTGGCCGGTCGTTCTTTTTTTGTTTATTTCCTTTTCTTCTTTTCTGTTCTAGTTACTGAAACTGACGCAAATAAAAATACGAAAATTTGTAAATACTTCCAGTACAGTATCTGGACATAATGAGCACAGCTCCAATCCAGTAAAGCACTAGGATAAATATAGTATGCATATAGATTAATCAACAAGGAGCAAAACTAGCAATATAAAACACTTTTATGCAAGAAACATGTAAAACATTTTCTAAAACTGAAACTTTGACATGCTGATATGATGCAATGCATAAATTTTAAAATTCTCAGATTTTGGGATGTTACAACTAAACAAAAATCTTTGGTGGTACTCTCACAACTCACTCAAAACTGATAAGAAAGGTAAATCTTACCGCTCCAAAGTGAATTAGTTTTGCTTACCAACTTGGATTGACGGACTAGTGCACGGATGTAGCGAAGCGAATATCAAGGGTATAAGAACAATCACACGACAAAGCAGGATATATGTGGGGTTGTAGGTAGGCTACCTATTTGCACCAATAACAAGCTCTAGCGCTGACCGTAGACAACCAATGATACTCACACAAGGCGATATAATGGGGCAATGCAACTATATGTGGGAAAAGTTGCAATGCACTAGAGAGACGCTAGAAAAGCTCAACAAGACAGGCACAAGATTGCTCAACTACGGGTGCAGTAAAGTAAACTTAGGCCTTCACTTGATTCAACTAGCACTTCACTTTTCTTTTTGGATTTTTCTTTTAGTATAACACACGCAGCTTTGTAGCTCTTTTTGCTTCTTTTCAATTTTCTCTCTTTTTTTTGATATATGACACAACTCCTTGATAACACGGCCAACAGAAATATGCAAAGCACCGATAACCTAACGAGCAGCCTGTCGAGCGGTAAAACTAGTCTCTTCTGGGGAAGTTCCTAGTCACTTATATCGATAGGCTGTGTCTATGGTTGGGAACAAGCACACTGTACGCTATGTGGACTCGGAGTAACAAAAACTGACACACTATGATAAACTAGATGATAGAGAAAACACAAACCCTAACAATTCTACTAGATGAAAGATAAAGATACGCAAAAACAACTACGAAAAGCAACTAAAACTCGAAATTAGTGCAATCTAAGGCTATGGCAAACCCTAACCCTAACTTTTTATGGCTTTTTCTGGATAGGAAACACTCACAACTCAACTATGGGGTGGATTGTGGATGGCTTACCGAGGAAAACTGGAAATCTGATACCAAGATGATAAGGGGTTGCCCGATCTTCTCAGTAAGCGACGGGTGGTGATGAACACACGATGGTAGCAGCGGTTGAAATCGATGATGCTGAGGAGGATAACTTGTATGACGCCGACGAAGTCTCTCGATTGATTCCTGATGCCAACGCAACAGCTCTCAACCCTGCAAGATATTCGCAACTCCACACACTTGCGCACGTAGCCGCCGACCACGAAGCGGTAGATTGCAATCTTCTAATCCCCAATGGAACAACGAGATCACACAAACTTTCGGTAGCATAAAACTCCGGATCGCAACGAATTGGAGAGTTGGGGAACAATAGTTTTGCTTAGCAAACAACTATGAACTAGGGTTTATCTTAAACGTGGTCTAAAGCAGCTAGGGGGCGTCCCGGGCACTTATATAGGTGTCCGGGACGAGTTCGGTCGAAAAGATACAAAAATAACCGACCCAGAATAGATCTGGTCGAGACAGACTCGGACTGGTCCGGTCTGGGATCCGGTCGACCGGGCTGTGGACCGGGCGGTCCGGTCAGTGGTCCGGTCAACCAGTCGGAAACCGGAAAACTGCGAGGTTTCCGGTTTCTGTCCGGTACGATACGCTCCCTCCGGTTGGTGGCCGGTTGGCGGCCGGTTGACCGGGCCAGGGACCGGGCTGGCCGGTCTGGGGGCCGGTCTGACCGGGTTCTGGACCGGCCTGGACTTCTTCTTCTCCTCTCGCGCATGCCTCCCGCTCCTCCCTCGCGCGTCCATGAGATATCTTCATGTCCAGCTCCATGTCCAGCTTCACGTCCATCTTCACGTCCAGCTGCTCCTCTCCTCCTCGTGCGATGCTTGTCTCCTCTTCATACCTGATGATACACAAGTAATAGGATTTAGGTAGTATAAAGTTCTCATCAATCAAGGTATCGTTTAGGAACAAGTTCACCTGTTGTTTAAGTAGCTTCGCACGAGCTCTTGTAATTGGTCCAATCCGAACTTCATTGGACTTGAGCTTCACAGCAGGTTCATCTTCATTTGTTAATGACGGAGGTAGTTGTGAGGTAGGGATGTCCTCATCACCCACGATGTCAGGCGGCCCACTCGCACTGGATGCGCTGTTGGGCTGAGCAGGCCGTTAGTTTAAAAACCTGGCCCGTTAGCATTTCCAGCCGGCCCTTTTATTTAAATCTTGTTTAAATAAATTTAAACCAATTTCAATACTGGACCCAACTTTGAAAATTCATAGAATCTGTTTGGCTTGGCCAAATTTAACAAACTTTATATATTTGGAAAGCTAGTAGAAAGTTCTACAACATGCCGCTGGTCCCACCCCAATATTTGTTATAGAAATAAAATGATAAAAAGAAGAAGACAGGGAATTTTTCATATTCAAATAATTATTAAAAATCAACCAAAATAGATATTGAATTAATTCCAACTCCAATAGGTCACAATTGACTTACACTAATTGTTTCTGCAAGAAAATGGTGTGGTCACTTTGCATGATCATGCCCTAGATTAATTAATGGACAATATGGCTAGTTTAGTTTAGAGATATTACCCACAGATATTATGTAAGTTATATGAAGTATTTTACTTCATTTAAATCTTGTCCCAAATGAATTCTTGTGATGTTTGCACCCCTGGTCCAAACACTCCTATATGAATATTTGGAGATTTAAATCATTTGTGGAATTATAAAATGGTATGAGGTGATTTACCTCATTTAAATCATTTTCTCAAATAATGATAATGAATGTTTGACTTAGGTCAATATGAATTCATGTATGATTATTTGAGAAGTTAAATCTTAAGAAGATTCAGTGAGAGGAAATTATTTTTCTCAAGAACTAAATGGAAATTAGTAATTACATATGTAATGAGAGGAAATTACTTTTCTTTAACAAAGAAAACCAATGCACCTAATTATTTTATGTGTGTGTTTAGCATAGTTTGTGTGAAGTAATGATGTGCCTAGCATAGTCTTTGAGCTTGTTTAGTGATTATACCTCGTATTCAAATATAGAAGCTAGCACCGGAGATTACCAAGAGGAAGGAGAATTCTACCCAGAAGAGGAAGAAGAAAACCTAGAGAACTACCAAGGCAAGTTAATACTCTTGCAAAGTGCAAAGCCCTCCTTGGGCAAGGCACCATGATTCTTATCTTTCTTCATACAATCCTATCCTATTTTTATACCATCCAAGTCTTACTTGTTGTGTTTTTCAAAGAGTTGATTTCAAATGGTATAGGTGAATAAAACTACTAGAGTAGCAAAGTTAGTCTTATAGATAGCAAAGCAATGTAGCACCCCTCATGATTAGTGCTAGTGCTAAAGTACTAAAACTTGACTACTCTAGATGGGAACATA
This sequence comes from Lolium rigidum, assembly GCF_022539505.1. Taxonomy (NCBI): domain Eukaryota; kingdom Viridiplantae; phylum Streptophyta; class Magnoliopsida; order Poales; family Poaceae; genus Lolium; species Lolium rigidum. Next base: position 112,516,914 of record NC_061511.1, read on the forward strand.
TGACTTGTTGAATTTGAAACCTTGGAATGAGGAAGCATTCCATTGAATGATGTGAAGTTGAATGTGAACAAGAGAAGATAGTGATTTTTGATAAAACCATGATATTGGTTTGAATGCGATACCTTTCCAATTTTTGAGTACCCCCACAATACCTGATTATGGGTAGGGCTTAACTGGAAGTTTATAGATTTTAGTATGAGTTCCCTCTAAACACACATCATAGGGGTTATGCCGAGGCTGCCTCCGTTGTTGAGAAATGATGTGAATTGAGGTGAATTGTACGGCCAAGCCCTGTGCAGTTCCCAGTTTAACAGTTGGTTTTCACTGGGAGGCCAAGCTCATGGGGAGAGGTGCTCATACTAGGATGTGTAAGTGAAAGGTTATGGTTGATGATCCGCGTACTGTGTTACGATGATTCGGAGTTATTCCGACGGATGAAATCAAATTTTGTGGCACAAGTGTGCAACCTCTGCAGAGTGTAAATCTATTCGAATAGCCGTGTCCACGGTTACGGACGGTTGGAAGGGCCATACAGTTTCCGGTGTCAGATTTTTGAAAACCTTAGTAAATGTGAATGGTGACATGGTGACTAGTTGGAATTACAACCAATGTTGTGGGAATGACACTAATGTTCCCACTTGAGTTAGTTAGCACATGATCAAATACTTGTGAACTAAAATATGGCTTATGCAAGTTAAAATAGAGTTTAGCACCCTTACTCAAAGAGTTGGCATTTTACTTTAGTATTAGTTTGCAAGTACTTAAAGTACTTACGGCTTTGTCCCTGGCTATTCAAATGGCCAGAGTACGATGATGAACAGAACTATCACGAGGATGACGAGCAGGACGCCTACGACAACTAGGGGTTTCTGACGTCAAATGTTGGCCTGTGGACTAGAGAGTCCATTTACTATTATGCTTCCGCTATGTATGAACTGGTGTATGTATGTTGATTGAAAGATCAACTATTTGTGTAAGATGAATCATGTGATTCAATATTGTAAGACATTATGGCTTGTAATAAATAATGACTGTGATATTCGACTATTATGCCTCGCAACAACATTATCCTGGGATTGCGATGAATGACATAATAGGCATCCGGACTTAAAAATCCGGGTGTTGACAAGTTGGTATCAGAGCCATTATTTGACCTTAGAAAACCTTAGTTAGAATGGGCGTTCATAAAAACCTAACTTTGAAATCAAAATGAAAAGAATATTTATGAAAAATTATTCATATTCTTGTCTTGGAGGCTTTTTCGAAATTTGATAAAACATGCTCTTTCTTATTATGTCTACTTAAAATTTTGCCACACTTGTTCAAATCTCTAACTTACTCTCCCAATTCACTTTCAGATGGAGCCCAACGCACCCGTCAACACCAAGTTTTACCAACTTGGTAACGGAGGCAGCTTGATTTTCGAGCACGATCTCACCGCGGTCTCGAACTTTCTGGGACGCCTCCAGCCCGAGTTCCATGGGATCCAGGTGAATGATCAGCCTGGCGGCGAGCTGCAATGGATCATTACTGCAGATCTGAGGGGAAACATGGAGTCTCCCACCTCGGAGAGAATCCTGTTCTCTTTCCGTGAGAGCAACTGGCTCGATGGGCTTGCACGAGGCCTGCAGGAGGCACTGGCACGCCTCTGCGGACAGAACGCGGTGCGCCTGCTTGCGTCCCGTTTCGCTCACCTAGTGAAGCGTGATGCCGCAGGAGTACCCATGGCTCTGCAGTCTCACCCTGAGTTGAGGCATCACGCCGAGCATCTAGACTTCATGTTGTATCATACTCAGCTGGATCTGGATAACGCCCGGATGCACGCGAACCAGACTCACCTCGCACTGGCCACTCATGGCGATGATATCAAGATGCTGTCCAGGGACCGCAACAAGCTTCGCCCGCGGTGTGCGAAGAAGGATGCTACTATCACGCGCCTTCGCGCTCAGATAGCGTGATAGGGCAAAGGTGTCCGATCTTTCGATGAGATGGGGATAAATCGATTTGTTGGTGGAGTTCGTGCTTGACGATCCGACTACACGTGCAAAGCTCGTGCGCCAATGCAATCGCTAGGACAATCTCCGGGAGTTACTGATCTTGCGGGAGCACGATCAGCCTGACCAGAAGGTCTTAATTCCTACCCGAAATCGAGAACAAGTAAGAACTAAAGATGCAATCAGAATATTGCGAATATAGATGAAAGCTTGATTGATAATGGTGGGATTCCGAATAGTCGGTCTTGTTCTGGGCGTTGGCCTCAAAAGAAGTACACGTAGTTGCAGCAATTGGCTAACTTTTAATCTAATCAAAATCCAAGTTCTAATGACGGCTACGGAGGGATATATATGGGGAAGTCAAGGGATTTTCGTCCAACCAGCTAGGGTTGGCCAAAAACACCCCTAAATGGGCCTTCCTCCACCTATATGGCCTCTTAAAATCCCCTAAAATACCTAATCCGAAAATACATGGGCCTGGCCCATTAAATAAGGCGACGCAGCACCAAAAATAACTCTTTGGACGAATTTTATGATGGAGTAACTTGTATAATTCATCCAAGCATCGTTGCTTCACTATGGTGGCTTCAATGTTCTGAAATCCTCGCTTGCAACGCCATCCCGAATCCTTGCAGGTCTGCTGCCATCTCCATGCACGTTCCTAATCCAATGCTTGGCGTCCATGCTAGATCCATTCCTAAATAATATAAATACATTTGATTTAGGCAACATCATATTCTCATATATATCAGGAAGGATTCCTAGTAACGAATGTACCTGAGATATGGTTGTAGGAGTATTGGTTGTATCTATCATAGAGATGTCCTCATCATCCTCCCCTACTTGAATTGAAGTCGTCCTCGACGTAGTCTCATCTTTTTCACCAAGATATGCCTTCAAATCGCAGGTAATCATGTCCTCATCATCCTCCCTTTCTTGAAAGAAAAGCCGTCCTCGGCGATGTTTATTCTGTAAACATGCTAACAAAAGAGACAATGTATATGCATGGTATATGTATATGTCATCCGTTTTAACAGATCGCTCATGTTTCCCATTTAAGTTTGTACATATTCCAGTATTGTAGTAGCGTAGAAGCTTATTACTCCCCATAAAACATTTATCACAACTCAATTTGCAGATATAAGTGAAGCACATTTTAACTCCTTTCAAATGATAATGCTCATCATTAAACCATCCCAAAGTTGGTAAACCAAACTGTAAGGTCTCAAATTTACTAGCCACACAATGTTGATTTAAACAATTTTGCAGCAAGTTATTTGGCATAGAATGAATACCAACATTGAAGGTCATATCAAAATGAGAAAGCATATACACAAATTCAATTTTATTGGAACTATTAGAATCATCACACATGATGCAAATCCTATGTACCATAAAAACATTGGTGCTGACATACTCCCCAACCAAATGAAAAGTAACATCAGGGGTGTAGACACTCTTTAAACAAGGAAGTTCATCAATTTTATGTCTAGCATGTGACAAAGATATAGGTGGATCCATCACAACGTAAAACAAAGAATTAGCATGAGAAATCTTAGCCAACACTTCATTGTTCATAACCAGTTTTATATGATCCATACTAGAGTCATCTTTCAAATCACAAGGTGCATTATCAGGAGCAAGAATTTCAGTTTGTGCACTCATAGACATGGAAGAATTAGCTTGTACAGTAGGTGTACTCAACATAGTTGGTATATCAGTTACACAAGTTCCTAACACATGGTCATCATTGGAAACAAAATTCTCCGTTGGTACACTCATATCAATAGAAGAACGAAAAACAGCACATGGTACACACAAATCTGTAGGTTTGTCATAACTAGAGTCAACCAAAAGATTGCTAGTCATATCAATGATAATTTCAGTGGTATGATCACATGGTACTTGCAAATCAGTAGTATGATCCTCTAATATAGGCGGTGTGGCCAAATCATCAGTGAACTCAACACATGGTATATTAATATCAACATGGTATTTACCAATTTCAAGTTCATTAACAAAACTAGGAAGCATCTCCATTGTTTGATCGAAGATTGTTTCAAAGTGACAACTCTATCCTCAATAAACTCAATAGACAAATCATCACATGAAATATGTAGATCATCATGGAATTCATCACCACATGTGGAAGGACAAAATCAGTACCTTCATGTTTACCTTGGGACTCCAACGTAGAAGATGTTCGCAGCGACGTGTCACAAGTCTGTGGCTGGGCGACTCGCACAACAATATCCATGCGTGGAACGTTGGAAGAAACAACCGGTGCTAGTGTGCATGACTTGAAGGAGTTGAAATGGTCCACCGTGTTTTCCTGTATGTGTTGCTCAAAAGCACAAGCGCGAACATATATACCAATAGTAGAACGAGGAATATACTTAAACCTAACCTTAATATCAGGGTTTAAGCCGTTGAAAAACATGTTTCTAGTACTTTCCTCAAATTCCTTTATATCACAACGGTACATGTAAAATTTAAATTCCTGATAGTAAACATGCACAGTATTACTACCTTGTTCTAATCGTTCAAGTTTGCGGAGCAGTGCACGTTGATGAGAAAGAGGCACAAATTTACGTCTCAAAACAGATTTCAAATCTACCCAAGTAGTAGGTTTATTATCAACATTTTCTTTATAATTCCAGTCCCACCAAACGGAAGCAAGATCAATAAAAGTTTTGGCGGCAATTCTTACTTTCTCATGTTCATTCAAATCATGGCATCCAAAAATATTGTCAACCTCAAACTCCCAATCAAAATAAGCATCTGTATTATATCTACCCTCATAAACTGGTAATGATATAACCTGATCATGATCTCCTGTAAATGGTTGCACATGCCTCTCCGTAGTCGTCATGGTACTCGGGTCGATGCTGTGGTCCTCAATTCCTGTCATGGTTAGTACCCAAAAAGCACAAATGCATATGCCTACAAACTACGGAATATGGTGGTTCACGCGCAATTCGTCAAGCAAAATACAAAGCTCTTACAAGTTCTTACCAAACAGGAGGAAGGTGATATGGCAACCAACAAGGATCAGCTTCTCCCCGAGATTGCACAAAGCGATTACCGTGTGTCGACACAAAGCACGTGGAGAAATCTGTGGAGCTCGGGAAGGCAAAGTATAGTGATATGGTGGCACAAGAATCAAATCAGCGATGCAAATTGAGTAAACGCTCAACGAAGGTACCGTGGCCGGTCCTAGGCTAGATCGTATTAGAGACGCGAGCCTAAATCACCAACGAGGTCACGACGCGGCACAAGATGCAAGAGGACAGCGGAACCGGCGCCGAAGGATAGAGCAACCTATGGGAAGGAATTGTTTCTTTTTTTTTTTTTTTTTTTTTTTCGGGGAATCTACCGTGGCGCTAGACCACAGAGGTCTCTATGGTCGGGCGACCAAATTTTTTTTTTTTTTTTTTTTTTTTTTTTTTTTCTGGGAATCTACTGTGGCGCTAGACCACAGAGGTCTCTATGGTCGGGCGACCGGAAATTTTTTTTTTTTTTTTTTTTTTTTTTTCGGGAATCTACTCGTGGCGCTAGACCACAGAGGTCTCTATGGTCGGGCGACCGGAAATTTTTTTTTTTTTTTTTTTTTTTTTTTTTTCGCCTAGATTGCTTTCTGGATTCCGACGGAAAACGCGAAATTGACCAAGAAAACGGATCTAAAACCCGGAAAAACTCAGAAACAAAGATCAAGAAAGACCCTACGATGATGGGAATCAAAGGGGAACAACAAAGAGTTGATGGCGTATGTGGCGGAAGTGTATGGTGGCGGTGATATGGCGAGGACCGCAAGCGGAGATGGCGCGGCGGCGACGCGACTACTATGATCGAACTCGAAACTCTAACGACTCTAGACGCTAAGACCAAGCACGCGACACAACGATTGCGTACAAAGACTCAAAAAGCAAAAACTCGAAAAGATCATGCAATGGCTTGGCAGGGGCTATGGGACTGGATGATCTAAACCTAATATATTTTTGTGGAGCTTTTTCCGGGTTATAGGTAAAACAAATCTACACTAGTAAAACCGTAAATCTCACCGAGCAACCTGAAATCCGATACCACTTGATAGGGCAAAGGTGTCCGATCTTTCGATGAGATGGGGATAAATCGATTTGTTGGTGGAGTTCGTGCTTGACGATCCGACTACACGTGCAAAGCTCGTGCGCCAATGCAATCGCTAGGACAATCTCCGGAGTTACCGATCTTGCGGGAGCACGATCAGCCGACCAGCAAGGGTCTTAATTCCTACCCGAAATCGAGAACAAGTAAGAACTAAAGATGCAATCGAATATTGCGAATATAGATGAAAGCTTGATTGATAATGGTGGGATTCCGAATAGTCGGTCTTGTTCTGGGCGTTGGCCTCAAAAGAAGTACACGTAGTTGCAGCAATTGGCTAACTTTTAATCTAATCAAAATCCAAGTTCTAATGACGGCTACGGAGGGATATATATGGGGGAAGTCAAGGGATTTTCGTCCAACCAGCTAGGGTTGGCCAAAAACACCCCTAAATGGGCCTTCCTCCACCTATATGGCCTCTTAAAATCCCCTAAAATACCTAATCCGAAAATACATGGGCCCGGCCCATTAAATAAGGCGACGCAACGACCAAAAATAACTCTTTGGACGAATTTTATGATGGAGTAACTTGTATAATTCATCCAAGCATCGTTGCTTCACTATGGTGGCTTCAATGTTCCGAAATCCTCGCTTGCAACGCCATCCCGAATCCTTGCAGTGTCCGCTGCCATCTCCATGCACGTTCCTAATCCAATGCTTGGCGTCCATGCTAGATCCATTCCTAAATAATATAAATACATTTGATTTAGGCAAGCATCATATTCTCATATATATCGTGAAGGATTCCTAGTAACGAATGTACCTGAGATATGGTTGTAGGAGTATTGGTTGTATCTATCATAGAGATGTCCTCATCATCCTCCCCTACTTGAATTGAAGTCGTCCTCGACGTAGTCTCATCTTTTTCACCAAGATATGCCTTCAAATCGCAGGTAATCATGTCCTCATCATAGCGTCACTTGAGACCACCGTCAAGGCTCGGGAGGAGCAGCTGCATGAGATGGAGGAAGACGAGGCCGGTATCGATATTCAGGGAGGAGGCGCCTTCCTGAGTGACGATGACGACTTCGAGGAGGACGAGTTCACTGAGGAGGAGGATTACGCGTTCCAGGAGCCAGGACCTGATGATGTCGTTCCCATCGACATTGAGGATGAGGGTAACCACACCTGAGCACTGATGTAGGCATGAGTTGTATCCCGTCAGTTGTATCGTAGCATGAGAAATGGTTCTTAAAACCATTGGAAGTGTTGAACTGTTAGTTTGTAATGTGTGATGTGGAATGAATGAATGAATGTTTGTGTGTGTCATCCAAAGCATTCAAGTTTTTACAAGTTTTTGAACTCAATTCAAAATAAACCATAGAATTTCCCTCTTATCTTATAATCTCATGTATATTCAGATGGCCCCTCCCAATCGCAACAACAACGATGCCATGATGCAACTGCTGCAAACCCTGCTTCAAGACAGGGAGACTGAAAGGGCTGAACGTCAAGCCAACATCGCAGCACTGCAAAACCTTGCTAACCAAGGCCATGGGAATCATGATCATCCCGGATCCAAACTCAAGAACTTCCAGAATACCAATCCTCCGGTGTTCAGCAAGACTGAAGAACCCCTCGACGCCGACGACTGGCTCCAGACTATGGAGAACAACTTGGAGGTCGCCGGAGTTGAAGCCAATGAGAAGGTCCTGTTTGCAACCCACTACCTTGCCGAACCAGCCCGAGCCTGGTGGACCAGCACCCGTGCCATGAACAGAGGTCAAGTCATGACTTGGGCAGATTTCAAGCTCAAGTTCAGCAAGTACCATGTGCCCCCGGTTCTTATCAAGAAGATGCGGGATGAATTCCGCGAACTCAAGCAAGGACGGATGACGGTGGTGGAATACCGCGACAGGTTCCTTACACTGTCAAGGTATGCCCCCGATGAGACTGACACTACTGAGAAGAGGCAGGAGAGATTCCTGAACGGACTGCATGATGAGATGCAGACTGTTCTAGTCAACATCCCCTTTGCCGACCTTGAAGCCCTTGTTGACTCGGCCATTCAGATGGAGGGCAAGTTGAACCAAGCCAATGAGAACCGCAAACGCCGCATGATGCACCAGAGTGGGCCCAGCAATACTCCAAAGTATCGCCCCAGCTCAAGCGGAGGTTTGGCCCCCAGAAACAACAAGCCCCAGATGCAGACTTCACGCCCCGGTTTTCAGAACCGGAGTGGAGGAAACCCCAGGCCAGGAGGACACCCCAACCACAACCACAACTACCAAAGCAACACCAACAACTTCAACCGCGCCCCAATGAGAGCCCCCAACACCAACAACAACAACACCAACACCGCACCAAGGACTGGGAGCAACGCCATCCCCGTCGCAACCAAGGACAAGTCCACCATCACTTGCTATGAGTGTGGTGTAGTGGGACACTATTCCAATGAGTTCCCCAAGAGACTCGTCAAGCTCGCCGGCAACACCGCTGCACCTGTTCAGCAGGAACGCCGCGTCTCCACCGGAAAGAAGTTCTCCCCCAACAACCCCAATAACCGCAACGGCCGTCTCTTCCACATGAACGCCGAAGAAGCCCAGGAAGCACCAGATGTTGTACTGGGTATGTTTCCTGTCAACTCAGTACCTGCCAGAGTGTTGTTTGATTCCGGAGCATCTCATTCTTTTGTCACCGAAGACTTTGCATCAACAAGTAAAATTCAACCTCTCAGTTTGAAACATGTCATGATAGTTCAAATCCCCGGATCCACCACTAAAGCCAGAAAATTTTGTAAAAATGTACCCATCAGAATACATGAAGTAGATTTCTATGCCAATCTGATAATTCTGGGAACCAAAGGTTTGGAAATAGTGCTGGGTATGGATTGGATGGCCAAGCATCATGGAATGATAGATTGTGCCAAGAAAGCCATCACCATGACCAGTAGCACCGATATCATAGTAGAACATGTCTCTGAACTGCTACCCAGAAAATTTACCTGCAACCAGAGTGTAGCCAAGCCAACCTTGGATCAGATCAGGGTCGTTTGTCGATATCATGATGTGTTTCCTGATGGTTTACCCGGTATGCCCCCAGATCGGGATATCGAGTTCATCATCGAGTTAATCCCCGGAACCGGACCTATCGCCCAGAGAGCCTATAGCATGAACCCAGCAGAGCTCGTGGAGCTAAAGAAGCAACTCGGATGAACTGTTAGCCAAAGGTCCGATTCGACCAAGTGCGTCACCTTGGAGATCCCCGGCTTTGTTTGTGGATAAGAAGGATGGTGCCGATCGTTTATGTACGGACTATCGTAAGCTTAACGATGTCACCATCAAGAACAAATACCCCTTGCCAAAGATAAAAGACCTGTTTGATCAGCTGACCGGTGCCGTAGTATTTTCGAAGATTGATCTCAGGACTGGATATCACCAGCTGAAGATTCGTGCATCGGACATTCCCAAAACTGCCTTTACCACCAGATATGGATTGTACGAGTACAATTTCATGTCATTTGGATTGACCAATGCCCCCGCTTATTTCATGAATCTCATGAATAAGATCTTCATGAACTTACTGGATAAGTTTGTTGTTGTTTTCATCGATGACATCCTAATCTACTCCAAGTCTGAAGAAGAACATGAACAACACCTAGAAGCTGTCCTGGAAACCCTTAGAGAGCATAAGCTGTATGCTAAGTTCAGCAAATGTGAGTTTTGGCTGAAGGAAGTAGGATTCCTGGGACATATCTTGTCTGCAGGAGGAATTGCTGTAGATCCCGCCAAGATCAAGACTGTTGCAGAATGGAAAGCCCCAACCACCCAGACCTAGGTCCGCGCTTTTCTTGGATTAGCCGGATATTACCGCAGATTTGTAGAAGGCTTTTCGAGCATCGCTCGACCAATGACCCAACCGCCGAAGAAGGACAAGAAGTTCGAATGGACTGACAAATGTGAGGAGAGTTTCCAACAACTCAAGCTTAGACTGACCTCAACCCCAATTCTGATCATGCCAGACATCACCAAGCCCTTTGACGTTTACTGCGATGCATCCAAGATTGGTCTCGGATGTGTGCTTTGATACGTCCAAAACGTATCTACTTTCCCGAACACTTTTGCTATTGTTTTGCCTCTAATTTGTGTATTTTGGATGCAACTAACACGGACTAACGCTGTTTTCAGCAGAACTGTTCTGGTGTCTCGTTTTTGTGCAGAAATCCAACTTTCAGGAAAAACCTCGGGATTTTGACGGAAGGCCCTATTTTCCCGGAATACTGACGGAGCCAGAAGGGCAATTCAAGTGGAGGCCCGAGGGCCCCACACCATAAGGCGGCGCGGCCTAGGGGGGGCCCGCGTGGCCCTATGGTGTGGCCCCCTCGGCCGGCCTCCGACGCCCTCCTTCGGACTACTTATTCGCCTCGACCTAAAAACGCACGGGGGAGAAGTCGAAGTCGCCGTAAACCCTCCGTAACGCCGCCACATCGCGAAACTCCGTCTCGGGAGCCAGAAGTCTCCGTTCTGGCACTCCGCCGGGACGGGGAATTGGAGGAGATCATCGCCATCATCACCGCCAACGCCTCTCCATCAACCAGCCATGCTTCCCCCATCGCGAGGCCCGGCTGCCACCGGCTGGTAGGACAAAAGATGTTGTGCAAGTTTCTCATTGCGAGCACGTACGACTATAATTGGAACACATGCCTATTGATTGATTAGTACTTGGATACCGTTTTATTATTATCTGCAAATGCCCTGCTATGATTGTTACATGAGTTTCTTTCATCCATGCAAAGCCCGTCATCCGTCCCCGTGCCTACAGTATTTTAATCCTGCTGTTTACTAAAATCACTACTGCTGTTTCCGTTACTCTGCTGCTGTTATTTCACTACTGCTACTGCTATAAAACTGTTACTACTGATAAACTCTTGCGAGCAAGTCTGTTTCCAGGTGCAGCTGAATTGACAACTCCGCTGTTAAGGCTTTCAAGTATTCTTTGTCTCCCCTTGTGTCGAATCAATAAATTGGGTTTTACTTCCCTCGAAGACTGTTGCGATCCCCTATACTTGTGGGTCATCAAGACTATTTTCCGGCGCCGTTGCCGGGGAGCATAGCTTTATTTGGAAGTTCACTTGGATTGATATTGTTCGCTGCAAATTCTCCATCATGGGTAAACCTCGCGATACTAAGGTCGCCATATTACCATCCACTACAAGAAAAGGTACAACTCCGAGTACCTCTGCTGCTCTTGATTCACCATCTGTGATTGATAAACTTGTTCCACCGCCACATGCTTCAAATGCTGGTACTTCTGCTGAATCTGAAAACTCTCATAATATTGATAATATTTCTGCTGTGCTTGATGATACTGGTTCATTGGGAACTTTTCTAGATGCTACAATTGCTAGGTCGAGGCAAATTGAAAATACTGAAACTCCTGATGTTACTACACCTGTTAATTCACCTGAACTTGAATACTCTAGTGATGATCTTGATGAAGATTATGTGGAACTTGATGATGATTTTATTGAAAAATGCAATGCTACTACCGATGCAAGAAAAATTAAAAAGTTGCTTGCGTAACATACTGTTAGATATAAACTGTCTCCTGATCCTAAATTTGCCACATCTCCTATAAACATTAGGGATAAAGATTATGATTTTGCTCTTGATCTATCTCATATAGCTATTGTTGAGAAAACACCCTTTTGTGGTACTGAAAGAGAAAGTGCTGTTGAACACATGACTGAGTTATCTACTCCGAGTAGCTTGTTTTCTCGATGATGTTAAGAAGCGTACTTACTTTGTTGCTAAAATCTTTCCATTCTCATTAAAGGATGACGCTAAAACTTGGTATAATAGTTTGCCACCTAGTTCTATTAAAAGTCCAAAAGAATTGCTTAATGTTTTCTTCCGGAAATACTTTCCCGCTAGTGCTCAACATGCTCGCTTTGCGGAGAGTTTATAATTTTGATCGTGGAGATGAAGAGAAATTGCCCGAGGCTTGGGCGAGATTTTGCTCTCTTATTAGAGCTCGCTTGACCATGATTTGGAAAAGCATGATTTACTTGATATATTTTATAGTGGACTAACCATTGAGTCTAGGGCATACCTGGATAGTTGTGCTGGTTGTGTTTTCAGGAAAAGAACTCCGGACGAAGCTGAAGAATTATTGGCTAAAATAGGCCGGAATCATGATGATTGGACTACGCCTGAACCAACTCCAACACCAATATTGAAGAAGAGGGGTTTAGTTAAATTGAATGATGAAGATATGAGGGAAGCCAAGAAGTCTCTCAAGGAGAAAGGTATTAAATCTGAAGATGTGAAGAATCTACCTCCCATAGAAGATATATGTGAGATAATTCCCCCTTCATCCATGATTGAGGTAAATTACCTTCAACGCTTTACTAGGGAAGATATTCCGTATTCAAAACCTCCTGCGCAATGCTTAGATGAGTTTGATAATTATATTGTTAAGCAAGAAAATTTTAATATGAGAGTAGAGAATCATTTAATGGAAAATTCTCGAGCTATTAGTGAATTGCATGATATTGTGGAGAGAACCTCCAATGATGTTAAGATGCTTGTTAAACATTTTCATATGGTTCAAACTCAAATTGATCAACTCACTAAAGTGCAAAATGACTTGTTAGGAAATAATTCTAAAGAAAAACATGCTTATGAAGTAACAACTAGAGGTGGTGTCTCTACCCAGGATCCTCTATATCCTGAAGGGCATCCCAAAAGAATTGAACAAGATTCTCAACGCATTGAACCTAGAGCTCCATCTAAGAAAAAGAAAAAGAAACATAAGTGATGTGGACTAAGTCCTTGGATGTGCCCGATCTTCACGGATTTGGGTGGAACTCGTGGGGGTAGGTGGATGAACACGATGAACACGAAGAACGCGAGGGGGAATCGTGGGGATACAACACACACACGCACACAAACCGGTTTTCCCTCGTAGGCCCGATACACCTACTCGATAGAGGTTGCGAGAAAAGACCTTCCGGTAGAAGTCCCGCAAAGAGATCGACAAGTCGAATCCCGAGAGATCTAGAAGGGCGAAAAGACCGGAAGGTTGATAGAAGTGCAAGCAAAAGACCAAATAGGTAGAAGTGCAAGCAAAAGACCAACAAATCGGTAGAAGTCGCCAAAGAGATCTTCACGAGTCGACAAGGAGCCCGGGTGGGTACAAGATCAAAGATCTAGGTAGGGTTCCCACAAGGGTGAGCTAAGCTCAGGTTTAATTTCACATCAAGTCTAATCTCAGATCTGAGCCAACTAGGCTATATATAGTAGGTGGGGCGAAGGGATAAGTTACAACTAAAAGTGCTGATGTGCTGAAGTTCGATGGGGCGGAAGTTCCGGTCATCATGGGCGGAAGTTCCGGTCAGGGGCGGAAGTTCCGGTCTGGTGGGGCGGAAGTTCCGGTCGGGGCGGAAGTTCCGGCCAAGTTCCGGCCTTGTTCCGGAAATGCGCCATTGTCCCGCAGTAACATCCAGTAAGGTTTTCGGCGACTTTCGGAACTTGGGCGGAACTTGGGCGGAAGTTCCGGTGGGCGGAAGTTCCGGTCCTTGGGGGCGGAAGTTCCGGCTGTACCCTGTTTCCTGGGCGCTGGGAAGCATCTTGAGAGCATCTGGGAGGCATCTGGCCGGAAGTTCCGGTCCTGGAGGGCGGAAGTTCCGGCTGGGGCGCTGTAGCTCCATCTTCTTCATTTCCAGCTCTCTCTCCATTGGCTTGGTCTTCATGGCTCGCTTCTTGGTCGATGTACCTGATTGAACATAGGGTATTGGCATGAAGTAGTAAGCCATCCAAAGGAGTGTCAAAAGCATACATGGAGAGGAGCGAATTCACCTCTTGGCGTAGGGCTTGGGCTCGAGCTCGTGTCATTGGACCACGAGGAGGGCTTGTCGGTCTTGATGTAGTGTCGACCTTGGGTAGGGCTACATCATCTCCCCCCCCTTGGGAAAGAGTCGTCCTCGACTCTAAAGTGTCTTCATCTCCTTGACATGGCATCCTATCCTTGATGTTGATGTTGTACTTGGTCTTGAGGGTTGTACCATTGGAGTTCATGAAGCACATGTGTTGGTCCGTGGCGATGGTTGTTTGTAGTCCTTGTAGTCGGATGTTCTCCCTAAGAAACAATGTATGCATGTGTGAAGCATTAACCGTTCGAGAGCATGGCTTGCATTGATCTAAAAGATGGAGTCTAGCTACCACATCAAAAGTTGGAGCATGGGTATAGGGGTTGGAGATGGACTTAGCTTGAAAACAAATGGGGCGTTGTATGCATGGAAGCTTGATGTCTCTCATCATCTTGTTGTCATGGTGGTGTGTAGAGAGCATGGTAAGTGTCATGTCTCGTCCCTTCTTCTTGGAGTTGAGGCGGGTAGCTTGACGAAGTACATGTTCTTGTATGATGGTTCGTGTGTCTTCATGTAGTTTCTTCATGGTGATGGCGCGCTTGTCGGAGTCCATGTTGGTGCTCTCATGAATAATTGGAGGTGGGATGTGGCTTCCGAACAAGAACTTGGGTAAAAGCAACTTTGCATTGGACAAGAAATCATCATGCGAATGGAAATCAACCAATTCTTTTTCCGCGGAAAACTTGGCAAAAATGGGAACAAAAATTGTGTCGGTGTAGTCAATGTTTTGTGGGACAAGGAGTGATGTATAGGGAAGTCTCATTTGCAAGTCACAAAAAGGGTGTTGTGTAGCGTTGTCCCAAACAAACGGAACATTCAAAAGGCCAAAAATGGTGCTAATGTTTTTCATGAAGCGAGTATGGAAAGTGGCAATGGTATGGAAACATCGAGCTTGGGCAATTGTGGTTGGCGTGTGCCGCTTATGTATATCCCCAAAGGTCGAATAATTCACTTCAATGCCCATAGAGGAAATCGCAAATCCAAAGGAAATCAACTTTTTGTGTGCCAACGGCCATAAGATGCATAAGGTCTCTCTCACATATATAATATGGTCCTTGAGGTTCATGGGACACATGAGGATATCATCAAGTCCACTTTTGTCAACAAGATGTTTCAAGAGATGTTGCATAAGACGCCAAACGAGTGGCGAAACAAAGGAACAACCCAAAGGCATGACAAGAATTGTTGGAACCCCGCGTGGGTTAAGGATTTCATGAACATACCCGTGTGCTTGACAATCATGAGTAGGACGTTGCATTTCCTCTTGTTCGTCGGTGTTGGTGTGGTGAGTGGTACCTTTTGGTAGTGTGGCGCCTTGCATGAAGTCGATGTGGTGATCTATGCCTTGAAGCGATGGTAGTCCATGAGGAAGCTCGTCGGGGAAGACATCTTGGAATTCCTTCAAAAGAGACAACAAAGACGAAGGAAATGTTGTTAAGTTGTTAGTCTCCGAGGGTGGCCCCTTGCAAATGAGCACATAGTGCAATTTGGTGGATGGGTTGTGGTGCACTTCTCTCATCTCACTCTTGGTGGCTATGAGGGCACATTTCATCTCACTCACATATGGCTTGTGGCGCTCACTTTCTTTGTGGTGGGTCACTCTCTCACCTCTCATCTCACTAGGGGGAGTAGCTTCCGTAGCCCTCGCTAAAGCCTTTTCATTGTCGGCAATTACTTGGCTAGGAGTCATTGGGCGTAGGATGAAAGACTTGTCGCCAACCTTGAAGCTATAGGCATTTGTGTAGCCATCATGGCTTGCTCTTTTGTCATATTGCCAAGGGCGACCAAGTAGCATGTGGCACACCGTCATGGGCACTACATCACAATCAACGGTATCTTCATAGGCGCCAATCTTGAAGGATATGGAGACGGTGTGTTGTATCTTGACATTGCCATTGTCACTTAGCCATTGCACATGGTAAGGGTGGTGGTGTTTCCGGAGTGTAAGGTTGAGCTTGGAGCATAGTTCGGTGCTTGCAAGATTGTGGCAACTCCCTCCATCGATGATAACCTTTATTGACTTGCCATTGATTCCGGCTCTTGTTTGGAAGATGTTGCACCTTTGTTCTTCATTGGGGAGCGCATGTGTTGTCAACACTTTGGTCACCACAAGTGATGGGCTTGCATCATGCACACATAGGACTTGTTCTTGATCTTCCAACTCCTCACCTTCAAGTGTTGTTGCGGCTTGCACCAAGGCTTCATATGCATCTTCACTTAAGTATTCCACATTGCCATCATCTCGAGTTATCATAACTCTTGTGTTCTTGCATTCAAAGGATTTATGTCCTTGAGCACCACACTTGAAGCAAGTGATGTTACTAGATCCCGTGGAAGCTTTGGAGGACATAGTTGATTGATCCGGCTTGAAGCTTGTTGTTTTGAAGGCACTCTTCGTTTGCTTGGGAGGATCCTTGGAGGAACTATCACTTGTATTCTTGGTGCTTGCGGAGTCATTTGTTGCATTTCTTGCGGCGAAGAAGGACTTTGTTTTTGCACTTGCTATGTCTTCTCGCACTTGGCGCTCGGCTCTTGTAGCTTGGTGAAGCAACTCAACCATGTTGGTATAAGGCAAGAACTCCACTATCCTCTTGACGGGAATGTTCAATCCATTCAAGAATCTTGCCATAGTTTGCTCTTCTCGCTCATCCACATTGGCACTCATCATGGTCATGTGCATCTCCTTGTAGTACTCCTCAACGGACTTGAAGCTTTGCTTGAGTTGAGTAAGCTTGTTGAAGAGGTCACGCTTGTGGTGAGTGGGCACAAAGCGTTTGTGCATGACTTCTTGCATCTCTTCCCATGTGCCAATGGGCTCTAAGTCTTCCTTGTCACGCTTCTTGTTCACTTCTTCCCACCAAACATTTGCGTATCCCTCAAACTCAAGTGATGCCATAGCTACTTTCTTTGCTTCGGAGAAGTTGTGGATGCGGAATATCTTGTCAACCTTAAGGACCCAAGACAAGTATGCGTCGGGGTCTTCCTCTCCTTGGAACTTGGGCATGGTGAACTTGAGCTTCCCAAAGATTTCTTCTTCATTGCGGTCATTGCGTCTAGGAGGTGGTCTTTCTTCACCATGGTCTTGGCGTGGTTGAGGTTGAGGTTGAGGTTGTGGACCTTGAGCATCTCGATTGTTGTTGCTATGTTGTTGACGAGGAGGCGGTCTTCCATGACCTTCATCTTGATCATCATTGTTGTGGCGGTGTCGAGGCATCACACTTTCTTCACTTGATGCTTGGTGATGACTTGATTCTTCATGTCTTGCCCTTGGAGGTGGTCTTCTTGCATGAGGCCGATCATCATGATGGCGGCGATTATCTTGACCTTGAGGGCGTTGCGGTTGAACCACATTGATGATTTGGCGCTCTTGGTGCGCTTGCCTTCTAGCTTGAGCTTCTTGTACTTGTCGTTGCCGCTCTTGTTCTTCAAGTGCTTGTTGTTCATTGCGGAGACGCTCTTGTTCCCTTGCTCGAACTAGCTCTTGATCATGTCGAAGGCGTTCTTGCTCTTGTTGGAATTGAGCATGGAGATTCTCTTGTTGAAGGCGCTCTTCTTCAAGGCGTTGACGCTCTTGGAGAACTCGAAGTCGAGCTTGTTCCGCTTCTTGAGCTTGGTGATGAAGCACTTGAACATCCACATTATGGTGGCGTGGGTCTTCATTGGAATCATGGTGAGACGGTGTAGGAGCTCGTGACCTTGAGCTATGAGAGCGCGAAGACCTTGAGTGGTGTCTTCTATCTTCTTGACGGTTGAGTGTATGGAGGATATTGTCCAACGCCATCTTCATTTCCCTTGTCTCTTGACCTTGTATGGCAAGTGTTGCCTTCAACTCATTGCCTTGAGTTTCAATCTTCTCATTGAGGTCTTGAACTTGATTGTTGAGGTCATTCCTTTGCACTTGAGCTCTTTCTTCATAGCGGACATTGGTATCCTTGAGCATGGCTTCAAATTGATTGAGCTTGGCGTGGACGGCTTGAGTAGCTATCCAATGTTGATGCCGCGTCATCGGTAGTTGGTTCCCTTCTCCACTAGACATGGTTACAACTAAAACAAGAACTATGTGGTGGGTGGTTAGGAAAAACTACCAAAAGTGTCAAAACTTGCAAACCAAAATCGAAAAGGTGTGTCAAGGCGAAGGATAACCGATATGTATGCACACACACAAAACAAAAACTCTATATGGTGTTAGGTATGGATGTGGAAAGCCAAATGGAAGAACCAAACGAAAAGTCTATTGTCAAGAGTGGGTAAGATCCAAAAGTCACAAGTCAAAGGCGGTGATCACAAAAGGCATACACAAGGTGGAACACACGCGTGGGACAAAATGGGGTTAGCGCGACTTGGAAAATGAGCACGAACAAAATTGGTCCTAGCGAAGACTACTAGCTCGGTGTCACGCCAACACAAGAGAGACCGTGGCTTGGTTGCAAAATTGAGAAGCAACTAGATTTGCGCAAGACGCCTCTCTTCTCTTTTCTCTCTTTTGCTTATAAGCTTTGGACTCTTTTGTGTATAGGTGTCACCACACTCTTTTTCTTTCTCTTTTTGTATTTTCTTTCTTTTTCTCACTATGCAAGGATGCTACTATCTATGTAAGTATGTCACACTTCTTTTGCTTATCTTTTCACACGAGCTTGCTTCGTAGCTTTGCTCAACACACGCACACCCTCACGGTCGGGACGCTTGCGCAATGCTTCGCAACACTAGAAAGCCACTCTCGATAGGAAAGGTACGCAAAAGA